>NC_056631.2:177984693-178343443 GCF_002870075.4 Lactuca sativa
TTAATTAAAATGTCTTCATCCCACATTGATCGTGAGAGTAAACAAGAGAATGTATTCTCTTGTATAAATAGGAAAGATTCTGAAATATTTTAAAGGGACTAAGCCATGAGATCTTCCTTGCATCTAACTTTGTAGGACGTTGAGTGTATTCTTTGGTGAGATTGTCTTTGCCGACAAGTGACCAATTAAATTTCAGAATTTCAAAAATGATTTTGGACCGTATCTTTTAGATTTGGATCGAGTTTAATAAGGATCTGTGTGTCTTCTGGCTGAGTTAGGCAAACTCTCTTCCATTGGTTGTGTTAGTCAAGTTTTACAACCATGTATGTAATACAATTTAAAGTTTTAACCTTATAAAAGGCATCACTATTATCATATGTTCTACATAATTATGGTAATATTTATGATACAAAACATTTTTTTTACTATTTAAGATAAAAAGTTGTCTCTATCATCAATGATAAAATTTAAGATAGATAAAAAGATGTTTCTATTATCGTATTTTCTACATAATGATAATATTTAATATAAACATTTTAATTTAATATGAAATTATTATTTAATAGATAAGAATAACGATTTATTTATTTTTTAAAATTAATTTTTTTCTATTTTAATCATATAACTTTGTATATGCAAAACAACTTCAAATTCTAACCTTATATCTTACAATATAGTTCAACATAATAACAATAGTAAAAATCATTTTTTATATTTTTTATGAAATTATTATTTAATTGTTAATAACAATGATTTAGTTATTTTTAATATAAAATATTTTTTTATATCCCACGCAACGCACGGGCATTTGCCTAGTATATGTATATATATATATATATATATATATATATATATATATATATATATATATATATATATATATATATATATATATATATATATATATATATATATATATATATATAGGGAGAAGTTATATCGAAAACAGAAAAATGTTGAGAATGCGAATATATATATATATATATATATATATATATATATATATATATATATATATATATATATATATATATATATATATATATATATATATATATATATATATATATATATATATATATATATATATATATATATATGGAGAAGTTATATCGAGAACAGAAAAATGTTGAGAATGCGAGAATACTTCTGGACCCATCATCAAATGAATTTTTACAATAATTAAAATATTAATAAGTCATATGTAATTAATAGATTCTTTTAACAATGAGATGTAACTACCAATTTCCATAATTATAAATAACATTAATGAGATAAAGATTCTATTTTTTTAATTACCGCAAATAAATAAAAATAACTGATGATATACCTATATTCATAAATGAATAACACCAAAAAAAAGTATAATATAGAGCTATTTTCTTATAATCGTAAATAAATAGTACACAAACAAAAAAATATAATGCAAATATCTACTATTATTGGAGTATATTCACAAATAAATAAACCTTTAATCATAAATATGCCTAAATATGCCTCAATAGAAAAAAAAATGAACAAGAGTATAGGTTTCATTCTCACCGATTTAACCAAGAGACGAACACCTATAATATTAATGAATACACCTCAATCATGAATGAATATATCTCTAGTAACATAAATACACTGCTATAATCATAAAAGAATATCTCTTTTATCTAAAATGAATACAACGGCTACTCTTATATTCTTATCAAGATTGTCCAACAAATCAAATCAAAAGTGAAAAATTAACTCCACAGCACACAAATCAAATCGAACAGTTTATAAACGTACAACATGCGCAATATCAGGAATTAAACATGGTTTGCAGACAGTCGCCAAGTTTTGAATGCATATCAATTACATAATTATAAATTTAATTCCAATATTAAACTAACAAGATTAGGTGTGAAAAAGTAATTTGAAAGTCAAAGAAACTTTATAAATGAAACACATGACAATCACCAATTTTTGAATGCAATTCCAAAAACTTACATGCTCGATACAAATGATGCACAATTCGATAGTTACCAACAACGTATAATAATAAAAACACAAATTTAGAATCGATAACTATAACAGTAAAAAATAAATTTGCATCAAATCTATTTGTGAGTTATCTAATTAATCAATATTCTAGTTTTTGGTGCTATTACTCGATTACTAGTAAAAAGTAAAACACACACCATGAAAATCAAAGGATTAAGAAAAGCGAATGATTCCTTGTGGTTAAAAATTAAGAAACAAGGAAAATATGATCAAAACGCAACCTAGATAGTGTTAACTGTTAATGATAACAAAAATGAGAACTTATAACGCATAACTAATGTAGCGAATAAACAACGGATTGAGAAAATGAAGACTGAAGACTGTATAACATGAAATGATTGATGGTTGGACCAAGTCAAGAATGGATTACCCGTTACTCTGGATGACGTTTGTTTCTAATTTGATTCGAATGTTTCCAGGAACGGCCATTAGTTCCTTGTGATTTTCCATTTTGGTTTCCCTAATTCCGTCTCCCACCTTGGTTTTTCTGATTTTGTTCCCGCTTACAATGACGATGTATTCTTTCGAACACCTTGAACTTAGCTATAGTCGGCTCTGATGATGATAATGGTGTAGGATGCGGTGACAGAAGGCTCCAACTAGGGCTTGATGGTGTCTAACGAATATATCTATACTAATAAATATATACTAATAAAATAGTAGTCATTTTACCAAATGTCATAATATTAGAACTCCTAATTAATATGATGCCACTTGTCATTCTATTAATTCTCCATTTTAAATTCATTAAACCTCCTAATTAATGTAATGTTATTTGTCAATCTATTTATTTATTATTTTAATTTTTAAATTTTATATTATTGTTTTCATTAGTTCACAAATAAAAATAGTCTAATATATATGATAAATTAATTACACATATTTATTTGAATCAATAATTATAATTTTACATAACTAATAAAAAAATCTCTTAACTAATAATGTATTTAAAATTTTATATAAAATAATTGATTAATAATTTTGAATTTTTTACTATGAATATTTAATTAATTTTGTAACCGTAGTTTCCACGGGTTATAAACTAATATAATAATATAAGAGAGTTAATATTTTCAATATCAGGTGAGCTGATTTTGTGGGAGGAGTCGAATTAGAATATTACCTTTATATTACAATTTGCATACATAACTTTAATAATTGACATAAATGAAACATTAATATCATCCCTACATCTTAATTATTGAATGGTCTAAATTTCTTCTCGCATTCTCAACCTTTTCAGTGTTCTCGATTTAACCTATATATATATATATATATATATATATATATATATATATATATATATATAAAAGTGTGTTAATAATTAGAGCATGTTATTTGATTATATATTGAGTTTTTGAAAACTATTCTTCTCAATAAAGTTTTGTTTCAAAGTATTTATTGTTGTCATATTTGCTTGTTTGAATCCTTTGTTTGGGACCAACAAATATGAACCAAGTAGTGATTAGTGGAACCTTGTGTTGGTTAACCAGAGCGTATCCACTAGTCCACATCCTTGAGATTTCAGCTATCTTCAGATGAAGTGAGTTTCACGACTCTATACATGATATTATGTGTTACGTGGTATGTGCATGTATGTGTTCAATCTATGGCTCTTTAAGGGGCAACATATCATAGCTCTAATGGAAGAAACATATTATATCTCCACAAGGGGCGAGATTATATAGCTCCGCAAGGGGTAAAAAATATAGCTACATTTCTGTAAGGGACAAGGGGCAACATAGTACATGCTTACGTGTTTATATGCTTACCTTTGTATATAGTACATTGTCTAGTTTTGTATGCTCACTAAGATTTATGCTTACCCATAGTTTATCTAACCTTTAGGACCATTCGGGGTGGATAAAGGGAAGCTCCCGGTCTGACTGCATCAGCGTTCACATTCATAATTTTTCACATAGGTTTATGACATTAACATTTCTAGTGTACTTCGATCCCAAAGGTGTGTATGCCTCTTTTTTACTGTTATCTATAAGATTCGTGATCCTAAGTCCATTAAGAACTTTTTCCCCATTAGTCTGATTGGTTGCCAATACCAAATTATTGGCATAATTTTGGCTAACATGTTAGCTTTGGCGATTAGCAGTGTGTTAGTGTGGAGTAGCTGACTTTTATCAAATGCCGACAAATTATGGATGGTCCTTTCCTTCTGAACGAGGTTGTGGAATGCGTAAGGTCGAACCTTATAATATGATGTGTCAAACTTTATTTACACTGGTCATTTATCGGTGTCAAACACGTTGTCCAGTCTTCATCGACTCTTGTGTGAAAGTCTTACTTGTTGCAACGCCCAAAACTTCAGGATAGACATTTAAGATATAATAATAATATAAATCCTTGATTAGGATTACTGTTAGTCGTATGCGTTGCAAACTACGTATTTTAAATCCATTTTAGTAATTTATCGATAAGCGACAAAATGACAATCTTGATAGAAGATTATTTAGGACAAATCATCTTGACAGAAAATGTGGGTGTTGTGATTTGAATTCCGTACACATAATGGACTACTATGACAGTCGAGCTCCAAAAGTCCTATGAGGACTACTATCCTTTTGAGATGCACCAGGATTTGATGGACCGCTACCATTAGAGTGCTCGTCAAGAGCGATATGAAATCATATCCTCCATGATAACAACCCGAATGAAGGATGGTGAACCTATCACGGGCCACATGCAGAAAATGCAAAAGTATGTGGACCGTTTGCTGAAGCTAAATGTGAACTTCCCCGAGGAGTTAGAATTAGATATCATTTTGCACTCCTTACCATCGTGTTATGATTAATTCCGCATGACATACCACATGAACAAGGAGGAAGTTACCCTCCGCAAGCTTCAAGGACTCCTAAAGACCGCTGAAACAGGTCTTAAAGGTAAGTCGGTTTTTACCACTTCTACTCCTACTCCAAACTCCGCCCCTGTCCTGGCAATCGGGAAAGGTGGAGGGAAAAAGAGTAAGAATCCTTCAAAGGGTACCAAGGGTAAGACCCTTGATGGCTCCTCTTCAAGTGGAACCAAGAAAGGTTTCGTCACTCCTTCTTCTGACCCAAAAAAGGTTGAATGCTTCTATTGCCATGAAAAGTCTCATTGGAAGTGGAACTGCCCAAAGTACTCGCAAGACATAAAGGATGGGAAAGTGAAACCCACCCATGCAGGTATTTACACAATATTGTCTAATAACTCATCCTATTCTAACTCTTGGGTCCTTGATATAGGACTAAGAAGAAGTGAGAATGTGGAGCATGGAAAGATAAACTTGATCATGGGGAATAGGAAAGCTTCACCTGTCACCAAGATTGGAGTTTATTCTTTGTTTCTAAGTAGTGGGTTTACATTAGATTTGAATAAATGTTGTTACTCAGCTGAAATGGCAAGAAATATTATTTCCTTTCATGCTTTGTACAAACAAGGGTTTACCTTTTCTTTTGATAATGAAGTTGGTGGAATAAATGCTTTCTTTAATAATGCTCTTTATTTTAAAGCATTACCTTGTGATGGTGTGTATGAAGCTATGTCTGTTGTAGATAACCTAGGAAATAATGTGTTGTGTATTGATTCTTCTTCTAATAATAACTTGGATAAATCATCATTATGGCATTGTCGTCTTGTACATGTAAGCAAGAAACGCATAGGCCAACTCCAAAAGGATGGAGTCTTGGAGTCATTTGATCTAAAGTCAGATAATAGTTGTGAATCATGCTTACTTGGAAAAATGACAAAGTCACCCTTTACTGGTTCTTATGAAAGGGGTGAAGGTTTGTTGGATCTAGTGCACACTGATGTTTGTGGACCCTTCAAAATTGCTATAAGGGATGCTAATCGTTATTATGTGACTTTTACAGATGATTATAGTAGATATGGATATGTCTACTTAATCAAGAATAAGTTAGCGACTTTTGAAAGGTTTAAAGAGTTTAAACAAGAAGTCGAGAATCAATTGGGCAGGAACATTAAGATGCTTTAATCCGATCGTGGTGGTGAGTATCTTAGTACAGAGTTCCTCGACTATCTTAAGGAATGTGGGTTGTCTCACAATTGACACCTCCCAGGACACCACAGTTGAATGGTGTGGATGAGAGGCGTAATCGAACCTTGTTGGATATGGTTCGTTCCATGATGAGTCGAGCTTCGCTACTAATCTCATTCAGTGGGTATGCCTTAGAGACTGCCGCCCATATTCCTAATCTAGTCCTTACAACGAAAGTTGCCAAAACTCCTCATAAGATGTTGTCACACCCCGAAAACCGAAGGCGGAAACATTTCCGGGGTTGACTCCACGTTGAGTATCAAATCCAATATACATAGTAAGTAAAGTAAATCAACCATTACATTACATATATGAAAGTTTTACATTTGTTTCAAAAGCATAAGTTATACAAGTGATACATATTATATATAAACAACACGAAACGAGTCTTCTACGCACTTCTTCTTCACCAAAAGAGATCGTCGGGTACCTGTCTAATGGGAACCTGAGAATACAAGCGGTTTGAAAATCAGCATAAAGCTGGTGAGTTCATAAGCGGTTTTGTTTTCTGAAAATGTACGAGTTCCCTTAGTTTTCTGAAAACGTGGTTATCCAAGAAAATCCCATATTTTCTCATATAAAGTTAGTTTCCATATCCGAAAAGTAAAGTAAACGATGTACAATGAAAAACATGATTGTTTATTGTGAATTGTAAAGTTTAGTTATCCAACTCGTTATACTTTTCTGGTTACATACTACTGTTACTCAGGAAAATCCTATATTTTCCTACATGTGTGAGTGTGAACTATTACTGGTTCTGCGTAAGCTAACTGATATTGATTCCGATTATGTTCATTATTATCCATAGGAAAACCCCATGTGTTCCTGAATGTGTGTGTGCATCATTACCGATTATGTGCATGCTAACTGTTACCGATTCTGATTATGTTCATTGTTATACATAGGAAAACCCCATGTTTTCCTGAATGTGTGTATGCATCATTACCGATTCTGGTTATGTTCAGTGTTCTCCCCAGGAAAACCCCATGTTTTCCTGAATGTGTGTATGTGTGTGTCTGTCATCCTTGAACGTACATTAGCTTTACTACGTACATAAAGCTAGTAAATGAGTCTAAAGCGTTAATAATCAAGATTGCGAGTCCTTAACCATACTCAGACTGGATATGACTCGAGTCGTGGTCAATATCCTTTTTATGACTTTCGTCACCCTTGAACCTTTCGGTTCGGCTGTAGCTAGCAGCCAGGTGTGGAATTGTCAGTCCCGTATAGATCTATACACTCAAGCCACACTCTCCTACGTACGGAGATTCTGGTTACAGGGGTAGTCCTCCACTATCTCGTGCCGAGGAAGTGTTACAAAGGACGTGTCTCCAATCTTTAAGATTACTCTTTACTTCTCGCCTAGAGAAGTAGTATCTACGACTAACTAAGTTCTAACGTGCCTGTCCTTTACACTCGAGCCTAGGTATTTTATTAAGGACATTACACTCGAGCCTAGGTGTTATCTAAATGATGACTGTCCTTTACACTCGAGCCTAGGTGTTTTATTAAGGACATTACAGTAGTTCTAAGTTATTTAATGATTACTTGTCCTTTACACTCGATCCTAGGTGTATTATTAAGGAAGTTACAATTGATTTGTGTGTTACGATGGTATTTATCTATCACACTCGAGCCTAGGTGTATTGTTAAGGACATACAAATGTTTTATGTTTTCTACTGGTGTCTGTCTATTACACTCGAACCTTAGTGTTTTATTACAAACATTACAATGGTTTATGTGTCCTATCAGTTTAAGTGTGAGCAATCAAACATAAAGTATACAATATAACAGTGTATAATAAGAATTGAAAATCGGGTTAAACAACAACTCTGCAAGTTAAAATATAGTTTGTTAAAAGGTTTTCAATTCTTAAAAATGTACAATTATGAAACCATTTAACTGAAATCATGTGTTTAAGTACAAGATATTCTTGTACTTTTGCTTGTATTCCCCCCTGAAAACATTGAAAAACCATTGAAAAAGGGTAGGGGTATGAACTCACCGGACGCAGAAATGTGTCGATTTCGGATGCTAAACGTTGAATCGAGGCCTAATAACACGCGAGGTTCCTATGTAAAATGAAATGGCATACAAATATATCTAATTAGATTCATAAACTCTAATTAGATATGAAGTCACACTCCAACGAACGAAAACACCTCAAAACGGGTGTTTGGAGTGACCCGGGTGACATCTACGGACAGGTAATGAAGCGAGGGACTTGGGATTTGAGTTTACTACCCAAGAGTAAACTTCCTAATGAGTTTTCAGCCTCTAAACACATAACCACATGAGTTCATGGCCGTGAACTCATGTCCGGGTGTTTTATGGTGCTTAATGGGTCATAAATGGCCAATATCACTTGGAAATGCTTGGAATAATTTTTCCTAAGGCTTGGAATGAATTAAAATCACCAAATACAACACTTAAGGGAGTTTACGGCCTTGGCATGGGGCCTATGGCCGTAAACTCTCATACTCCATTGAATATGTGTTTTTAAGGTCCCAAAGTTAATCACATGTGATTCTGAAAATTCCTACAAGCCTTGAAATGATTTTTGGGCACAAAATGACATGCTTTTAGGAGTTTACGGCCATGGAGCACCTTCTATGGCCGTAAACTCTCAAATGAAGAGTTTTGTTATGTTTAAGGTCCTTAAACTATTTTTGGTTGGTTCTATGATTTATTCCAAGGCTTTTGGTGGTGTTAGATGGCTTTCTAACACCTTAGAAGTGAGTTTACACCCATGTTTGAGGAGTTTATGGCCCAAGCACATGCCTTGGCCGTAAAATCATACAAACCCCTCAAAATTCATGTTTGAAGTGTTCTAGGTCCATAACCAATATTCTAAAAGTCATATCTAAGTCTTGTTTGAGCCATGGAAGGGTTTAAGGGGTTAAAAACCCTTTAAATATGGGTTTACGGCCTAAGCACCATCCTGGGCCATAAACTCATATATAAGGCTCTAAATCATGGTTTGAGGCATTCTAATTCCATTTCATAAAGTCATCTAGCCATATTCAAGGTCTAATTGTGGTTTGGAAGGGTTTTGTTGCTCCAAAAACCCAATTTATATGAGTTTACGGCCTAGGACTGTTCTAGGGCCGTAAACTCATGATAATGGTCCTAATCCATGGTTTAAACTCGAATTTGAAGGCTCAATATGATGCAAAATGAGTATAGGAAGGTACCTTGGTGATTTGAAGCCTTAAACTCAAGATTTGGACCCTTAAATCTAGTTTGAGGAGAGAGGTTGGAGTGATAGTTGTAAAATGGAGAAAAAGCTTCAAAATGAAGACTTGGATCACTTTAAATAGTGTCCAAGTTTGGGACACGGTAGAATTCTACCCGATACCGGCGTTAGACGAGGCTTTTGGTCGCACCCGGCCAATTTGCCGTAACCCGATATGGTTGATTCTAGAAATGTTCCGATCATTAATATGAGACATTAGAATGAGTTCTAAGGGTATTAAGACACTTATTAAGTCATAAAATAAAATATACATTAATGACTTAATAAAATGCTGGAATCGGAAACGACGATTGGATGATCGAAACGAGTCGCGAGAAGGGTTACATTTAGGGATATGAATTTCGGGTTGTTACAGATGTGGACTGGAAAAGTTCCTAATCTAGACCACATCAAGATTTGGGGTTGCGAGGCTTTCGTGAGGTGTGAGACTCACGATAAGCTCGAACCTCAAAGTGAGAGGTGTATTTTCATCGGCTACCCACAGAAATCCTTTGGTTACCTCTTCTACAGACCCAATGAGAATGTGGTCTTTGTAGCAAGGAGGGGTGTCTTTCGAGAGAGAGAGAGTTCATAAGCCAAGGAAATAGTGGGAGGCAAATTGACCATGAAGAAATTCAAGAGTCAAGTGGTGAAGGAACTTCAAACCCTAATAGTCAACCTAAGGAGGAAACTCATGTTGATGCAATTGACGAGTCTATACCTCTGAGGCGTTCCACGAGAGTTAGGAATGCACCTGAGCACTACTATGGTTTCCATATTACTACGGAAGGCGAGACACTTATCAGTGATGAGACACTAGTAAGTCTGGATGAACCTAACAACTATGCGGAAGCCATGGTAGGCCCTGAATCTGCTAAATGGAAAGAGGCAATGGACAGCGATATACAGTCCATGTATGATAATCAAGTTTGGAACTTGGTTGACAATGTACCAGGTTGTAAGACAGTTGGGTGTAGATGGATCTTCAAGAAGAAGGCCGACATGGATGGTAATGTACACACGTATAAGGCGTGACTAGTTGCAAAGGGCTTTTCTCAAACTCTGGGAGTTGATTATGATGAGACCTTTTCACCAGTAGCAAAAATTAAGTTCATTAGGGTCCTGTTAGCCATTGTTGCATTTCATGATTATGAAATATGGAAAATGGATGTCAAAACCGGCTTCCTTAATGGAAGTTTGGATGAAGATGTCTACATGTGTCAGCCAGAGGGTTTTGTCAGTATAGAATACCCTAATAGAGTGTGTAAGCTTGAGAAATCCATCTATGGATTGAAACAAGCACCTCGCAGATAGAATCTTTGCTTCGATGAGAATGTCAAAGAGTTTGGATTTTCGAGGAGTGAAGATGAATATTGTGTATATGTTAAGGCTAGTGGGAGTATAGTTAGCTTTTTGGTACTGTATGTGGATGACATACTACTCATAGGAAATGACATCCCAACTCTATAGGAAGTTAAGTCCTGGCTTGGGAAATTTTTCGCTATGAAAGACCTAGGAGAAGCTGCCTATATTCTAGGGATAAGGATTCTGAGAGACTGGAATAAAAGACTAATTGGACTTAGCCAGGGTACCTACTTGGATAAGGTGCTGAAAAGGTTCAGCATGCAAGATTCTAAGAAAGGAGAGTTACCCATCCAGAGTAACACCAGATTGAGTAAGACTCAGAGCCCGAGTACCGAGGATGAGATAGCATAAATGAGTCGAGTACCTTATGCTTCTGCTGTAGGCTCGATCATGTATGCTATGACTTGTACTCGTCCTGATGTAACCTTTGCTTTGAGCATGGTTAGTAGATATCAGGGGAATCCTGGCAAGGCTCACTGGACCGCGGTAAAGAATATCCTGAAGTACCTGTGGAGGACTAAGGACTGGTTCCTTACCATCGGTGGGAGTGACGACTTGAGAGTTGTAGGGTATAGTGATGCTAGCTTCCAGATTGATAGGGATAATTTCCGATCTCAATCAGGCTGGGTCTTTACCTTAAACGGAGGAACAATTACTTGGAAAAGTTCCAAGCATAAGATAGTGGCTGATTCAACTTGCGAATCAGAGTATATAGCGGCAAGCGAGGCAACAAATGAGGCAATATGGCTGAAGAACTTCATTGGAGACCTTGGAGTTGTACCAACTATAAAGGAGCCTATGGAATTTTTCTGTGATAGTGAAAGTGCAGTTGCCTTAGCGAAAGAACCAAGGGATCATGGGAGATCCAGACACATCGACAAAAAATACCATTTCATCAGACATCGAATAGAAGGACTCCTCGTGGCAAAGAGGGTATCATCGGATGAGAACCCAACATATCCCCTCACGAAGGGACTGGGTAGGGTTAAGCATCTCCAGCATGCGAGGCGCATAGAGCTGAAGGATGATATTAGTTTTAGTAGTTAGATAGCTCTGAAATTTGTAAAGTGTAATTGACATTTGATGATGAATAAAAGTTGTGTTTATTTATGAGAAAGTGTTGTTATCTTTTGTCAGTTTTTTACTATATTTCTTTTACATATATTGACTTCCAGAATATTTATGTAATGTATTGCATATTATTCAAATTCTCCACAGTCGGTCATATGTTGGAAGTAGGTATGAATCAAGACTGTCATGAGTTGGTTGTAGAGGTCTAAGAGGTTGGACATGGCTACAACACTCATGAGTGATCATAAGTTCTGAGTATTGGATTCAACCCACGCTCACTGGTATCACTTCATGGAATTTATCTCGAGTGATCGTGAGACGGTAAGATCATATAAGTCTTCAAACCTAGAGATATGACTTGTTGCCTATGAGTTGGTTATACATTGATTGTACGAAAACGCATTGGTAACTCGATGTTATAAAATGTGCTTTTGTGTGTGATTCAACAAGTAGTAGAACAAGCATATGAGTCAAAGTTTATCTGTTCCTTCTTGGATTAGAAGCGATATTTGGGCCCCTCGATGATTTTGTTTTGACCTATGTACCTGGCCCGGTCAGAACTAAATTGATGTGTTCGATTAAGTTCCATGTATTTTTCCGGCTGGTATCTAGAACAAAGGATTATATGATCACTTATCTTAAATGACGTATCATCATCATCTTAGTTCCGAGAGACCTTGAAATAGCTATAATTGCTGATCGGTTCCTGAAGTCATACTTGTAGTTATAGTTATTAGACTTATCCAAGTGGGAGACTGTTGGATAAGGTGTCTAAGTCCATAACTATTTCTGGTATGTACTTGACCCGGTTTGGCATGGTCCGTTTGGATTGCATGGCATCATGCATTTGGATAAACTAAAATAAGAGAACTAACACTTATGGTTTATTAATATATTATAAGTTCTAATATATTAATAATATTATTTAATTAGTATTGATCAAGAATTAATTTAGAATTAATCAAGTGATCAAAAGGTGACTAATTAAATATATGGGTTGATTGTGTAAATCATCCATACTTGTATAGTGGGCTAATGCTCCATGGATTATCAAGTTGGGCTAACACCCATAGGATGCTCTATGGATGCTCCATGGTGGTTATAGAACCCATGGGTCATGGAAATGAAAGGTCATGACAATTAGGGTTTACATGGTGTAACCCTAATTGTAACACACTATATAAGGATCCTTATGTTCACCAAAATCGGCACTTAAGCAAGAAAAGAAGAGGGCTAGCAAATTTGTTGAGTATCGGGGAACTACTCTTGGCTAGCTTTAATGTTAGCCCATGTATATCCTTGATCATAGATCTCAATACAATTATCAAGTTAACGAGTTAACTTGGCCATTGGCAAGACGTTCAACGATACCTGTTTCCCCGTTGGGTGAATCGCCCTGGTGCCGTGACAGTTCTTAGGTAAAGAAAGCTGACAAGACCAATCTGCCAATTTGTACCGTTTTAGACTTTCAATTCCTTAGATATGACAGCTCTTAAAAAAACTGCCTCACTGGCATTTTGTACAATGTCACACCAGGTATGAGCCATTATCTGTCAATTCATGGGTGAAATCTAGAACATTAAAAATGTTCACCGTCAATTCAGAATTAAATGGTTTTGGATTTTAGGTTTCACTTAGAGTCATGGTGACAACGACATCTAAGATCATAAATACAAACGTTTTGGCAACCGTCAGCCAAGCTGTTTTATACTCGAACCTCAAGGGGTACCGGTACGTGGAAATGATTTGATGATAAAATTTTGGATACGAGTAAAGAATGGTTGGGTGTTTCACATTGGTCATGGTGAAAATGACCTTTGATCATTTACATTGGATGCAAAGACTCCTATTAAGACTGGTATATGTCTCAATATGGAAGATTCTATCACTCGCATGTGAATCATCCATCAATTCCTTGTGAAAGTAGTGTGAAGTGTAATGACCATCAATTCCTTTTCACTTTTAGGTTTCTTCTCCTTGCTCAGAATATTTCGATACATACTCCTTGAGTCTCATCTTCTCATGAATTCACTTTTCAAGACAAATGAAATTTTTTGAGATAAACATAAAAAATAAAAGTAACTTAGCACATTTAGAAATAAAAATAAAAGTAAAATACGCTCAAAAACACTATTTTTTGATTTTTGATTTTTCTGAAAAAGAATAAAAACATAAATGAAAATATTTTTGTATTTTTGAAATTTTATAAAATTTTTGTTTTGTTTTTTTAATTATTATTATTATTATTATTATTATTTTTAATTATCCCCCTAAATTTGTGCATATAAGAAAATATGAACAAATTTAACCAAAAACAAAAGTAAAATACAAAATGTAAAACTTTTTGGGATCAAAGTTGTCGAGCTATTTAACTTTCCCTTTATCACTTAATCTCATATCATTTCCCAAATAATACCTACCAAAGAAAGACACAACAATTTTTTTAATTTTTTGATTTTTCTATTTTTTTGTATTTTGATTTCTATCCCTTAAATTGAGCACAGGGAAGAAATAAAATAAATGCACAAAATTAAAAGAATTTGTCTTTGAAGCGAATCATTTTAAGAAAAACTCAAGAGCATCGAAAGAATTCAAACCGAAAGTCAACAATTGAAGACGTAAGCAACAACGAATTTAGCCTTAGTTGTGTTTCAATCTCAGAACAGATCTAAAAATTCTTCACATCATTAAGCACAAACCTCATTTGTGATCCTCTCCTTTTCTTCATTTCCTGCAAAGGACACATACTCTCACTTGAAGTTATGAGTGTTGTACAGTTGAGAGATGTCCCCTACCATGTGCCAGGAACAGCCACTACCAACAAACCAAAGTATGATGATATGCCTCCATAGCTGCTCCAGCACAGAGCAGGATCAGTTGGTCTTTGGAACCCAGTCCATTTTGAATCTGGGTCGACCTTTGTCATCCTTGCAAGGTACTCTTTCCCATGACATATTCTGCTTATCACAAACAGAAGATGTAGAAATATTAGAGTCATTAGAAGATTTGGGAGATTGAACCTTTGGTACTCATCTGTAGTTGGGTTTAACCCATTTCTTGTTCGATCTGATGGGTGCTTTTGAACTTGAAGTCGGCCATCAAGATGGCTTTGACCTAACCGGTCTTGGCTTCACTGGAGCATATCTTTGAGCTTGGCTTCTTGGCCGACATTCCCTTCTGGAATTTGGGATTTTGATTTTTGGCCTTCTGCTCTTTCCAGTCACCATTGTTTGAATGTGGCCTCGAAGGGTTCCTTTTGGAAAATCTTCCTCTTGGCGTATTTTGCCATCCTTGTGTGTAGTAGGGAACGTATGCACGATTTGGACAATTTCTAGCAATGTGTCCAGGTGTTCCACAATGAAAACATGTATGTTTCTTCACGTAGGAGTTGTTTCTTCCTGCCCCTGGTGGCGTACCCTTTACTCATTTCTGATTGTTCCCACCAACACACTTGCAACAGGCACTCTGTTTAGCTTGAATTGGTGGCCTGTATTTACCAACAATAGGTTTTTTAGAGGTGACTGAATTATAATCAACGGATTCAGAGTTCAAGGAGTTATTTTTTTGACAATCAACAACATTAACAGAATTAGAAGTTGTTTTGTTCTCCTTGTCCTCATCTTCCGCTACTTTACCTGCACAAGAAGTAGAATCATTAGTATCGTTCATCTCAACACCCTCAGTTGGCCCTGATTGTTCAGTCTTTACTGAAGCTGGTGCAGGAGTTTGGCCATAGTAAACAGGGATTTCTTCCTCGTTGGTCTCAAGGAGTGGGTTATAGTTGTCATTAAAGGGAGGTGGAACACTATTAAATTTTAGTTGTTTTTCTATCATATAAGTAACAACCTCACTTGATAAATCAAAATTTCTTAAAGTTGAATTTAGCATCTTTATATTTAGCTTTTAAGGCATCAAGTTCGGTAGTTAATTCGGCAAGTTGTCTCTTAACATAGTTATAGTTTTCACATTTATTGCTATATTCTTCATGAAGTTTTCGGAAGTCCATGACTTTGGCGTCTAGTTGTTCTTTTAAGGGGTTTTGACCTTTCCTAAGTGTATATCCTTCATATTTAAGATCCTCATTTTCTCTTTTTAGCAAATCAATTTGTTCGTGAAGAAATTTAATCGTCGCTTCATACGATTGAGAACATGAAACTTCATTGACCGGAATGTTTGAAGAACTCATTGTTTATCAAAAATGCCCTTTGACTAAAAACTCAAAAGTCAACCTTAAAAGTCAAGCTTAAAAAGTCAAGCTTAAAAGTCAAACTTGAAAAGTCAAACTTAGAAGTCAAACCGAAAAGCTAAAAGTAAAAATTTGAAAGTTAAATGAGAAACTCAAAGTTTAAAGTCAAAGGTCAAACTTGAAAGTCAAACTCAAAATTTTAAGGTCATAAGTCAAAAATTAAAAACCAAAATTTTAGGTAGAAAAAGTAATTTTAAAATTAGAAAAATTGATTTTTGGGTTAAATTTGTCAAAATTCCGAAATAATGAACCGGAATAACGAAGCTATTGGATTTAAAAAAGGAACATGTTTAACAAGTGGCTTGCTAGATCAACTGGTAAGGCGTTGGAGGGAGGAGGCAAGATACCCGGGTTCGAAACCTTTCACCCCGAGATTTTTGAATATTTGCTGCTACTGAGAACCTACGAGAACTACACGCGTGAGGAGTGGACACGAGGGCTAGACACCTGCTGGCCGAGAACGAGGTTGAACCGAGAACAGCTGGACCATAAACGCGAGGCTGCTGACTGAACACGTGCGAGGTGCGCGGCCGAGAACGTCCGAAGCCGCAAACGAGTTGGGCCGTAAACGCGAGGCTGCTGGAGTCCGAACGAAAACAGGCGAGACCGGAAACGTGCGAGCCGTAAACCTTTGGTCCGTGAACCTCGCTTCGCACCGTGAACTCACCCCTTCCGAAATTGCTGCTGGCTCTGAAAACGGCTTCCGACCGAGAACTTGCGAAGCTGTTTCCGAGATTTCCTAGGAATCTTGACCGAGACTGAGGATCTCGCTGAGATTTCGCAAATTTTGGCCAAAACATGCCAAAAACACGAAAATTTTAATTTTTTAAAATCAAACTCGATCAAAACTTCAAAAATATGAAGAACAATGGTCAAAGATTCATAAAAATATAAATCAAAAACACCAAGAAAGTCCAAGAAAAACTGTTTGCAATAACTCGATTGATACTGATCCAAGCTCTAATACCACTTGTAAGTCCCGAAATTGCTATGATGTATCAATTGGATTCACTTGATGGTGCGGAATCCCAAACAAGTGAATGATGCAAGATGTAAGATGAAATAAAAACAATAGATTAGTCTTCAATGCACACTATTTTCATTCAATTGTCGGGTAGATAAGATGTTGATTACACACTGTTCTCTCTTAGTTCTCTCCAAAACATGTTCTAGGCAATATGGTATCCCTTAGAACGTCCCACCCTTCTTTCTTACTCATTTTCAAGCCTAAATAACCCTATATATACCGAGGCCTAATAACCAAGCCCAAGCCCAAAACCTAAACAAAACAATACAAAGCCTAACCAAAATCACACACGATTTTGGTCCAATTACAAGGAACTCAAGGGGATTTCGGCCCTAGACTGAAAACTCTAAAGGCTAATGAAAAGCAAAGTATAAACCACAATTTATGACCTAACATTATGGATTTACAGAGCATGTTTGGAAATTTACATAATCATGAAGAAACCAAGATTCTCCACAAAGGAGGTCATAAATGATAGCTTCAAGGAAAAATCGTCCACCCTAATCTCAAAGAAGTTAAGCCATGCGACTAACAGTGATAGCGACTGTAACGTCTCATTTTCATAACCAAAAAATTTCATTTTTACTAAGGTAAGACTTTTCTAGTTATAAATCCATTTTAAGAAAACTATTTATTTCAAGTTACATTTATCGAAAATTAGAGTAATATAAATAATGAATAATCCTCAATTCTACTAATGCATATGTACAGTCCCACCTTCGCCTTCACATGATCACCGATAGAACCTGAAACATAAACAACTGGGTAAGCACAAAGCTTAGTGAATTCTCACAAAATACCATACATAACCAAACAAATATACATATTGCATGATGGGTCCACAACCTCTCGGTTGGATTACCCTGACCCACAACCTCCCGGTTAGACTGCCATACATATTGCATATTGGGTCCACAACCTCCCGGTTGGATTACCCTGGCCCACAACCACCTAGTTGGATTGCGATACATATTGCATACTGGGTCCACAACCTCCCAGTTGGATTGCCCTGGCCCATAACCTCCCTGTTGGATTTCCACTATGGCCCATAATCTCTCAATTGGATTGCCCTGGGTTTGTTGGCTTACAGCACAAAGTAGTATAGCCTCAACCCAACAACGCTATGTCGACATATAAAAAAACAAGGACCAATAAGGCATATAATACATGCAATATCAATCATACAGTTCGCTACCACATACTAGTTCTCTCACAGTATACTGCTCGACTATGAACTAACCTCCATGGAATGCGTAACCATAAATAACCAAAGGTGAGATAGCCACCCGAACAGATGATTCTACTTTAGAGTCACAACCAAATGAGGAACAAGCAAGAAAACCTAGATTAAGAGTTCTCAAGCTATCCTACATGACTACATACAACCCCTAGGGTACTCCACTAAACGATAACCAAAATACCACTACTACTGCATCCTATCATACAAGGATATATACCACATCTAACAATTCACTACAACACAACAACATCCTATACATAAGCATACCTAACCAACAATCTAAGGAATGCATAACCATATGTACCCAGAGGTGAGATAACTACCCGGACAGGCAATCCTACTCTAGAGCCACAACCAAACGAGGAATAGACAAGAAAGCCTAGATCAAGAGTCTCCAGAATATCCTACATGAATACATATAGCCCCTAGAGAATCCTTATAATAAATGATAACCAAAACTAATATTGATTGATTATGTGATCGAAAGTTGAGGCTAGGCTGAAAGTAGGATGAAACTAATACATATAGCCCCTAGATCAAGAGTCTCCAGACTATCCTACCATGATTCTTGAATTCTGATAGAAATCGTGAACGGTTTGTTATCAATATCAAGGAATCGATCAAGATATTTCTTGATTTCTTGATCGATTCCTTGATATTGATAACAAACCGTTCACAATTTCTATCAGAATTCAAGAATCATGGTATTTGCTTTAATTTATTTCTGGTTGAAGTTATTGTTCATAATTTATCGATTCATTTTTTTTCATATGTTCGATTGGTACAAATTTGATGTTTAGATTTACGGATCGATTAGTGCTTGAATCGATTTAGTTAGATATCTCAAAAATCAATTGGTTTGAGAAGTAATTTTTGAGTGATTTGCCAACAACAATTGATGAACATGTGATGAACATAAGAAAATTGTTGTGAATTAGTGAATTTGATCTGAAAATGAATTGGAAGTCAATTTCTTTGGTGTTCATGATATGTGTTGAAGTAATGAGAGTAGTCGAAACTTGATAATATTGATTGATTGTGTGAGCAAAAGTTGAGGCTAGGCTGAAATCGAAAGTTCAAGTTTCGACAGTGGATTGGGAAGAGTAAAATGAAAGTCTAATAGATGAGGGTTTATAGTCTAAAGCTGTGGACAAAGGTTTGAGAATGAAAGTTCAAATTTTGTGTTTCGATGGTTAGAGTCGAAATCTTAAAAACAAACCTTGAAGTCGAAATTTGGATAATTTTTCAAGTCGAAAGATGGTGAAGAAAGTCAAAAGTTGTTGTGTTCGTTCGTTGTTTGCATCTGGATCTAAATTGGGGAAGAAGATAACAAAATTTTCACATTTAGTCCCTAAAGTTTAAATAATGGCATTTTTTAACAATAAACTAAAATTGTTCCAAAATTTGGAGATTTTTTTTGAGGAATTTCAAGAGTGTTATTTATGCAAGGCATTTTTCAGTAGCATGAACATGCTTGTTGATTTTTGCGGTGAATAGTGGTTCGGGAAGTACAAGTTTCGAAAATTGGCAATTTTTTTTGGCTTTTCTGGATTTGTTGCTTCATTTCTGTCTTGTATTGATGGGGAGAATTGTAATGCCAAATGCAAATTGAGCATTTTATCATTCCCATTTGGAGTTTTGTAATCATATTTCGATTTTAAAAAGGGGGAGAGATTATGAAATGGGTATTCGAAATCGCTAGTTTTTAGATATTCATTTTTGGTGAATGATCATTTTCTATTAAAAGACTGATGTGACAGTGAAGAAATTTTTTTTATGAAGAGATTTGAATTAGAAATTCTGAAGTGGTTCGGGTTTTCCAGTTCTATTAAGGGTTTGGACATAATGAAGATTTTTGGGATGTGTCTTTTGGCTCAAACTTGGGTAGTTATCCTTAGAGTTTTGGATATTCAAGGACTCACGAATTACATTTTGATGCTTTGGGTTGTATTGTATCACATTATAGAACCCGAATTTGAAGACCATTGAAGATTTGAAGATTTGTTGGTTGCTTCTACATTTGTCATGTTTGAGGTCTTGTTTGCTTGTTGCTCATTTTTTGGAGTTGAAGCCGGGTCATCCATTCCAAGCTTTGAGGGAAGAATGGTTTACTGTTACCCCTTGTGATATATGAAGAATGTTAGGGAAGAATGTTCTTGCCTATATATACTTGTATAGTTTTCATGTATACGTTTGAGAGAACTCCCATTGTATAGATATCTAAAGAGTAGTTCTATAGAGAGAGAGAGAGAGAGAAAGAGAGAGAGAGAGAGAGAGTAATGTAGTAAGAAAGCACATGCTTCTACATCTTTCTTACTTTCCTCATTATTTATACAAATGATGCTTAAACTTTAAACAAGGTCCTATCAAGTATGAATTGATTCTTTAATTTCACATTTGTCATCATCAGTGGGATCCTACACCACTAATCACTAAATCAGGTAGAATCTTAGTCAACAGTCTGAAGCCCTCACTTTGAACCAGAGTCAAACTAGTCAAAAAGTCAACGGTCAATTTGGTCAAAGTCAACACCACATCGTGGCCCCTTTGGCCATGTCCTGGCCATGCCAAGACAAGACAAATCGCGATCCTTAGTTTCGCCACACCATGGCTACCCTTGCCATGCCAGGACAAGACAAATCGCGTTCCTCAGTTTTGCCACACCATGGCTACCCTTGCCATGCTGTGGCCACTTGAAATTTCCATTTTAGTCGTCCTTCAAATCCGACCCTCCAACACAGACGGAGATTTCTTGGAAGCGCTCACCTGCAACTGTTGAAGCCCAAAACTCCTAAGACCAGGCTCATAAGCCAATTCAAGCAGAGACTTTAGTGGCCTGGATGCAACTACTGCAACATTTCATAAACATTCAATCACATTCCAACCAAGGTCTTCCAGCTTTGCATTGCTCGTCGAACACCCGAGTTATGAAGTTCATTCAACACCATAGTTGACTTCCTCACATGTCGACACATCATAGAGAAATCCTTATAAAAACCCAACATACAAGGCCAAATGTCGTACCTCTGAACAGAGGATCTTGGGACTCTCGGCAAACTGCTGCTAAGCTAACACCGCATAAAAAAGATGAACCAATACAAGGGAACCCAACGATCTCATACAAAACTAGACCATGATCTTACTTGGCTCTTACAACCCCGATCCACTATGCACTAATAGTACTCGGGCTTAACCCCGATCCACTAACCAACAACAGCACTCGGGCTTACCCCTAATCCACTAACCAACAACGACACTTGGGCTAACATAGTGCACATCGACCCCAACTAGACTTAACTAACCCTATTAGGCCTGTGGGCCATGACTCAAACTTCCAAGCCCCAATCAAACAAGAACATGCAAGGAAGCCCTCCTCACAACCCTCAACCAGGGCTCTTAACACCTAATGTCTAAAAAACGAGGATGCCCTATAGCTTTCTATCACCACTAAAATTATGACGATTTGAAGGGAAAGTCCAACAACTGGCGATGATTTTGATGTGAAATTAGGATATGAAACAATTGTGCGGAAATCTTGAACTTAGAGATATTCGTATGAGAACTGAACCTTGGCATAATGTCTTCTTGTTGCAAGGTTCCACTCCCCCTCCCCCACTTGAAATATGCTAGAATTTGACAACTTCACAATCCTTTGATAACCAGTCCAACTTGAACTCTATTACTTTATCCCAATTACCGATATCCAGATACATCGGAGAATCTGAACCTACTCAACATTCACAAATTCCAACATGCATGTAATCAAGAACAATGATAATTAATCCATTCATAATAAGAAATTAATTTAAAATAGAGTTAATCAACTGATCATCCAAGTTACAAATGAGCTTCAAAACATAAACGTAAATCACAGATGATTACCAACACTGCAACAATCAACTAAAAGAAGAACTGATAACTTAACCTTTGGTCTCCGAGGATCCATCCGTCCCATGACAACCATCGGGAAGCTGCCAAGGTAGGGGTGTAGGTTTCAACACCTCACCAAAAAAGAGAAAGGGACAACGAGCTCTGATGTGGCCCTCCTTACCGCAATGGAAGCAAACACGCATACTCCACCTGCAGTCTTTACCAAGCCGACCCTCCTCAGCTCACCTACGACACAAAAAAGGTCGGCACCTCCCTTCATGATAATTCCCACACTTGCCACACTCATATATCCTCCTCTCACTTGATCCTGAACCTCGTTCGGCGGACTTGAACCGCTTGGCCATTGGCTGATACTGTTCTGAAGTTGTTCCTTCCTCTTTTTGTTGAATCTCCAACTCAATCTCTCTCATCCTGGCTCTTGATTGCATCTTGGTCAAGGTCTGGTACTGATGAGCAGATACAAACTCTCGAATCTCCGTATTGAGCATACTCAAGCATCGCGACATTTGCGCATGCCCTGAAGCGGCATACTCTAGGCAGAAAAGAGCTCTCTTCATAAATATCTTGGTGATCTCCGTCACCAACTCCATTGTCTGCTTGAGCGTTAGCTACTCCTGTGCCAGTTGCTCTCGCTCCATAAGAGGAACATACTCAACGTGAAACATATCTAAAATTGCTCCCAAGTTACCGTAGCTCGCTCTGCTTGCGACAAACTCCGAGTCACGAACTCCCACCAATCCTTCGCACCCTAACGAAGAAGATTAAGTGCAAACTTCACCTTCTGTTTCTCGGGAGACCAACGTATGAAGAAACATCCCTACACATCAGAAATCCATCTCAAAGCGATAATTGGGTTTCTGAACTCTAAACTCTAGAGGATTTGTATAACTGAACTCTCGGTACTGCATCGCCCTACCTCTCTGAAACCCTGCAATATCAACAACTATTATTGTTACGACAACAACTACCTGCGTGACAGCAACATAGCGCCAGTCAAACTCCTCGATAAGTACAGTCTTGACCGACCCAAACAACTCCGGGATCGCCTCTCTGATCGCTAAGGCCACCTCGGTGGTAATGATCCTAGGAATCTCTTCCTCCTCTAGTCCTGCTCTCACCTGATCTTGAGCCTCCAATAGCCGCCATACTAAAAATTACACAATGGAAAGATCAGACATCAAAGCATAGTGCTTAACACACCAGGCCACACTCTTATTAGCTCCTTAGTAGCCTCAAGGTTCTTCTTGAATCTCATACGTATCCTATGCTTTTAGTAGTACGAGCCATACTACCTTCCACACTTATCCGTAGTTGACTAGGAATTCGTCCTAAGGTTCTATGTCATTATACTAGACCATTCCAAGGCATGCTAAAAGCTACATGCTCCAACAAGCTACAATTAGCTTCCTAGGTAGTCCTAGGATTATTCCCATTCCCACATTACTGGTTGCTTTTGTGCATGCTTATTGTACACAATACGGGGTCATATAGAGTGTTGAACAATCGAATATGCCATAAGTCCACAACTAAAAATGGAACATGAAGTAAATCTAAGTCGATTATTCTAAGGCTATTTAATTCTAAACATATAAAACTAATCAACATTCACACGATCAAGTAACATATAGCAAGCAATTCCCTATATCATAAGGCATCACCAAAATCAGGTACTTCTATCCAAAAGTCCCTATAAGAACCCTTAATTATCCCATGGCATGCTTTTCTAACAATCCACATTTCAGCAAAAATCAAAACTTAACAAATATAACAAGTGTGGGTATTTTGGGAACCACTCTCTTGTTTGGGCTCTGGTTGACTGTACACATTGCATTTTCCTGTAAAACCAAATTTAAGTCAAGGTTCACATTCCCGATCCCAAGCCAACAATCAAACAAGAACATGACAAGAGACCAAGCCCATGTCCCTAACCCAACCCTTTTATTATAAATTCTTTTTTCAAAAACATGTTATGAAGTTATCGAATACTAGTTTGGGTTTGGATTCACACAAGAGTTCCTCTAATTCGATCAAACTAGGGATCTGATACCAAATTTTAACATCCCATTTTTATAACAAAAATTTTTCATTTTTAATAAGGTAAGAGTTTCCAATTATAAATCCATTTTTAAGAAAACTATTTATTTCAAATTACATTTATTGAAAATCAGAGTAATATAAATAATGTGGAATCCTCAATGCTACTGATGCATGTGTATAGTCCCGCCTTCGCCTTCCCACGATCACCGATAGAAACTGAAACATAAACAACATGGTAAGCACAAAACCTAGTGAGTTCTGCCAAAATACCACACACAACCAAACAGATACACATATTGCATGCTAGGTCTACAACCTCCTAGTTGGGCTGTCATACATATTGCATACTAGGTCCACAAGCCCCCGGTTGGATTACCCTGGCCTACAACCTCTCGGCTGGATTGCCATACATAATGCATAGTGGGTCCATAACCTCTTGATTAGATTACCCTGGCCCACAACCTACTAGTTATATTGCCATTCTGGCCTATAATCTCCTGATTGAATTGCCCCAGACTTGTTGGCTTATAGCACAAATCAGTACAACTTCAACCCAACCAAATTATGTCTACATATAAACAAATAAGGATCTAGAAGGCACATAATACATACAATATTAATCATATAGTGTGCTACCACCTACTAGTTCTATCACAACACACTGATCCACTACCAACTAACCTCCATGGACTGCATAACTATAAGGAACCAGAGGTGAGATAGCCACCCAAACAAATGATCCTACTCTAGAGCCACAACTAAACGAGGAACATGAAAGAAATCCTAAATCAATATTTCTCAGACTATCCTATATGACTACATATAGCCCCTAGGGCACTCCACTAGACGATAACCAACCTACTAGTTCTCTAACTAGCATACCACTACTGCTACATCCTATCATACAAGGATATATACCAAATCTAGCAAATCATTACAACACAACAACATCCTATACACAAGGATACCTAATCAAAAATCTAAGGACTGCATAATCATATGATAACCAAAACTAGTGGGCTGACATTGGTTCCTTTAACCCACATGTATAGTGAGGAAAACTCACTAGAACGAAGAACCCCAATACACCGATACACACTTCCTTTTCTACACTGCTAGCTTTTGTGAACCCACTAATCACTAAACCAGGTAGAATCTTACTCAACAGTCCAAATCCCTCACTTTGACCCAAAGTCAAAATGGTCAAAAAGTCAATGATCAATTTGGTCAAAGTCAATGCCACGTCGTGGCCACGTCAGGTCAAGGCAAATCGCGATCCTCAGCTTTGCCACACCATGGCTACCTTTGCAATGTGGTGGCCACTGGAAATTGCCATTTTTCTCATTAAGAGCTTAATCCTTTTAGATCTAAGCCCATACTTCCAGATTCACTTTTCCATACTGACTTAATGGATAAAGTTTCCAACTTTATCTATGTTGACTCCACTTCAAGGCAAGATCTAGAAGTCAAATTCCATTAGGTACTTAATGAGACTATAACTTGAACATGGGCAGAAAATACACAAATTATGGTCGTTTTTCTCAATCAAGAGAAGTCTAAGGAGCTAGAGAAGCCTCTACATGTTCTGGAGTTCTCCAAACCCCCAAGAACATCCAAGAAAGGGATAAAACCAAAAAACATGACTTAGAACTTGATTCCTAGAAGAAAAAGTGTCAAGTTATGAACTTTATACCTTCCATGGTTTAGAAATCTGAATGTTAGAACTAACTTGTTTCTTGACTCCCTTGCCTCCTTGTGAACTTCCTTCTTAAAATCCAAGAACAAGGTTCACAAATTGAGAAAATGGACTCTTAATCATGCATGGAGGCTAGGGTTTCAAGATGGGGGAGGTGGAGGCTGAAGACGATAGCCTAGAAAGAGATTTAATGTGTTTATATATGAGTGAAACCCTGAAAATCCCGAATTTGAGTTCCAGTGGCTGCCACGTTGTGGCATCTCCCAAAATACGCATTCAATAAATTCGCCACGTCGTGGGCACCATGGCCTACGGCATGGACATGCATTTCTTCCAAAACCCTATTTTGATTTATTAAGTATTGTTCAACCTTCTTTGGGAACCAGGTGTACACCGATAACTCTGGTCATGTTGATTCCAAGGATAAATATTATACTGAACTCGCTTTAGGTGCTACCATGATTGTGAAGCACTTTGGAAATTTTGAAGAAGGGAGGATGTTTAATGGATCAAGAAAATATAATTTTGGTTCATCATCATCAAGAAAGCTTGATACTGGTAGTTCGAGGAGGGTTGTCACTGAGAAGAAAGATGAAGACAAATGTTTCAGTTGTGGAGGAAATGATTATTTTGCAAGGGACTGCAAGATAAAGAAGAACAACTCAAACGAAGAGTCACATGAGCTGAAGTACAAAATACTGATTGCTTCTCTTAAAAAGAATAACCTTGATTCTAAAGTTCTTTTAGCTGTAGAGGAGGAATGGGTTGAAGAAGAGGAGTCTTCTGATGAATATGTCAAGGGGAAGGACAAATGTCAAAAGAAAACCATTGATCTGTCATTCGCTAAAGAATTAAACAGCATTACAAGCACCTTCGAAGTTCACATGTCTAAAGCTTCCAGATATTCCATGGCTCATAACTGGGAGTCCACATCCTTGTATCAAGTAAAAAACTTTACTACTAACTCTAATAATTAAAAAGATAACCATGTTTGAATATTTTCATCTTGATCTTTCTAAATCAAATCAGGAGAAGCTAGAACTTAAAAATAAGATTAAATCATTAAACACTGATTTATCACTCAGTGAGAAGTCTCTTTCCCTGGTGGGTTTGAAATTCAGATAAGCATCTCTTACAAATCACAAACGTATTAGTGAAAACGATGTTACTCAAAAGATTTCTGAAAATTGTCAAAGATTAATTAATATTTGGGTTCATTCTCATGTCAAAACAACCAAAATAATAAATGATCGAATTCCTTATCAGTGTTAAAAGTTAATCGGTGGCAAAATCCTAGAAAATGTTGAGATGTTTAAACAAATTGAAACCAAACCTTTTTTTCCATCTGCAAATGAGCTTTTTCAAGAATATAAAGCAAAATTTATTGGCAATGGTTTTGTAAATTGTCAAGACCTAATTGTTAAAAGTTGTGTTACTGACACTAGTGGTATTACTAATTATGTCGCTCCCTTATCTGTGATTGATCCTTCAGTCCAACCCCTTGATCCCGTGTATGTATGCCCCGATATTCCTATTTTCATTAAGTTTCCTATCTCCAATGGTGAAATTCATGTTGTTAAAAATGCTCTTTTTGAATTCCCTGAATGTACTACTGGTGAATGTGACACTAATTCCAACTCAGTGCCTTCCAACACTGATGACTAATTGTTCTTTATTCGGTTGTCATGTCATTTGTACCTAAGCTTGTAGCATTGATAGTAAATCCTTTGTTTCTAGAATTAAAAAAAAGAGTTTTTCAAGAAAAGAATGTTCTTCAAAAATTTGAAAACAAAGCCTAAATCTCATAAGCATCCATTTGAAAAGAAAAATTCTGGTATTAGGAAGTGTATAGATGTGGTGACCCATCTTATAAAGTGAGTAAGTATACTTTCAAGGAAGTTTCAAAAAGAGTTGATAATATTCTGATCATAAATAAAATTTGGATCAAAAGGGATAACTCTTTAAATTGTCTACTTGCTGGGTGCTATGAAATTCTTAATAATGCAAAATCTTCCATTATCAAACCCATTATAAAATGGGTTCATAAAGTTGTCTAACTGTTTATAAGTACTGTAGGGTCAGGAGCATTTCTGGTATCATGACAATGAATGCTCTATGCATATTTTAGGAGATTATGTTGAGGAAGATGGCACTGTAGTCACCCATAGAGACAACGTAAAATCACTTATTGTCGTTAGAAGGATGGTTTGATGTTATACATGATTCTAGTTCATGTCCACTCACTGATAATTTTTCTTTCTTAATAAACATAACTTAATGACTAACTGGTGACCTGGGAGTGTGCTAAATGATCGAATTTTTTTTTTGGCTACAATGTATTGTACTTTGTGCATTATCTTAAAGGCTATTTTTCATGTATTCATAATTTGTGGTCTCCCTTAGTAATTAGTAAAATAGTGTATATATATATATATATATATATATATATATATATATATATATATATATATATATATATTCAAAAACAAGTTTTTTCATTCATAGTTTTCTGCCTATTACAAAATCATTTCAAATACCACCAATGTACTTGAGGAACATTGCTCTAATATTGATGCACTTGGAGATCCTTTTGATCAAAAGATCCATATTTTTTGTTGCATCATAATGGACTACACATATGTTCTCTTTCCTCTCAACAAGCCTTCCTAACCACCACTCATTGTTATATTTCATCTCAACCACATCTCATTCTCATAAGTTAACCATTACTTCTTGTGGGAATGACCGTAACTGATCTAGATGTGTTACATGATGGAAAATTATCCCATTCTATTTCATAAGTGTAAGGTCGTACCTCATGATCTAATGAGTCAAACACATAACACGCTATTGACCAGTGTTAGTGCCAACATCAGCTTGATTAGTGACAGCATGATCCCATGATCTTAGTGATCGTTTGCATATTAGGTAGATATACTCTGTATATATATAGAATATATATATATATATATATATATATATATATATATATATATATATATATATATCAGATCTGTAATCTTAGTGATTAGGATCAGACCTTTACATAGATTAGTATACATCCCCAGAGTAGTGGGATCTCCGCTTTTGTAATCGTATATATTGTACTATTATGATTAAACCCTAATATAGCTTTGTGCCTCGCTTTGTGCGTCTGTTCTCTTTGTGAGAACCATTTTATTAGTGAAAGTATCTTTGTGATCATCCTTGTTCTTCTTTTTCTATTTATTCTTTATTTTGTTTTTTTGTTATTTGTTATTCATACTTGAGTCTATCCAATTGATACAAACCTTTAATTGGTATCATAGCGGGTGTATGATACACTCAAGTTATCATTTCTTCCGCCTATAATCTAAATGCGTCTGCCATTGACGAGATCCCTCCTTTCGATGAACACAACTTTACAATATGGAATTTAAAGGCTATGGTTGTTCTTGAAACCATGGACTTTGACATGATCAATATCGTCGACAATGGTCCACACGTTCCCATGTATCAACCTATGGTTAACAATGATCATGTTGGTCCTATGAAACAAAAGACAAAGACTATCTATGGCAACGATGACAAAGGAATTATCAGTGTTGAAGTTAAAGGAAGGGCATTTATTGGAAACTCTCTTCCTTATCAAATGTGTCATCTGGTTCAGAACTATGAATCTGCTCAAGAGATGATGGAAATGCTAATTGTGGCTTATGAAGGTACCATGGAAGTTCAAGCAACAACCATCAACAATCTCAATCAGAGATATGAACATTTCTTTGCTCAATAAGGTGATTCTCTAATACAAACCTTTAAAAGGTTTAAATATTTGGTAAATGATATGTACAGGTTAGAGATTGTCAATCATTCCTCTCAGTTGATCTTGTAGTTCTTGCATTCTCTTGGGAAAAGCTGGGAACATCATGCTGATGTTTTTAAGAATAGTGAGAAAATAAATCTCATGGATCTCAAATCCTTCTTTGGAAATCTATCGAATTACAAAGAAACTAAATCTCTTTGTAAATATATAATGAGGAACTCCAACAAATAAAAATTTATAGCCTTGATCTCTAGAAAAGAAGAAGCCAATCGCATTAGGGACTCTAACGATTCTGATCAATGTGAAATAAGTAATGACGAAATCCCTGATAAATTGGTTGCTAGTGCTACATTCATTGTTAATCGCTATGAAGAGAGCAGATCTAATGGAGCCAAAAGAGTTCAGCCCAAGGGAAATAATTCAACAATAAGGCATAACTCAGAGAAAAGAAATTTAGGTAATTGCTTTAACTGTGGAATCCCTGATCATTTTTCCAGGGGCTGAGAAAAGAGAGAACCTCAAAGCCCTGAAAACTATGAAATCCTATACAAAAGCTGTTCTCCCACACGAAGAAGGAGAACATCTCTCTACCAAAAGATTTTATCGCAAAGCACGAGGAATCTGAAGAATGGGTTGATGAAGAGGAGTCCTCTGAAGATGAAGGACTAAATGTTAAAGGTCTTATGGCTCTTGTCAATGAAGCCCCTGATAGCAGTTTCAACAGGTGTGACACGGGTTCTTATCAAGTTGTCAGGGAGTCAAAGATGAAAAAACGAAATATCTCTTCTACTCTTCAGGGTCAGGAGCATGTCTGGTACCTAGATAGTGAATGCTCTAGACACATGACTGGTCTGAAGTTCCTCTTGATTGATTTTTTTTTTGGAGAAAATGGTCCTATTATTACTTTTGGAGATAACAGTGATGTAACATCCCAAAAATCACGATAAAATTTTCATTTTTCAATTAAGGTAAAAGCTTTGTTTCCAATCAATATCCATGTCAAAACCAAGTATCAAATACAAATATCCCAGAATCAGGGTATTACAAAATCTCCAAAACATAACACCGAAGGATGTGTACGATCACGCCTTCTCCTTGCCTCGATCATCAGAAATACCAGAAGCATAACACTTAAACCGTTAGCCAAAGCTTAGTGAGTTCCCCAAAATACCACCACACAAACATATAACAACATGCATACTAGATCCACAACCATCTGATTGGATTATGCCTGAGCCCACAATATGAGTCTGGATTGCCTTTTTGGCCGACAACTCATGTTTGGATTGCTCCCGGGCCCAGTACATAAGTTTGGATTGCCCTTTTTGGCCTAGAGCTTATGTATGGCTTACTCTAAGGTTTTTTTTGTCTTCCGTACAGAGCAGTATTACCTCAACCCAACTATACTATGTCGATATATGCAACAGATAAAACATATAATAATAAAAAGATAATCATACATATCTTAACAGATCACTACAACATAACAACATCCCAAACTAGGATACACAACCTACTGGGCCATCATTGGTGCCTTCGACCGACAAGTACAGTGAGGAAACTCATCTAACAGTCTAAAAAGATAGTTGAACAAATCACTTCTCTAAATACTACCTTTACTGATCACCTACACAAGTAACAGGGCCTTAAACTCAAACTACCACTCAAAATACCCAAAATTCCCCTAAGTCAAACTTATTCAAAGGTCAAAATTAGAAAGTCAAAAAGTCAAAATGTCAAGGGAAGTCAAAGCAGACTGAGTATGCCCCGCGTACTCAGTCACTATGTTGGGCGTAGTCATGACCCTTTCAACCCACAAGGCCTTATCACAATACGTACAACGTACCTCTTGGTACGCCCAACATACTCCGTATGGATCCATTCCTTCCCATTAAGTTCTTATTCCTTAAAGACTTCACTTCCAAACTCATATCTATACCCAAATTATCATTCTAAGTCATAAACTTTCCACCTTTATGACTTTCCATGGCTAGAATGGTCCAACAACTAAAACCCTAACTTAATATTCAACCAAAACATCATAAATCTTGAATGGAGGGGTTAAAAAGACCAATATCACATTTTTATGGTTCTATGAATCTAAAAAAATTTGAAAGGACAACATACTCATGAACACCAAACTTATGGGGCTAAAATACAAAAAAACCTAAGAACTAGCTAGATCCAAGGGCAAACACTCATCAAGTTTCAAGCTTTATACCTTCAATGGATGATTGAGGGTAAGATACTTCTTGATCTAGGTTTCCTTGAGTTTCCAAGACGATTCCACTATTCTCTCATTCTTTCAAGAACACAAAATACACACTCTCAAGCTCAAAAATGCTCACACAATGTATTAGGGTTAGTAAGGGACGATTTGGGAGATGGAGGCTAATGAGCGAAATGTTTTGAGGAGATAAGGATGTTTAAATAGGGCTTCAACCCTAAAAATTAGGGTTTTCTCATTTGTTACATATGCCCAACGTACTTGTGAGTACGCCCAGTGTACTCACATGAATTCGCTACTTCTTTGAACGAGCTATGCCATGCGTACTCCCCAAGTACGCATGACGTAGGGACCTTACTTCCAACGTAATTATAGTTATGGTTTGAAAATAGAATTACCTGACTTCTGGGTGTTACAATTCTTCCCCACTTGAATTAGACTTCATCCTAGAAGTACGGTGTTGCAAATAACCTGGGGTAGTGCTCTCTCATTCCTGCCTCGGATTCCCAAGTCCATTCGGAACCCTTCCGATGCTACCACTGAACCTTGACCAATGGAACCACCTTGTTGCGCAATGTCTTTGTTTTCCTATCCAAAATCACCACTGGCGTCTCAACATAGTTCATGTGATCATCAACCTGAATATTATCTAAAGGAACCACTGCTAAATCATCAGTTACACACTTCCATAGCTGTGAGACATGAAAGGTGTTGTGAATTTTATTGGGCTCCTCTGGCAGATCCAACTGATTTTCCTCTCTTACTATAGCCTGTTACACCCATCCAGGATGATACCTTTAGTAAAACCATATCGTCGACCCGGAACTCTAACTAGGATCAACGTTTGTCAGCATATATCTTCTGCCAACTCTAAGTTGTCTGTAACATCTGCTTGATCTGTTGAATAAGCTTTGTCGTCTAAAGAACTACCTAGGTCTTTGTCATGAACCTATGACTGACCTCTCCCCAACACACTGGTTACAACACTTCCTCTCGTAAAGAAGCTCAAATGGCGGCACATTGATACTGGAGTGATACCTGTTGTAATAGAACCCATCCAGAGGAAGGTAGGAGTCCCAACTCCCACCATCTATAACATGTGCTCTCAAAATATTCTCCAGCGTTGTTTGCTCGCTCTGGCTGTCATTCTGCGGATGATAAGTCATGCTAAAGTGCAATCTCTTACCTAGTTCCTCGTGAAACCTCTTCCAAAATCGAGAAGTGAACTAAACATCTCAGTCAGATACAATGGAAAATGGAACCCCATGCTGAGCGATAATCTCATACACATACACATCGGCTAATTTTTCGGCCAAGGAGCTCTCCTGAATAGCTAGAAAGTGGGCTCTCTTGGTCAGATGGTCCACAATAACCCATATCGCATCAAATTCGTTAGCTGTCGGAGGTAACTCAGTGATGAAATCCATGGTGATTTGTTCCCATTTCCACATGGAAACCTCCAAAGGCTAAAGCTTATCGTGCGACCTCTGGTGCTCGACCTTGACCATCCCACAGGTCAAGCACCTCTCAACATACCAATCTATCTCCCTCTTCATGCACGACTACCAATAACTAAGCCTCATATCCCGATACATCTTAGTGGCTCCATGGTGTATCGAGAACCTAGAATTTTGAGCCTCCTTCATCATATTCTGCCTAATCCCACCAAAATATGGTACCTAAACCCGACCGCACCGGGTCAGCAATCCACGGTTATCGGTAAAAAACCTGTCAATCTCACCCATGATTCTCTCATGTTTCCAATTCTCCTTCTTGACTCCCTCGACATGTGCTTCTCTGATCAATTCCAAAAGATTGTGAAATAATAAAAATACTCATACATAAGCTCCTAACATAAGAACTAGCCGACTTGCGGCTCAAAGCAGCAACGAACACATTCGCTTTTCCCAGGTGATAAAGAAAATCGCAATCATAATCCTTAACCGCGTCAAGCCATCTATGCTGTCTCATATTCAGATTCTGTTGATCCATGAAATATTTCAGACTCTTGTGATCTGTGTAGATGGTACATCAGACGCCATATAGGTAGTGTCGCAAATTCTTGAGGGCAAACACCACTGCCACTAAAATCCTAATCATGCGTCGGATACCGAACTTCTTGCGACTTCAGCTGTCTAGAAGCATACGTAATAACTCTCCCTCGTTGCATGAGTACTGCCCGTAAACTAGTGATAGAAGCATCACAATAAACTACAAAATCATCCACACCCTCAGGGAGGGTCAACACCGGCGCCTCACATAACTTATGTCTCAGCGTCTCGAACTTAGCCTGCTACTCAGGCCTCGAATGGAAATCCACGCCTTTCCTTGTCAAACGAGTGAGAGGTACAACAACCTTGGGGAAATCCTGAATAAACCTCCGATAATACCTTGATAAACCCAGAAAACTCATTTTCTCAGAAGGAGACTTCGGAACCTCCAACTGCATAATTGCCTCAATCTTGGTCGGGTCGACCTGAATCTCGTTTTGGTTAATGAGGTGTCCCAAGAATTGGACCTCCCATAACCAAAACTCACACTTCGAGAACTTGGCATAAAGCCTCTACCTCCTCAAAACTCTCAAAAGTTCATGAAGATGCTCCTCATGTTGCTCCCTGGTCTCGAAATATACGAGGTTATTATCAATAAAAACTATAGCCGATCATTCGAGTAGCGGTCTGCATACCCGATTCGTCAAATCCATGAATGCCTTCGGTGCATTGGTGAGCCCAAGGAACATCACCATGAACTTGTAATGACCATAAGGAGTTTGAAACGTTGTATTCTCTACGTCCTACTCTCTAACACTCATTTGATGATACCTTGAACTCAAATCAATCTTGGAGTACCAAGATGCACCCTACAGCTGATCGAAGAGATCATCAATCAGTGGAAGTGGGTAACGGTTCTTCACCGTCAAATTGTTCAACTCCCTATAATCAATACACATGCAGTGTGAACCATCCTTCTTCTTTACAAACAAAATCGGTGCTACCCAAGGTGAATTGCTTAGTATGATAAACTACTTGCCCAATAGATCCTGAAGCTAAGAAGACAACTCTTGCATCTCTGTTGGTGCTAATCAGTACGACGGCTTAGCAATTGGGGACGCACCAGGGACCAAATCAATCCTGAACTCAGCTTGCCTCTTAGGAGGAACATCGGGTAATTCCTATGGGAACACATATGGGAATTTGACTATGGGTACATCCAAACCCAAAACTCCCTTCCTAACCCAAGTGTCAGTCACATAAGCAAGATATCCCGGACATACATGCTAAAGATCCTGTTAAGCCCTGGTGACTGAACAAAAATCTTAACCAACTCTGGTACCCTCACCATAAATAATCAATTCTACCCCACTTGGGGTTCGATCCACTACCCGTTGCCCCTCATAATCTATCATGTCATCAAACTTACTCAACTAGGCCATTCTTTCTATCACACACACATCCCTTATAGGGATAAGGGTCAAATCAATCGGGTAAGACACCCCGAAAATTTCCAGAGTGCAATCCCAAAAAACGCTTGATGCAGAAACCCCATGCTCGTTAGCGATGGAAACTCGCAATAGGCACTCCAAGTCTCCACTTCAAGAACATATCAAAACTCCTATTGAAGGACTGAGACACAAAGGACAAAATCGCACCCAAGTCAAAAAGCACAAGAGCAGGCAAGGAGTTCATAAGAATGTACCTAACAGAAATAAAATCATAAGCATACAATAAAGTAACTTGACAGAAGCATAAATGCAAACATACTAGTAACAACATCCAGGTGCCACCCTGGCCTCCTATGCTGTGAGCTGGAAAACATGAACTTGAGCTCTCGGGGGCTCCAACCTACCCTAGCATCCATCCATGATCCTCAAAGTAGCTGGGACTGGTGACTGCATTGTAACACCCGTGTTTCTAGGCTAGGAATTAAAGAAGATGTAATAATCTAGTTTAACCTTTGTAAACCATTGCGAAATAATAAAAATGTATCATTTTGAGTGTTATGTGTTTTATGCTTAATTGTGTGATTTAAATGAATTAAGGATAAAATAAGAGTTAAAATGAAATATTAGATAAGCCCTATATCTATGAAGGAAGTTGTAGTGGTCGTAACGAGGATTCCAAAAATATAAAGAATGCCGAAATCCAAGTTATAACGAAGAATTTATGACCTGTCGAAGTTTCACGACAGAACTGGTGTGACACCATGTGACATAAATAGTGAGTTTATGATAGAGCGTTATTTAGCCTTAGTTAGTTAAACCCAGAGCGTGCATAAAAAGAACGTCTAAATCTTACTTCATATGAGGAAGTTATAATTTTTTGAAGTTTCGACTTAGCGCTATGCAGCCCAAAGTTTGAATATGAGATCGAGTGATTTTTAGCCGAAACAATCTAAACAAGAATTGAAGATCTCGTTGATAGTAGTCCAACGGTAAAAAGACAGACGAAAACGGATGTCAGATGAAAGAGTTATGAATTTCTAATGGAGTTTTCCTGTCCCGGCCTATTAAAAATAATATAATAAAAGTTAAAATCAAAATTAGCCGACAAAATCTAAATGAGAGTTGTAGAGCATAATCTCACCTACGCATGCATATAAAGAACGTCAAAAACGGAGCTCGTATGCGAAAGATATGAATTTCTGAAGTTCGGGGCACAAAATTCAACCACTGTGTCAGAGCTCACGACGTGAGCAGGTGATGGACACCTTCCAAGGCAAGTGGCCATGATGAATACAGTGACCTATCGAGCTCACGACGTGAGCATTAGTGGCTCATGACGTGATCATAGTTTTTCAGCCCCTATAAATATAAAGCGAGGCCAACCGTTTAGGGTTGCCAATTTCTTTCCTCTCACTCCATATTACCTCGATTTATGTGCAAATTATACCCCCGAAGCCCCAGTATCATCCCGAGACCCGAAGCAAGTCCTGAAGCACCGAAGATCCCAAGAAGAAATGAGTTTCGAGCCGAAGCTCTGCCCGCGAGAAGCCCGGTGTGTGAAGATATCACAGTTTCACCGAAGAATACTGCTTTAAGAGCCGTAGTGTTGTCCGAGCATCGTCTTATCAAGTGAGTGCATAGTCTCTTTCATAAACACGATTTAATACAAGTATCAATTGAATGTATTAAGTATATGATTTATCTGAGTCTATTATTGTTACCTTCTAACACACTGATATGCATTATTCTCTATGAAATACGTGTTATGTGTATGTGAATCATCTATTATTTAGAATGAGTATTGAATGAACATGCTATACACGTTTTAAGCTGTGTATAAATATGTATACTTTTATCTACAAATACGTTGGGTAGAACATGGGTAGATAGTTGATGTGTGATGAAATAAAAATGATGAAAGGCCTCGATGTTGTTGTTGATCTAGTCATCTAGCAGAGTATAGATGACGACCACATACTCTTTCTAGACAGTCCATTGGAACGCTGGCAGGTTCATAACATGCAGGTGTTGTGATAGATGTGTTCACCGGTGTAATCTATCCCCCTCATGGTTGCCTTTAGGACATCTATTGTTGAGGCAACCCTTTTGCAGTAATGTCCGCTCCGATGAAAATCCTAGATTAGGTCCCTTGTAATAGTTGTTGTCATAGGGACATAAAGTGAGGATAACGGGAATGGGTAATCAGGTTATTGTTGGTTGGTGAAATTAAATATAACTAGATGTCTACTTCAGCAGAATCGTGAAGAACCTTCAATGCCGATTGAACATCCCGAATTGAATGAAGGGCATTCGGAAGGAGGAAACTTCAGTGGGACTGTTGGTCAAGCCAACACACCGATTGTTAGGCAAGTCAACCAGGATGGAGGAAATGATGGGAGTGGGTGCAAGTACAAGGATTTCATGGCATCCAAGCCACCATGTCTATCCGGAAGCCCGATGCCGGTGGAAGTTATAAACTGGATCTTCGAAATGGAGACAATGTTCGAGAGTTGCAAATGCAGCAACAGACAGAAGACCGCTCTTGCGATCCCTCTGTTAAAATATGGAATGTTGAGTTGGTGGAAGGTGTTAGCTAACTCGATGCCCAAGGGAGAAGCGAGCAAGATGTCTTGGGAAGACTTTGTGGTGCAACTCAAATTGCAATACTACTCCAAGCAGGACCTTCTGGAAATCAATAATGAGTTTCAGAATTTGAAGAAGGGAAAAATGAGCGTTATTGAATACGCTGCTAGTTTCACAGAAAAGATAAAGCTTATCCCATATTTAGTTCCAACTGAACCCTCTAAGGTCAAGAAGTTTGCCCTCGGACTACCAGCGGACTATGGTCCAACGGTTAAGCAAGCAACCATAATGAAAGCCGCCATCTGGGTTGCTAGAAATGTTGAGATCCAGATCAGGGAGAAGGCTCTGGAGAGGTCAGAGGTTGGTGAGAAGAGGAAGTTCGACGGACCCTCAGGGTCCAGCAAAAAGGGTAAATTCTCGAAGTCTAGTTCGAGAGGAGGTGGAGGAGGCGAAGCGAAATGGTGCGAAAAATGCAAGAAGAAGCATCATGGGAAATGTGGCGGGGAAGCCGCATGCTTAAAATGTGGAAAGCCAGGGCACTATGCCAATGAATGCACCCTTACCAAGAAATTCTGCTATGGGTGTGGTGAGGAGGGGCACATCTCGAGGGATTGTTCGAAAACTAAGGAGGCAGCAAAACCCAACATTCCACCAAAGCCGAAGGCGAGAGCCTTCCAGATGACAATGGAAGCTGCTAAAGATGAAGCTGATATCGCTTCAGGTACCTTTCTCGTAAACGAATTGCCTGCCTAAATTTTATTTGATTATGGAGCCAAATACTCCTTTATTTCGCATGAATTTGGTAGAAAACTAGCTTTGCTTGTCGATAGACTAAATAATTCTTTATTAGTCGAAGTTGCTAGTGGCATGTTTATACCTGTTATCCATCATATGAAAAACATCTTAATTGATTTGGATGGGAATAAGTTCCACGAGAAATTATTGCCTATTGAGTTAAATGGTTTCGACATCGTGCTGGGAATGGATTGGCTTAGCGCCAATGATGCTGAAATATTGTGTAGAAAGAAGATAGTAAAAGTAAACCCACCACGGAAAGAGTCATTTATGGTGTATGGGGACAAACGCAGAGTAAATTATGGAATTATTTCCCTAATGAAAGCCAGAAGGTGTTTGGCCAAGGGATGTACATCGTATCTAGCATTCATGATCGATGCTAAGAAGGAGAAAAAGGAGATGTAGAGCATTCCTGTCGTGTGTGATTATCCGGAAGTATTTCCCGAAGATCTTCCTTGATTACCGCCTGATAGACAAGTGGAGTTCAAAATAGACTTGTTACCAGGGACGACGCCAATAGCAAAAGCACTTTACCCATTAGCACCAACAGAGATGAATGAGCTGATGAGGCAAATTCAGGAGTTATTGGACACAGGTTTCATTAGACCTAGTTCATCACCTTGGGGAGCTCCGGTGTTATTCGTAAAGAAAAAGGACGGGTGTATGAGGATGTTCATTGATTATAGAGAGCTGAACAAGGCAACGATAAAGAATAGATATCCATTGCCAAGGATTGATGACTTGTTCAACCAACTACAAGGTTCAAGTTATTTTTCAAAGATCGACCTAAGGTCAGGATATCATCATCTAAAGGTGAGAGAGCAGGATATCAAGAAGACTGCATTCAGAACACAATATGGACACTATGAGTTTTTGGTTATGTCGCTTGGACTAACCAATGCTCCAGCAGCATTCATGGATTTAATGAATAGAGTTTGTAATGTGTTCCTTCATAAATATGTGATAGTGTTCATAGATGACATTCTGATTTACTCGAAAAGCCAAGAGGAGCATGGCAGACACTTGTGAGAAGTGTTAGAAGTCTTGAAGAAGGAGAAGCTGTATGCCAAGTTCTCCAAATGTGATTTTTGGATTCGAGAAGTCCAATTCTTGGGTCATGTGGTCAACCAAGAAGGGATAATGGATGATCCAGCAAAGATTGAAGCTGTGATGAAATGGGAACAACCGAAAAGTTCCACGGAGATCCAAAGCTTTTTGGGATTATCCGGATATTACCGAAGGTTTATCCAAGGCTTTTCTTCGATCGCTACTCCATTAACAGCTTTGACTCACAAAGGAGGTACTTATGCTTGGAGTGATAAACACAAAGAAGCATTCGAGCTGCTAAAGAGGAAGCTATGTGAGGCACCGATTCTTTCTCTACCCAATGGAGTTGAAGACTTCACTGTCTATAGCGATGCTTCTGGTGTTGGATTGGGTTGTGTTTTGACCCAAAGAGAAAGGGTGATAGCGTATGCGTCTCGACAGCTGAAAGAGAATGAAAAGAACTACCCCACTCATGATTTGGAGTTGGCAGCGGTAGTATTTGCTCTAAAAATATGGAGGCATTACCTCTATGGCTCGAAGTGAAAACTTTTCACTAATCATAAGAGTCTCCAATATCTCTTTAATCAGAAAGAATTGAATATGAGGCAACGCCTCTGGATAGAGTTACTGACAGACTACGACTGTGAGATACTTTACCACCCGTTAAAGCAAATGTTGTTGCTGATGCTCTCAGTCGAAAAGTCAATCTTGAAAGAAAAAGGCCAAGAGCGTTGAGAATAGAAGTTGTCTCGAAAATTGTGGAGAGTATAAAGAAAACTCAAGAAGAAGCTTCTGAGAAGAATGACCGAAAGGGAGAATGTTTAGGCAAAACGTTAGTGTTCGATATAAACAGTCATGGACTGAAGGTATTACAAGATCAAATTTGGGTGCCTAAGTCAGGAGAAGTAAAAGATCTTCTGATGGAAGAAGCTCACAAAACCATGTACTCGATTCATCCCGGTAGCACTAAAATGTATAGAGACCTAAAACCCTACTACTGGTGGCCGACTATGAAGCTTGATATTGCAAAGTGTGTGGCCGAGTGTGTGACATGTGCAAGAGTTAAGGCACAACATCAGAAACCATATGGGAGTTTAGAACCTTTTCATGTACCTATGGGTAAATGGGAAGACATTGCTATGGATTTTGTCACTAAATTGCCCAGAAAAAAGAACGGTCACGACATGATTTGGGTGGTCGTTAATTGATTCACTTAGAGTGCGCACTTCATAGCAGCCAATGAGAAATGGTCTATGAATAAGCTTGTGAATTCTTACGTGAAAGAAATTGTGAGGCTTCATAGTGTTTCGTTAACGATTGTGTCGGATCGTGATAGCCGTTTCACCTCGAGGTTTTGGAGAAGTCTACAACAGGAATTGGGTACCAAGTTGTGTTTGAGTACAGCTTACCATCCACAAACTAATGGTCAGAGCGAGCGAATGATACAAACACTTGAAGATATACTGAGGGCATGTACCCTTGAATTCCAAGGTAACTGGGATAAACATTTACCTTTGGTAGAATTCTCCTACAATAATAGTTTCCACTCAAGCATAAAGATGGCACCTTATCAAGCTATGTAGGGACAAAAATGTTGTACGCTATCTTGTTGGCTTGAGGCTGAGGAAAAGAAGTTTATGGGACCTGAGATAGTCCATAAACTGCTGATAAGTTGAAAATAATTAGGGAAAGAATGTTAGCAGCGCAGGATCGTCAAAGAGCTGTGCTGACAACAAGCGAAGACCGATGACTTTTGAAGTTGGAGATTCAGTTTTGCTTAAAGTCTCACCGTGGAAGGGATTTATATGGTTTGGAAAAAGGGGAAAGTTAAGTCCAAGGTTTATTGGACCATTTAAAGTTCTTCATAGGATTGGGAACCAAGCTTACAAGCTCGAATTACTCGAAGAACTGAATGGAATTCATAACACTTTCGATGTGTGTTATTTGAGGAAGTTCACAGGAGAAGTTCCCAATATAATTCCAATATATGAATTAAGAATTGATGAGAACAAAAGGTTAATTGAAGAACCATAGGCAATCGTTGACCAAAAGACTAAGAAGTTGCAACGCAAGATGGTCGAATTAGTGCTTGTCCGATGGAAACATGTGAATGGGTTAAATCTTACCTGGGAAACGAAGAGTGACATGATCAGTCGTTATTCGCATTTGTTTGTTGATGTGTGATTCCGGGGACAAAATCATCCTAAAGGGGAGAGAATTGTAACACCCGTGTTTCTAGGCTAGGCGTTAAAGATGATGTAATAGTCTAGGTTAACCTTTGTAAACCGTTGCGAAATAATAAATATGTATTATTTTGTGTGTTATGTGTTTTATGCTTAATTGTGTGATTTAAATGAATTAAGGATAAAATAAGAGTTAAAATGAAATATTAGATAAACCCTATATCTATGAAGGAAGTTGTAGTGGTCGTTACGAGGATTCCAAAAATTTAAAGAATGCCGAAATCTGAGTTATAACGAAGAAGTTATGAGCTGTCAAAGTTTCGAGACAGAACCGGTGCGACACCGTGTGACATAAATAGTGAGTTGACAATTGAGAGATATTTAGCCTTAGTGATCTAAACGAAAGGCATAGAATAAGTTAAACCGAGAGTGTGCATAAAAAGAAAGTCTAAATCTGACTTCGTATGAGAAAGTTATGAATTTTTGAAGTTTCGACTTAGCGGTATGCAGCCCAAAGTTTGAATATGAGATCGAGTGATTTCTAGCCGAAACAATCTAAACGAGAATCGAAGATCTCGTCGATAGTAGTCCAACGGTAAAAAGACAGACGAAAACGGACGTCAGATGAAGGAGTTATGAATTTCTAAAGGAGTTTTCCTATCCCGACTTACTAAAAATAATATGATAAAAGTTAAAATCAAAATTAGCCGACGGAGTCTAAAGGAGAGTTGTAGAGCATAATCTCACCTACGCGTGCATATAAAGAACGTTGAAAACAAAGCTCGTATGTGAAAGATATGAATTTTTGAAGTTCGGGGCACGAACTTCAACCCCTGTGTCAGAGCTCACGACGTGAGCACAATGTTCACGACATGAGCAGGTGATGGACACCTTCTAGGGCAAGTGTCCATGAGGAACGCAGTGACCTTTCAAGCTCACGACATGAGCATTAGTGGCTTACGATGTGAATGATATGTTCACCGGTGTACTCTATCCCCCTCATGGTTTCCTTTAGGACATTTATTGTTGAGGAAACCCCATTGCAATAGTGTCTGTCCCGATGAAAATCCTAGATTAGGTCCCTTATAATAGTTGTTGTCATAGGGACGTAAAGTGAGGATAACGGGAATGGATAATCGGGTTATTGTTGGTTGGTGAAATTAAATATAACTATTTATTGTGGGTTGAAAACCCTATATGCTCACCAGGATCCCACACCTAACCCACTCAGTTTCTTTGTATTATAGGTAGTGGCACGAGGGCATAAGTTGGAGAACTTGTAAAGATGTTTTTGTTTATAGACCAATAGTTGTATATAATTGTGTAAGGTCTATGTTTTATTGTTTATGCTTTCGTGTCTGTATCGCAACATGACATCCCGAGTTTTAATATATAATGAAAATACATTTCTTTAAGAAATGCTTTGATAAAACTTATTTTATCATGTATTGTTTTAGGGACAAATTCCACAACTTTTTTAAATCAATGGATTTACTCTGAAATTATTTTAAAAGCATAAATGAAACCGGTCTTTTCTGGCCGTGAATTTGGGGATCTCACATGCATTGGTCTAGCAGCTAGCAAGGGATAGTTGGCCTTTACATGGCCAACCTGCTCACAATGGTAACAAATCCTGGTGCTCGCTAATGGGGCATGCTGACGACAACCATCATATAATGCCCCTCTTTTCCACATTTGTTGCACCCAGAAGAAGATCGACAACAACCTTCCTGAAACTTGCCACACTTGCCACAAGTACGACCCCTCTGTCCCCTAGATCATGAATCAACGGGCTTGAACTGCTTCGCTACAGACTATGACTGAATGAGAGCCTACCTCTGCTCCCTGGTCTAAGTCTCAAACTCAATCTCCTGTCTCCACGTGACATCCTAAAGCTCAAAGAGGGTAATGTAACAATAGCTAGACACAAACTGCCGAATGTCAATCTTGAGCATGCTCAAGTATTGTGTCATCTGGGCATGCTCTGTAGCAGCACACTCAGGGAACAAAAGAGCTCTATTAGTAAACATCTTGGTGATCTTCGTTACCGACTCCGTCCTCTGCCTCAAATCCAGATACTCCTGAGCCAACCTCTCCCTCTCCACCAAGGTATCATACCTAGTGTGAAACATCCCAAGGAACTGCTCCCAAGTAACAACAGTCCTCTGCTTGGAAGTGTAAGAACTAGTCACTAGGTTCCACCAGTCATTTGTGCCCAATCGAAGAAGGTTCATAGTACATTTTCCTTTCCAGTCCTCTGGACAGGAACAGGTGAAGAAACAACCTTCCATATCTGATAGGCACCTCATAGAAATGATCGGGTATTTGGCCCCATTGAACTCTAGGGGATTCGTATTACTAAAGTCCCGGTACTAGAATGAACCACTCCCCTAAACCCCCGCAACAACAACAGTTGCGGTGGCTGCAACAGCAGCAGCCTCAGATACAACGACATACCACTCATCGAATAACTCAATCGTTGCAGTCTTGATAGACCCAAAAACCTTGGGAATGAAACCTCGAACAGAAACACCCACCTTATTGGTGATCAACTCGCAAATGTCATCATTTGACAATCTTGGCCAATCTTGGCCACCGGCTACAAATCCTGAACCCCTCGTGAACACCATACTAAAAATGAACCAAAATAAATATCATAAATGCACAATTCACACTACTACAACCAATACGAAGAGACTAAACCCTCGAAATATTTCAATTCCTTATTACACGTATGGTTCTTATGCTTCCACTAGTACATGCCCATACTACCTTCCACACCTACCCGTATTTGTCTCAATGGATCATCATAAACTACCAGACAACAATCCAATAACTAGGATACACATACATACTATAATCTCTCTCTCTCTCTCTCTCTCTCTCTCTCTCCCTCTCTCTCGTGGTTAATCATCCCAAAACTATCCTGTTACACCCAAACTCACTCATGAAACTTCCACTAACTCTGCTGTCGCGTGTAGTCATACATAATGCTAGATTCCATAGATAATCGAGTACTTGAATCTACCCTAAGACCACAAAAAACACGGAACAAGAAATAAGGCTAAATCAAACATTCTCAGGATATAAAATCTTAGTTATGTACAACTATGATGCATACAGTAAGCAATGATGTTAATTCCATCTAGCATATACGAGATTTTCCTAGGCTATCAAGCATCACACATCACGCAATTCTATCATGCAATTCCTGAAGTTCTCTAACCTACAGCTAGCATGTGATTGTATCATAATCATCATAAGCAAATAATACTGTAGGTATCTTGGGGTATACTTTCTTGCTCTGACTGATCCTACACATTTCATCTTCCTTTGGCTACCCTTGTAAACAACTTTGAAAATAATTTTGAAAGCTTTAGAAATCCTTAGTTTGAGTCTGGATTCACACGAATGCTTATCCAATTTGCTCAAACCAGGGCTCTAATACCAACTTGTAAAATCCCAAAAATCATGCTAAATTTTTTCATTTTTAATTAAGGTAAAATCTTTATTTCCTATTGTCACACGCCCAAACCAGAACGGAGGAAAACGTTTGAGGGTGGAGGACGTTATGTATAGTACCACAACAATTGCATAATAGTAACCAAAGCAAACACCACCATCACATTGATAAAATATAGAATTTACATTTTTTCAATACAATGTAACGACCCAATTTTCACGTCCAAAAATTTCATTTTTGATTAAGTGATTTGCAAAACATTTGTAACAAAATATCAACCGATCGTATCATTTCATAAAAACATGTCTCGTGTCTGAAAACCGAATCATAAAAACATAATAATGTCAGAGTACAAATCCCAGAATAACTCATAGTGCGGAAAACAATGTGTGTTTGATGTGCCGCTACCGCGCCAGCTCCTTCCCTTTCGCTGAAAAGGTACGTGAAACCAAAACTGAAAACTGTAAGCACGAAGCTTAGTGAGTTCCCCCATCGTACCACATACCATACAATCACCTAACATACATACTGTCGGGCCATTCTGGGGTGCCGACCTACCCGTACGGCCATTCTGGGGTGCCGACCTGATGGGTTTTGGCCATATGAACATTCCTATGTGCACATGCAAACCCTAATGCTTGGATCTAGGTTTCTCTAATTAAACATGCTTTGAATCCAAGACTTCTAATGACTAATTAGATATAAGAACAATACAAAAATCAGATCTAGAAGTTTACCTTTGAATCCCTTGTTTTGATATTGTTGTCTTGGAGCTCTAGAGTCACAATTGTCACTCCTCTAATGGATTACAAACACCAACTAGCAAAGAGGATGATTTGAGAGAGAGGAGAGGGATTAAAATTCATTCGGGGTTTCTTTGCTTTAGCAGAGGTGCCGATTTCCCTTGCCCTAGGGGTCTATTTATACTTGTAAGGCTCCTAGGGTTTCACCCTTAAACCCTAGTTGGATAATCTTTCCTTAAAGCAATCCTAATCCTTACTTAAGATAGCCTTGGACGAATTTGAGGCTATCCCAAGCCCTAGAATCCGTCCATCCTCTATCCAAGAAGGATTTACAGCCCAAAGTGTAACTATCAAACAATTGACAGTTTATACCCTCTTATTTAATTAATCTCTTTAAGTCACCAAATTAATACTGATTAATTTATGACTTATATTAATCAAATAACAATATTATTATTCATTATATTATTCTTATAATATATCAATAATATTTATTCTCTCATAATAAATCATCTCATCAAGTTGCTATGGTGAAGGCAACCCAAAAGGACTATGCACAATCGGGTCAAATACTTGCCTAATATAGTTGCAGCCTTAGACACTATTCCAACAGTCTCCCACTTGGATAAGTCTAGTAACTATATACACAAGTACGATTTGATTTGCAATCGTAGCTCTCAAAGACGCTGTCAAACTTTGATCTAATCAATCTTGTCCTTTAGATAAGGGATCGTACAGTCCTCTGTTAGATATCATGCTGACAATTCTATGGAATGATTAGTCAAGCATGTTGGTTTCTCGATCTCCGATTTATTCGACATAGAACTTAATCGAACACATCAATTCAGTTCTCACGGGGCCCGGCACATAAGTCAAATCAAATCATCGAGCGGCCGAGATATCGCTTTTACTTTCTTAGAATAAAAGTTACAGATAAACTTTGACTTATATGCATTTACTTATTCATTAATCAACTATGCACAACAATGCGTTTTATAACATCGAGTTACTGATGCGTTTTTGCATTATCAATGTACAACCAATTAACAAACAACAAACCATATATCTAGGTTTTAAGACTATATGATATTATCGTCTTGCGATCACCCTTTTATATCTTATTCCATAAGGTGATTCTAGCAAGCACGGGTTTATTCCAATGCTCAAAACCAGTTCATAAGCACTCATGAACGTCGCAACAATCTTTTTCCATGTCTAATACCATTTAGACAATCTACGCACCAATTCACGAAAATCTTCATTCATATCTACTCCCAACATATGAACGATTGTGGACAATTTGAATAATTCGATTATTCTTAATAAACTCAATTATTCTGGAAGTCAAAACATGCAAAATGAAACAATAGTTAAACAATTAACATAAGACAGTAACATTACTCATAAATAAAACTCCTTTATTTAATCATCAAATGTTAATTACATTTATCTATTACATGTTTCTAATACTATCTAATCTATGCTAATATCATCCTTCAGCCCAATACTCTTAGCATGCTGCAAGTGCTTAACCCTACTCAGTCCCTTCGTAAGCGGATCTGTTGGGTTATCTTCTGATGATATCCTCTTCACTACGAGTTGTCCTTCTTCTACACGATGTCTAATAAAGTGATATTTTCTGTTGATATGTCTAGATCTACCATGATCCCTCGGTTCCTTGGTCAAAGCAACCGCTCCTTCATTATCACAGAAAATCTCCATGGGCTCCTTTATGGCAGGTACAACTCCAAGATCACTGATGAAGTTCTTCAGCCATATTGCCTCCTTCAATGCTTCACTCGCTGCAATGTACTCTGATTCGCACGTTGAATCAGCTACAGTTTCCTGTTTGGAACTTTTCCAAGTCACTGCTCCTCCATTCAGGGTAAAGACCCAGCCCGACTGTGAACAATAGTTGTCCTTGTCGGTCTGAAAGCTGGCGTCACTATACCCTCGCACCTTCAAGTCATCACTCCCTCCGAGGACTAAGAACCATTCCTTCGTCCTCCAAAGGTACTTAAGGATATTCTTAACCGCAACCCAATGAGCTCTGCCAGGGTTCCCTTGATATCTGCTAACCATGCTCAATGCAAAGGCTACATCAGGGAGAGTACAAGTCATAGCATACATGATTGAACCAACTGCGGAAGCTTATGGTACTCGGCTCATTTCTGCTATCTCAGCTTCGGTACTCGGACTTTGAGTCTTACTCAACTTGGCATTACTTTGTATCGGTAATTCTCCCTTCTTCGAGTTTTCCATACTAAAACGTTTCAGTACCTTTTCTAAGTGAGTGTTCTAACTAAGTCCTATTAGTCTCTTACTTCTCTCTCTTACTATCCTTATTCCCAAAATATAGGAAGCCTCTCTGTGGTCCTTCATAACGAAGCACTTCCCGAGCCAGGACTTAACCTCCTGCAGAGTCGGGACGTCATTTCCTATGAGTAGTATGTCATTGACATACAAAATGAGAAAGCTAACTATGCTCCCACCGGCTTTAACATATACACACGATTCATCTTCGCTTCGTACAAATCCAAACTCTTTGACTTTCTCATCGAAGCAAAGATTCCATCTGCGAGACGCTTGCTTAAGTCCATAAATGGACTTCTCAAGCTTACACACTCTATTCGGATGCATCGGATCCACAAACCCCTCTGGCTGAGCCATGTAAACATCCTCAGCCAACTTTCCGTTAAGGAAAGCGGTCTTGACATCCATTTGCCAAATCTCATAATCATGAAATGAGGCAATCGCTAGCATCACTCTGATAGATTTTATCTTCGCAACCGGTGAGAAGGTCTCGTCATAGTCAACTCCAGGAGTTTGAGTAAAGCCCTTCGCGATCAATCGTGCTTTATATGTGTGTACGTTTCCATCCACATCGGTCTTCTTCATGAAGATCCATTTGCACCCAACGGTCTTACGTCCGGGCACATTATCAACCAAATTCCAAACTTGGTTATCATACATGGATTGGATCTCGCTATCCATTGCCTTTTTCCATTTCGCAGACTCCGGGCCTGCCATGGCTTCCTTATAGCTATTAGGTTCATCAAGGTTTATTAGTGTACCATCACTAATATACGTGTCCCCTTCGGTAGTGATGTGAAAACCCTAAAACTGGGGTTGAACTCTAACTCTTTCGGAACGTCTAAGAGGTGAGGACTCGTCAATTGGTTCAACCGGAGTTTCCTCCTCGGGTTGAGTGCCAGCGGTAGAGGTTCTTTCATCTATCGACTCTTGAATCTCTTGAAGCTCGATTTGCCTCCCACTGTCTCCTTGGCCTATGAGTTCTTGCTCTCGGAAAACTCCTCTCCTTGCAACGAAGACAACATTGTCCTTCGGTCTATAGAAGAGATATCCAAAGGATTTTTGCGGGTAGCCGATGAAAATACATCGCTCACTATGAGGTTCGAGCTTGTCGTGAGTATCTCGTCTTACGAAAGCCTCGCAACCCCAAACCTTGATATGTGCCAACGAGGGAGCTTTCCCTGTCCACATCTCATGAGGTGTTTTGGCAACCTTCTTAGTAGGGACTCGGTTAAGGATATGGGTGGCAGTCTCTAAGGCATACCCCCAAAAGAGATAGGTAGTGAAGCACGACTCATCATAGAGCGAACCATACCCAATAAGGTTCGATTACGCCTTTCTGCCACACCATTCAACTGCGGTGTCCTAGGAGGCGTCAATTGTGAAACTATTCCACACTCCTTGAGATAATCGTGGAATTCAAGACTTAGGTACTCTCCTCCTCGATCGGATCAAAGCATCTTGATTTTCCTGCCCAATTGATTCTCCACTTCATTCTTGAACTCTTTGAACTTTTCAAAAGTTTCTGACTTTTGCTTGATTAAATAGATATACCCATATCTGCTATAGTCATCGGTAAAAGTTACGTAGAAGCGATTCCCATCCTTCGTGGTTGATCTAAACGGTCCACATACATCGGTATGTATTAGGTCCAATAGACCCTCACCTCTTTCACATGTACTTGTGAAGGGTGACTTGGTCATCTTTCCAAGTAAACAAGACTCGCATGTGTCATCTTCCCTAAGGTTGAATGACTCCAACACCCCATCCTTTTGGAGTTGGGCTATGCATTTCTTGTTGACATGTCCAAGACGACAATGCCACAAGGATGCTTTATCCATACTATTGGAAGAATCTATGTTCAAAACATCATTTCCTAAGTTATCAACAATCATAACAGTTTCATAAATTCCATTACATGGTATAGCTTCAAAATAAAAGACACCATTTAGATAAACCAAAATAGAACCATTCTCATTATTAAAAGAAAATCTAAAACCTTGTCTTAAAAAACCATGAAATGAAATGATGTTTCTAGCCATTTCTGGCGAATAGCAACAATTGTTGAAATCCAAACTTAAACCATTCCTAAGCACTAAAGAATATACTCCAATCTTGGTCACAGGCGACAATCTTCTGTTCCCCATGATTAGATTAATTCTTCCAGCCTCCACATCCCTATTTCTTCTTAGTCCCTGCACATTAGAACAAATGTGGTAACCACAACCGGTATCAAGAACCCAAGAAATAGCATGAGATGAATCGTTAGATTTAATTGTGTATATACCTGCGAAGGACGACTTGATCTTTCCTTCCTTGATGGCTTGCAGGTACTCTGGGCAGCTTCTCTTTCAATGTCCTATCTTGTGGCAGTAGTGGCACTCTGCCTCCTTTGGGTTAGGACAGGGCTTAGCAGGATCAACTTTGGTCCCACTAGAAGAGGCACCATCTCGGGCTTTAACCTTGCGATGGTTCTTAGACGAAGCCTTCCTCTTCTTTCCCTTTCCTTGTCCAATAGCCAAGACAGGAGCAGCGAGTGGATTGGGAGTTGGTGCAACAGACTTGTCCTTGAAGTTTCTCTCAGCAACCCTCAAGAGACCTTGGAGTTTGCTTAGGGTGACCTCTTCTTTGTTCATGTGGTAGGTCATCCTAAATTGATTGTAGCTTGGAGGCAAAGAATGAAGCACCATGTCGATCACCAAGTCTTCCCCAAAGTCAACATTCAACTTGCGAAGACGATCGACATACCTTTGCATCTTTTGCAGGTGCACGGTAAGAGACTCTCCATGACCCATCTTAGCGGAAATCATGTTAGTGAAAATCTCATAACGCTCTTGTCTCGCGTTTTGGTGGTATCTCTCCAATAAGTCTTGATGCATCTCGTACGGGTACATGTCCTCATAGGACTTTTGGAATTCGGAGTTCATAGTGGCTATCATGATGCAATGTACCTTTGTTGCATCTCGCTCGTGAGTTTCAAAAGTGGTCATTTCAGCCAGAGTAGCGATTTCAGGGTTGATTTTCTTGAGCTTCTCATCGAGGACATACTCCTTATCCTCATAGCGAGCAATAGTGAGAATGTATCTTATCCATTCGCTAAAGTTCGTTCCATCGAAGGTGACCTTTTGACAAAGGCTCATCAATGTGAATGAACTAGCAGCAGCGTTGTTTGCGTTCAACATCTACAAATAGAAAGGACAAAGATAGATTAGAATATGAATCCCTAATTATCACCCAATAAGAAAAATTAGGGCTAGGATCCAACAACAATATTTACATATTAGAAAAAGGGATGTCGTAATCTAACATGCAAACAATTTGAAGGTAAGTGAATGACGATTCACTAATTCTCCACCATGAAAACCTAACTTTAAGTTCTAAATGAATTTGAGAATTCCTAGGTTTATATGAGATTCATTTAAACTTTTCAATGGCATGTTCAAATCTCGATATGCCCCTCTTGTTTGTGACTGAGATACCGAGGATCACAAAGCGGGTGTGAATTACCATGCAAATTCAAATGGTGCCTTCATTGTAACGATCACCTATTCGATGTGCCGGTAAACCACACACGCTCCATCAAACTATGATAAACAATGAATCACCCTTTGCCACCTTTGCTTAGAACCAATTAGTGTGTCGGTAAACCACACATGCTCCAGTAACTTCTTAGCAAGGGTGCAAAGTGTAATTTCATGGGATTGCATCAATTCACTTTTCCTAAAGTAACTAAGATTGGGAAATTTTAAAAAAATGTGTAGTTACTTTGAATTTCAAATTATACTTTTAATGAGAGGATGAGGTTGCCCTATCCTACCCGTTCGGCTAACGACCCTCCACCGATCAAGCAAGCGGTGGGTGTGAGTGTACACCCATTAAGTGCCATTTTATAGGCCGTAACCTTATACCCACCTTATAGATCGGCTTCGTCAATGAGGCCTACTAACGGTAAGACTAGCATTTTAGTTATATATATATATATATATATATATATATATATATATATATTAATCTTGTAATATTATATTAGTATAGGGTTCTATTTTAAGCTTGTAAAATTCTAGGTTTTGAAATTTAAATTTTCTAAATTAAAACTTTTAATCACAAAACATAAATTTCAAAACTTGAGGACAAGTTTTAAACATTTGAAACATGGATGATCAAATAACAAATAATCTCAATTAACTATTAATTCCATAATTATTTATATTTGATTTATTTAAGATTTCTTGCATAATAATTTACCAATTTAATCAAAATAATTAACTAATTATCACATAAGGAAATTAAATATTTTATTAATTGATAAATCCCTTTAATTAGATCAAGATTATAGTCATATATATCAAAAAATCGGATTAGGGTTGATCTAATATGATAAAGGCAAGTTTCCATAAGATAAATATCAAAAAATACTGAATCTGGCCCTTCCTGACGCTTGGACTCGTCGAGTACCCATTCTGGACTTGCCGAGTCAGGCCAACTCGCCGAGTCCACTATGGGACTCACCGAGTCCATGACCCAGAAACACAAAAATCGAATTTTGCAAATAAGATTCAAACAAACAAGCAACAATTTAATAGAAACCAATCTAGGCTCTGATACCACTGATGGGTTTTGGCCATATGAACATTCCTATGTGCACATGCAAACCCTAATGCTTGGATCTAGGTTTCTCTAATTAAACATTCTTTGAATCCAAGACTTCTAATGACTAATTAGATATAAGAACAATACAAAATCAGATCTAGAAGTTTACCTTTGAATCTCTTGTTTTGATCTTGTTGTTTTGGAGCTCTAGAGTCACAATTGTCACTCCTCTAATGGCTTACAAACACCAACTAGCAAGGAGGATGATTTGAGAGAGAGGAGAGCGATTAGAATTCGTCCAGGGTTTCTTTGCTTTACCAAAGGTGCCGATTTCCCTTGCCCTAGGGGTCTATTTATACTTGTAAGGCTCCTAGGGTTTCACCCTTAAACCCTAGTTGGATAATCTTTCCTTAAAGCAATCCTAATCCTTACTTAAGATATCCTTGGACAAATTTGAGGCTATCCCAAGCCCTAGAATCCGTCCATCCTCTACCCAAGAAGGATTTACAGCCCAAAGTGTAACTATCAAATAATTGACAGTTTATACCCTCTTATTTAATTAATCTCTTTAAGTCACCAAATTAATACTAATTAATTTATGACTTATATTAATCAAATAACAATATTATTATTCATTATATTATTCATATAATATATCAATAATATTTATTCTCTCATAATAAATCATCTCATCAAGTTGCTATGGTGAAGGCAACCCAAAAGGACCATGCACAATTGGGTCAAATACTTGCCTAATATAGTTGCAGCCTTAGACACTATTCCAACACGACCTACCCGTGTCAAGCCATTTTGGGGTGCTGACCTACCCGTCGGTCCTAACAACCGACCCTCGGGGACTATTCGACCCCCTACTACTACTATCACATGTATCATAACATAAACATACTATCAGACATATATGGGGTGTCCGAGCTACCCTTCGGTCCTAACAACCGAACTTGGGGACTATTCCCCCTACTACCGCTATCACATATAACATATCATGCCAGCATATAACATATCAGGTAGTAGCAAACCTAGATGATATCACAAAGGCAATCATCTAGCATACAATTCCTATTGGTGGGTCGTCATTGTGGCCGTAGACCCACCGCAACTTGAAGGTAACTCACCTCGTAGTAGCTGCTGATCAGTGCGGGAATCCTCTGACTGCTACCGCTGCTGCTCCGGATATAATTCCCACAAAACACTTAGTCATACACTGCTAACTGTTCTTAGGGTAAACTGACTATTTTACCCCTGACCAAGTCAAAGTCAACTTCCAGTTGACCTGACTCACCGAGTTGGTTTGCCAACTCGCCGAGTCCCTATCTTTCCATTTGTCCTTATACCCATCTCTACTCGTCGAGTTAGGCGATGACTCGACGAGTTTTCCTTCTAATTCAACATCGAATGAATCTTCATCTGACTCGCCGCGTTGTATGAATAACTTGTCGAGTTCATCTTCAACTGATACACATGTCCTGTCCTTGACTCGCCGAGTTGTATGAACAACTCGTCGAGTTCATCTTCATCCTTAAGAAGATTGCCTTGGACTCGCCGAGTCTGTTCATGCACTCGCCGAGTCCCATGAATTTCCAGAACAATGGCTTGGTCCAGAACGTTGGGTCACTCCTCGGGACTCCCTAAAACCTTTCCACACTCAACTGGGTCCTTTTGACCCCAAAATCGGAACGGCAGAAACATTCTGGGGTGGATGACGTCATGTCAAGTATCACAACATATGCAGTATAGTAATCAAAGTACAACAACCATTGCATTAATAGTAATAGTTTTATATAATTTACATTTTATAGAGACATCAAAGTAATACAGAAACTAGTATAGATGCAGCTCGGTTCTAGGATGGCTTCACAAAAGCTCCCGGTTGTACATGTCTAATGCTGACCTGAGAATACAAGTTATTTTGAAAGCGAGTATCAACATTTTTATAAATGTTGGTGAGTTCATAAGTATTTAGTGTCATTTGTGTAAGTAAGCATTTTATTCAAAATAACTTTATAAAAGTAGTAGTATAGAATCTACGATGTATTAGGGTCCTTTCCAGAAAATCCTATATTTTCTAAATAAAAGCAGTCTTCTACCAAGACTTGACAGAGTTATGTTGTAAAGAGTAATTTTCCCTTAAACACTATCATTACCAAAATACGGTATTTGACTTTAAAGAGAGTAGGAGAATATCACTAGTAAAATACTAAGGGAAAATAACATATGCCTCAGCAGAAACACTACTGACTAAGGCAAAAGAAATCATAGACTCCAGGAGAGTATCAAATGAATGATATGCCTGGCTCTGTCTAACAAAAGAAACACAGACCCCATATGGTATCAAATGTACGATACAGCTAGCAAGGTCTTAAAACAAAGAAATACAGACCCCAGACAGTATCAAGTGAACGATACAGCTAGAAATGTCTAAAACAAAGAAACACAGACCCAGACAGTATCAAATGAATGATACAGCTAGCAAGGTCTAAAACAAAGGGTAATCCTAAGAGTGTTGTTTCAAGAATACATGGTTAAATTCTCGTTACCTTAAGGCCATGAATTATAAGGTAAACATGGAGATACTCGTAACCATACTGATTGACACTAGAGTGCTTGACGCCCTGCAAGTGTCGGAATAACTATGACATTTGTCACCCCTTGGCTTGGTAGGCCGTGGACTGTAGCTAGCAGTCAGGGTGCGGGAGTGTCAGTCCCGTATAGATCTATACACACAATGCCCGCTCTCCCTCCAGGAGACTCTGGTTACCAACTTGACGACGGGGAGATCCGTGTCCAGAGGATGCATCTCGTATTCTGAGTTCTATTAGAGGCGCTGGAGAAATGATATAGACTTGCGGATGAACTGACTTCATTGGAGTTCTCGTACTAGAAAGAGTGAATAGAACCTCCTAATTATTCCTATAATAGTTACTAGTGTCTCTGATCTATGAGTGATGGATGGACGGATGCCCTTGCTACCCAAGGGAAATGAACTGGTCAATGTAAACCTTTATGTCTATATGTGTATACATGATATATAACTAATGTTTAAACGAACTTCGGACGGATATCCGATACCCACCAGACCACATCCCAACGAGGAAAAGGAAATAGGGCGAACTAGCCTTCCTAAGTCTTTTAAACATTATTTATATAACTATACAAGTACAGGCATGCATTTAACGAAGTAGAAGTCTAGAAGTATAAAAGAAAACTCTGGTATAACCTTTGGAAAACCTTTAAAAATAAGAAGTTACGACTTGATATCATTATGTAAAACAAGCTTTGAAAACCGTTCATAAACACGTTTTGAATATAATTTGATAACACAATATGAGTAAAGAAAACCTTTGTTTAAAACACTGTTGTAACTGGTTTAGAAGTAAAACATACAGCACGAGAGACAATTTGAGAAAAGATTTAAACAAGTAAAGATGTTTTGGAAAACCATCTATAGTATTATACTTGGTAAAACAACTGAAAGTGTGATAAATCCTTGTGCATGCGGGTTATTAATCACATATGATTGATATGATAACTAGCATGTTTTAACTTGTATCCCCCCCCCCCCCCATAAAAGCATGTAAAAACATTTAAAAGGTTAATTCAGGGGTATGAACTCACTTGTTGTAAGTGGATCGGATGAAGGTGCCGGTTGGGTGCTCGGTGTCAAGTAAAGACTTGAACACACTTAGTGACCTATTAACATATGATGACATATGTTTGCATACAATTAGTAATTATAATACTAATTAAACACGTATACGCATCCTAAAGTGCCGAAAACACTTTGGTTAAGTGCTAGTGGTGTCCCGGGTAACATCTAAGGGAGTATATGGCCTAGCTAGGGAGTTTACTCTTCAAGAGTAAACTCTTTAAAGAGTTTACGGCCCTAAGACCATATCCCCATGAGTTTCGGCTGTAAAATCATGGTGGGGGTGTTTTAGGATGCTTTAAGGTATTATCTCACTCGTAGAATTAGGCTAGGTCCAAATATAAGGCATATGAAGGGGTTTAAGGCTCCAGTAGGACCATTTAAGGAGTTTACGGCCCTAAACAAGGAGTTTACGACTGTAAACTCTCACTTGGTCATTTCCTACATGAATTTAGGCTTTAAATGATAGGGAATAAAGTTATGCATTTTTCCAAGTCAAATGGGGGTGTTAGGGCATCATTTGGGCATTATTTGGGTGTTTACGGACCATGGACCAATCCTAAGGGGGGGGGGGTTACGGCCGTAAACTCCTATGTCCATATTTTAATTCATGTTTAATGCCCCTACTTCGTTTGTGGTTGATTCTAGACATTTTCCCAAGCCTTAGGAGGTGTTTGAGGGCAATTCTAACACCTTATAAGGTGTTCACGGCCCTTGAAGAGGGGTTTACGGTCCAAGAGTGTTCTTGGGCCGTAAACTCATGTTTACTCTCCAAAATGCAAGGTTTTGGTGTTCTAAGCTTGAAGGTGTAAGTCCACAAGTCATATCTAAGCCCTAGGAGCAATTTAGAGGGGTTTTGGGGCTTCAAAACCCCACTTAAGGGTGTTCACGGTCCAAGAGTGTTCTTGGGCCGTAAACACATGAATTGGCCCCTATTTGATGTCTTAAAAACGAATTTTCATGTTAACTAAGCTACACAACAAGTTAGGATAGATTACTTACTAGTTTGGGGCTCGAAATGGGCATTTTTGGATCGAAAGCAAGTTGTAGAGAGAGAGAGTGTGTAGAGAGAGAGAGAGTGTGAAAAGGGTCTGAATGGAGTCCACTCCCCCTTATATAGGGGTTGAGCTTGTGGTTTAGTGGAAATCTACCCGATACTGACGTTAAACGGGGCTTTTGGTCGCACCCGATTAAATGGTCGTATTTTGACTTGGCTGAAACTAAGACTTTTCAAGGGATAATTGAGGGTGATTCTAATTTGTTTCAACCCTTACGAAGTCATTATAAAAGTCCCAAATTAATTAACCTAATCCAAACGGTTAACGGACAATTAATAAAGTGGGTTTTGTTAACGGAAGATGTGGTCAAAATTGACGGGGTAAATTTCGGGTTGTCACAGATGATGACCAACTCAATCTAAGAAAAAGAAAGGCTTCCTTCCCAGGGGGAGCAAATGACGTTGAAGCTCGAAGTTCCTCAGCCGTTGGTAGTTCTTCAGCTCCCCCTCCTTCCAAGAAAATCAAGTTAACAATTAATTTGGAAGAAGTGGCTGAGAACATGCAAATGACCATGGAGGAGGTCAGAGAAGTGATGTTGGAGCATAATGCTTCGGTTTGAAAAAGAAGAGATGAACGTCGATCCATCAAAATTGCTCAGATCCTTGCCTCAATTGATGTTGAAGAGACAATATTCAATGTTTCCATGTTGATGTTTCCAAACGAAATAGGGTTTCTGAGATGAATGATTGAATCAACATGAAGAAATTTGGAGATGTTCTATTGAATCTTTACCCTCATCTGACTTTCCTATTATTACAGTCCATCCTTTTCGAGCTACATCACATATGTCTCCACCTCGTCTCAGTAAGCACATATATTTCAAGTCTTCATCATCCTCCCATGGTGCACAAGGTAATCCTCCATCCCTAATTTTGAAAAAGCTGATTGTATGAATATTGATGTTGGTTCCCATGAATAAGGTACACCATTTTTCATAATTCTCTACCGCTAGAATCTTAAAACTTAATGCTCAAATACTCACAGCCCTCAACAACCTGAATGGGTTAGCTTAGATACTTGCTAATCGAATAGGATGTCTTAAGGCTGATGTTGTTGACTTAAAATTAGTTGTGTTAGCTGCGGAAACCCTAAAATTCTTCCATCCTCCTCCTCCTCCTCCATTACCTCCTCTAATTACATCCAATACACCACTTCATCCTCCCTCTTTAAAACCACTTACTAATACTACAACCCCTGGTCCTTCTGATGATGCCAAAAATAGGAGAGTTCATTATCTGTTAAGGAAAATCTTGTTCTCAAAAGACTAAAGTTGTTAAAGACTATGAAGATGAAGATTAAGAGAGTGATGATGATGAAAACAATAACATAGGGGAAGGTTTCTTTAATTTTTTTTTATCTGGGGGAATCCATTCATGCTAAGCCCGTTTCTACTGTTTTTCCAAGTATAAGTCAGCATGAAGAGTTTTCTCATCGTGAGGGGGAGTGTTCTCACGGGGATCCACAACGTGAGCAGGAGCACATTTCAGTTTCAAGATTTGAATCATTTTAGGATTTTAATCCAATCTCCTCTTTAAAATCAAGAGAAAGACTAATGTTTGTTCTTATTGTTCCCTATTTGGCTTTGTTTGTTCGAATGGTCTCTTTAATCCAAGAGAAAGCTATTGAGTGGAAGATGTATGAAGATCAAGTCAGAGCTTTTTGTGTCAAACACAACCTTGTCACGAATAATAAAACTATTCATATAAATGATGACAAGGTTGTTAAAAATATGGTTTCTATTAAGGTAAATCTTGATGAGCAAAAAAGGGTCACACTTCAGTTCAATGCACTAGTTGAAAAGAAGAATAAGCTGGAAGATATAAACACCAAGGTCAACCTCTAAAAACATGTTGATGTGTTTGAAAAGAGGTTTTGTAAAGACCTATTAGTAAAATTAAGTTTCACCAAGCCTAAGAGTCAAAAGATTCTCACTACACACCTCACTAGAGAAGATGACAAGGGTGAATACCCTAAAAGGTATTGTGTCTTGATTTGGTTAAGTATGGATACAACAAATGGATTGAAATCACCAACACCATTACGGGACATTATGGCATCCATTATCAAGTGCTAAAGCTAGCCCTGAATCTAATGATGAATAAGGTTCCGAATCTTAACCTTGTTCCAACTGATGCCTCAACTTCAACATCTACATCTAGACCTTCTCCCAATGTTCCATAAGGGAAAAGACATAGGAGAGTTAAGCATGCATAATTTCTCCTGACCTTTGGTTTAATGGTTATTAACAATTCCTTATCTCTTGGAGTCATCCCTAAGGAACTTCTTTTTATCAAATCTCCGGTTCATGGAATGTTCTACAGGGGAGTAAATGGTGTGATATGTTTTATGAGGTCTAATGATATTCCAAATGCTCCAACTGATCATCTTTTTCATCTGAGATTGGTGTGTATGTATCATGGAATTGTAGATTTCTTTCATTTTCTATTGTATTTTCAATTTAGGAAAAGAAGAGAAGAACTTGTGATTAATGACTACAAATGGATCAAGACTGAAATTATCAATGACGTATAAAAGGTTTTAACTCATAATTTTAGGCAGTTGTTTTAACGGTTTTGACATCATTTATTATGGAAGATTGTAAGGTCAAACCTTATAATATGTTGTGACAAAGCTTCTTTACGATGGTAATCTATCAACATCAAAAACACATTATTCGATATTCATGAGCGCCAACGTGAACGTCTTACTTATGCATTATGGTTTCCAAATCCGCAATCTTAGTGATTAGGATCTTATATATGTATAGTTTGTTCTAAATCCTTGACATGTTGGGATTTCCATAGATATTTTATACTTCTTGGTATATATAGTTGTTTTAGGTTTCATTGTAAAACGCGACTTTATGCATCTTTATATATATATATATATATATATATATATATATATATATATATATATATATATATATATATATATATGTATGTATGTATGTATATATATATATATATATATGTGTGTGTGTGTATATATATATATATATATATATTGTAGCACCTGGTTTCCGGTATGTGAATTTTATTTAAGCATTGACCTAATTTAGCCTTCGACTCGGCGAGTCATGGGGTCCGACTCGCCGAGTAGGGACGGGACTCAGGACGCGTTTTAAGTAGGCGACTCGACGAGTCCATATCCTGGACTCGGCGAGTCACCGCTGCGGGATGAAACCCTAAGTTTCAAGGGTTTGCACCCTATTTAAACCCTCTTTCCGCCCCAACTCGTCCCCATTCACCCCATAACTCCCCCTACATCGTTTTTCCCTTGTTTTCTTGAGAGTTTGAGGTGCTCTTAGTGTATTCTTGAAGGTTTTGAAGTATAAAAGGAGTAGATCAAGAAGAGGAGAAGGAGATCAGCCATCCTTGTGTCATTTCAGCATTTCCCTTAAGGTATAACCTGTTTTCCCCTTGATTCTATGCTTAAAACTTCATTTGGTTCCTTCTTGGTCAATTCCCCAAGTTTGCATGTTCATTATATGTTGTAATAAGGCGTTTGGCCTTTGGATCTATGTAAGATTGAGCTCCAGGAGCTCAGATCTGTTAGCTTTTTGGTCCCATAAGGCTTGTTAGCCCTAGATCTACCATTTTGAGCCATTTTGAGCCTTATAATCCTTATTGGTGGATATCCACACGTAAAGTTGGAAACTTTACGTGTGATTCGTGCCCTAGAAGTCCAGATCTATGAATGGCATAGTCTGGAACCGAGCAAATCGGTATATTTAAGGAGTGCATGGCGACGACTCGGCGAGTCGCATAGGTGACTCGGCGAGTCTGGTCGCGAGTCACAGAATTGGTCCCTTCTTCATGTGTCGAGTTGAGCCTTGAGTCACAGGGGGTGACTCGGTGAGTTGGGAGCTGAACTCACCCATGTTAGGACTCGGCGAGTCAATGCCCTGACTCGGCGAGTCCAAGGCAATCTTCATAGCTCAAGAACAGACTCGGCGAGTTGTTCATACAACTCGGCGAGTCTTAGCATAAAGTGTTCATCGGATGAAGATGAACTCGACGAGTTGTTCATACAACTCGGCGAGTAGGATGAAGGACTTGAATATTGGTTAAGAAGGTGAACCCGTCGAGTCGTCGCCTAACTCGACGGGTAGGATCGGGATTCAGGGCAGTCGTTTGGATAGGGACTCGGCGAGTTGGAAAGCCAACTCGACGAGTCGGGTCAACTGAAAGTTGACTCTGACTTTGTCTTAGGGCATGGTCATGGGTAAAATGGTCATTTTACCCAAAGGTCAGTGAGCAATGTTTGATTGGGTTTATTGTGGAAATTGCAGCCGGAGGATTTCCGGAGCAGCAGCGGCAGCAGTAGGCAGTCAGTTTTCGATCAGTTCAGCAGCTACTTTGAGGTGAGTTACCTTCCAGTAGCGGTGGGTCTAAGGCCACAATGCCGACCCACCAGTAGGAGATGTATGGTAGATGATTGTCTTTGTGATATCATCTAAGTTTGCTATTACCTGATATGTGATATGCTAGCATGATATGTTGACTGTGATAGTAGTAAAGTTCGGTCGTTAGGACCGAAGGGTAGTCAGATACCCCAGATACGTCTGACAGTATGTGACGATATGTTTGCATGCTGGCTTGTTATGTTATATGTGATCATAGTAGTAGGGGTGAAATAGTCCTCGAGAATCGGTTGTCAGGACCGATGGGTAGTCAGCACCCCAGAATGGCTTGACACGGGTAAGACGGCACCCCAGAACGGCCGTATGGGTAGGTCAGCACCCCAGAATGGCTTGACACGGGTAGGTCGGCACCCCAGAATGGCCGTACCGGGTAGTCAGGCACCCCAGAATAGCCTGGCAGTATATATGTTATGTGTACGTATGGTATGCGGTACGTTGGGGGAACTCACTAAGCTTTGTGCTTACGTTTACAGTTTTGTTTTCAGGTACCTCTGCATCGAAGGGGAAGGAGCCGGCGCGGTAGTGGCACGTCATACACACACTCTTCGGTTTCCGCATTTAGGAGATTTACTGGGACTGTACTCTGATATTTTGATGGGATGTATGGTGTGGCTTTTTAGAACATGGTTGCAATGTGTTATGGTGTGAACAAACAACGTTTCTTTTTATTTAGACAATTTTTTATTCATTAATGTTTTCTAAAGTAATATTTTAAAAATGAAATTTTTGGACGTAAAATTTGGGTCGTTACAAGTTGGTATCAGAGCCCTGGTTTGAGGGATTCGGACACACCCTCGGGAGTGTTTGAACTCAAATCGAGGGATTAAAAGATTTTCTAAAAGAAAATGTTTTCTAAAATTGAGAAAAGAGTTTCGAGAAAGAGTAAAGTGTGTGACGTGCGCGACCGGCCGAGCTCAAGTAAGTATTCCCCATAGTACCCATACAAGTTTATGTTATGTTTATCAGCTTTATGAATATTGCATGCTAGAATAGGCTAAGGATCTAGGAGTGATGCCTTATGTGCCTGTTTATTTGTTCCCGCTTATTGAGAATTGCATGCTAGATATTGAGTAGACAGTAAGAAGGATAGCCTGATTAGGTTATGCCTGGTAGTACGAGCTTAGCACTAAATGCTAGCTCAATTCCTGTAAGTAGATAGAGGTAATTGAGAATGTTACCCTTATCTGAATGCTGCTTGCTTCGTGCTACGTGGGACTCTGAATAATGGGTGTTAGCCATTAGGCGAATGCGTCACGTCACATGTGATCAGGGTTGAATAATCTTAGAGTGCCGGATTTGATCCTACTGCGCAGCTCTTGTTTGAGTCCAACCGTTGTAGGGACGAGTCGGGTACACGAAGGATTATCTGAGCCTAGTCACATGTGATGGTATTCGGGTAATGGCTAATTGGCATTTCAAGGAGGCCTGCAGCAGCTGAGGACTGGTTAGAGTGGAATTAGAGATTTCCCTAGGGCAAGCCTAGGATGAGTATAGCAGTGATCAGCAGTAGTGAAAGGGATCTGGTGGAGTCGAGGCATTCCTTGAAGAAGGTATGGATAGATGTGGAAGGTAGTATGGGCCCGTACTACTGAAAGCAGAGGATCCGTACCCGAACCAAGGAAGGCCAAGATAAGACCAGGGAACTTGTAAGTAGTTGTGATCCCTCAGGAAGTAGCAGTACCACTAATGATTATTATTGATGTTTTGCAGAATGGTGGTACTTCGATCGAGACCGACAGATGGCGGGTCAGGAGAGGGGTCAGGTTCGGGATCTGGCACCGAGCCGATTGAGGAGAGGCTACGTGAGTTCATCACGTCGGAGATCACTAGGGGCATTCTTGAGTCGACCCCCATCATCTTTGGGTCGATCAAGGAAGGGATTATGGAGATGATGGAGGATCGCCTACGGGCATTCAGGAGCGACTTGGCCTCTAGCCAGTCAGGATCTCGCACACTGTCCTTCAAGGACTTTAGGAGCAGTGGTGCGCCGGATTTCCATGGGGTGAAGGACCCCATTGTCGCCAGGCGGTGGATTGCGGATATCGAGTCCGCCCAGTTGATCAGTTTCTGCCCCGAGGGGTCGAAGGTGAGGTACGCAGCAGGGTGTTTACGGGACCGGGCCCGAGATTGGTGGGAGTCAGTGGGTGACTCGATGGGAGCCTCGGCTGTCGAGGCAATGACCTGGTCGGACTTCGTGACTAGGTTCAGGGCAGAGTTTGCGCCAGCGGTCGAGCTTCAGCAGCTGGCCAGGGAGTTCTTAGACATGAGGCAGACGACAGAGACCGTGGCGGAGATCACCGCCAAGTTTCGGGAGAGGGCTTTATTGGTGCCCCAGTATGCAGGTGACGAGGATATGAGGAGGACTCGTTACCACGACATGCTACGAGCTGACATTCGGGAGCATGTTAGCTTTTCGGCTTGCCCTACCCTGGACTCCATGATTGCCAGGGCTAGGGAGAGAGAGATAGATTTGGAGCACATCCGGAAACGGAAACTTGAGGATGGTCAGGCATCAGGGGCTTCGGGGAAGAAGCCCAAGGGATCAGATGGGAGGCCGAAAGGTCAGTCGGGACCGAGCCGCTGCAGGAGGTGCGGCAGGCCGCACGAGGGGGCGTGCAGGATGGGATCGTCAGGCTGCTACAAGTGCGGCAAGTTTGGGCATCTCAGCAGGGATTGCACTGCTCCTGCGACCGTTATTCAGACATCGGAGTTGCTGTGTTTCCACTGCAACCAGAGGGGCCACAAGAAGGCCAATTGCCCCATGTTGACAGCTTCAGCGCCAGTGAAGGCGCCAGCTCCAGCGACCCTGCGGATCACGGATGGCCGTCAGGGCAAGGCAGAGGCTCCGGTGGTGAGGAGTCGGGCATTTCAGTTGACTGCCGAGGAGGCACGCGCCGCGCCCGATGTGGTGATGGGTATGATTTCTTCCTTCTATCTTTTATTTTTCGTTGTTATGATATTGATATGTGCTCCGTGTGTATATATGTGTATTAGGATCGTTCCATGTGAACGGCATCCCGGTTCAGGTATTGTTCGACTCGGGTGCATCCCGATCGTTCGTTTCTCTTGCTCTTAGCAAGAGATTTCATGAGACTTCAGGCGAGTTAGATTGCCCGTTAGAGGTAGAGATTGCCGATGATCGATCGGTGCGAGCATCGAGGGTGTTTCGAGATTGTGCCCTGCGACTGTTTGAGGAGTGTTACCTGGTGGACTTGGTTCCCATTCCATTGCGTGGGAACAAGGTGATTATTGGTATGGATTGGTTGAGCCCTAATGGGGCAGTGATAGATTGCGCGCAGCAGCTAGTGCGAGTCAAGACCCCAAGTGGGGGAGAGTTGGTAATTCAGGGAGAGCGGCCGCAGTGTGGACCCACTGTATGTTCAGCAGCGAGGGCTAGGCGCTACCTTCAGCAAGGATGCGCGGGTTATGTCGCGTACGTGATGGACACCCGGGAGGCGGGTAAGGCGACCGTGAGCGAGGTCCCGGTGGTTCGAGACTTTGCTGATGTTTTTCCGGAGGAACTACCTGGGATACCTCCGGAGCGACAGGTGGAGTTCAGGATTGACCTCGTTCCCGGTGCGGCTCCGATAGCCAAAGCACCGTATCGGTTGGCTCCTCCCGAGATGCAGGAGTTGTCTACGCAGCTGCAGGAGCTGCTGGACAAGGGCTTTATTCGGCCGAGCAGTTCGCCCTGGGGAGCCCCGATTCTGTTTGTGAAGAAGAAGGATGGGTCGCATCGGATGTGTATAGATTATCGGGAGCTGAACAAGGTAACGGTGAAGAACCGTTACCCGCTTCCGAGGATTGATGACCTCTTTGACCAGCTTCAGGGCGCATCTTGGTTTTCCAAGATTGATTTGCGTTCGGGTTATCATCAGATGAGGGTCAGGGAGGAGGATATGCAGAAGACCGCGTTTCGGACGCGCTATGGCCATTACGAGTTTGTGGTGATGCCGTTTGGGCTCACCAATGCTCCTGCCGCGTTCATGGACCTCATGAACCGTGTATGCAGACCGATGCTGGATCGGTCTGTGATAGTCTTTATCGATGATATCTTGGTTTATTCCAAGACCCGGGAGGATCACGAGGAGCATTTGAGAGAGGTGTTAGAGACCCTGAGGAGGGAGAGCTTGTATGCCAAGTTCTCCAAGTGTGAGTTTTGGTTGCGCGAGGTGCAATTTCTGGGGCACCTCGTCAACCAGAACGGGATTCTGGTCGATCCGGCCAAGGTCGAGGCCGTGATGAGATGGGAGGTTCCGAAGTCCCCATCTGAGATTCGGAGCTTCCTAGGATTGGCAGGCTACTATCGGAGATTTATCCAGGATTTCTCCAAGATAGCCGTGCCCCTGACGCGGCTGACGAAGAAAGCCGTGGTCTTTCGGTGGGGACCCGAGCAGCAGGCTGCGTTTGAGACGCTGAGGCAGAGATTGTGTGAGGCGCCGATCTTAGCCCTGCCAGAGGGCGTAGAGGATTTCGTGGTTTATTGCGATGCGTCCATTTCTGGGTTGGGCGCGGTGTTGATGCAAAGGGGGCATGTCATTGCTTACGCTTCGAGGCAGCTCAAGCCTCACGAGGCGAACTACCCGACGCACGATTTGGAGTTGGGGGCGGTGGTATTTGCCCTCAAGATTTGGCGACATTACCTCTATGGGGTTCGGTGTACCATCTACACGGACCACAAGAGCTTGAGGTACCTCATGGACCAGCCGAATCTGAACATGAGGCAGCGTCGGTGGTTGGATGTGGTGAAGGATTATGATTGCGAGATCCTTTACCACCCGGGAAAGGCCAATGTGGTGGCCGATGCGCTTAGCCGCAAGACGGCGCCGATCAGGGACACCTGTTTGAGGATGACTGTGGTGACTCCCCTGTGGGAGCAGATTCGGGAAGCTCAACAGGAGGCTATCAAGGAGGAGCATCGGAAGAGCGAGCGCGTAGTAGGTCAGGTTTCCTCCTTCGATTATGATAGCCGAGGGTTATTGACACTACACCGTAGGGTGTGGGTGCCGTATCACGGGGGCGTGCGCCAGATTTTGATGGAGGAGGCGCACAAGTCCCGATTCTCCATTCATCCCGGGGCGACGAAGATGTATAGGGATCTTCGTCTAGACTATTGGTGGCCCTGCATGAAGCGGGATGTGGCGTGGTACGTCGAGCGGTGCTTGACCTGCAGGAAGGTCAAGGCCGAACATCAGAGGCCGCATGGCAAGATGCAGCCGTTGGACATTCCACTGTGGAAGTGGGAAGATATCACGATGGATTTTATCACAAAGCTTCCCAGGACCGCACGTGGAGTGGATTCGATTTGGGTCATCGTGGATAGATTGACCAAGAGTGCTCACTTTATTCCGATTCCGGAAAGCATATCGGCCGAGAAATTGGCCGACATCTATATCAAGGAGATTGTGGCACGGCATGGGGTGCCAGTATCGGTGATCTCAGACAGGGATGTGCGTTTTACTTCCAGGTTTTGGAAGAGATTCCATGACGAGTTGGGCACTCGTCTGCATTTTAGCACCGCCTTTCACCCGCAGACAGATGGACAGAGTGAGCGGACCATCCAGACTTTGGAGGATATGTTGCGGGCGTGTGTTCTGGATTTCGGTGGTAGCTGGGATACCTATCTTCCTTTGGCTGAGTTCTCCTACAACAACAGCTATCACGCGAGTATCGACCGCCCTCCCTTTGAGATGTTGTACGGGCGGAGGTGTAGGACCCCGATATGCTGGGGTGAGGTTGGCCAGAGAGTTATGGGAAGCACCGAAGTGGTGCTCAAGACGACTGAGAGGATACAGCAGGTCCGGAGCAGGCTTCAGACTGCTCAGAGTCGACAGAAAAGTTACGCCGACAAGCGTCGATCCGATTTAGAGTTCCAGGTCGGGGATATGGCCCTCCTGAAGGTGTCGCCGTGGAAAGGCGTCATCCGATTCAGGAAGCGGGGCAAGTTGGGCCCGCGATTCATCGGACCGTTCAGGGTCTCAGCCCGGGTGGGCAAGGTAGCATATAGGCTGGATCTGCCAGCCGAGCTTAGCCAGATCCACAGCACTTTCCATGTTTCGCAGTTGCGGAAGTGCCTAGTGGACGATACTGCAGTAGTACCTTTGGAGGATATTCAGGTTGATGACAGCCTGAACTACATCGAACGCCCAGTCGCAATCCTCGACAGGAAGTCGAAGGATTTAAGGAACAAGAGGGTGGAGCTAGTGAAGGTGCAATGGCAGCACCGCAAGGGTTCAGAGTGGACTTGGGAGCCGGTAGACGAGATGATGGAGCACTATCCCGAGCTGTTTCAGGATCAGGCAGCAGACTTCGAGGACGAAGTCTAAAATAAGTGGGGGAGATTTGTAGCACCTGGTTTCCGGTATGTGAATTTTATTTAAGCATTGACCTAATTTAGCCTTCGACTCGGCGAGTCATGGGGTCCGACTCGCCGAGTAGGGACGGGACTCAGGACGCGTTTTAAGTAGGCGACTCGACGAGTCCATATCCTGGACTCGGCGAGTCACCGCTGCGGGATGAAACCCTAAGTTTCAAGGGTTTGCACCCTATTTAAACCCTCTTTCCGCCCCAACTCGTCCCCATTCACCCCAGAACTCCCCCTACATCGTTTTTCCCTTGTTTTCTTGAGAGTTTGAGGTGCTCTTAGTGTATTCTTGAAGGTTTTGAAGTATAAAAGGAGTAGATCAAGAAGAGGAGAAGGAGATCAGCCATCCTTGTGTCATTTCAGCATTTCCCTTAAGGTATAACCCGTTTTCCCCTTGATTCTATGCTTAAAACTTCATTTGGTTCCTTCTTGGTCAATTCCCCAAGTTTGCATGTTCATTATATGTTGTAATAAGGCGTTTGGCCTTTGGATCTATGTAAGATTGAGCTCCAGGAGCTCAGATCTGTTAGCTTTTTGGTCCCATAAGGCTTGTTAGCCCTAGATCTACCATTTTGAGCCATTTTGAGCCTTATAATCCTTATTGGTGGATATCCACACGTAAAGTTGGAAACTTTACGTGTGATTCGTGCCCTAGAAGTCCAGATCTATGAATGGCATAGTCTGGAACCGAGCAAATCGGTATATTTAAGGAGTGCATGGCGACGACTCGGCGAGTCGCATAGGTGACTCGGCGAGTCTGGTCGCGAGTCACAGAATTGGTCCCTTCTTCATGTGTCGAGTTGAGCCTTGAGTCACAGGGGGTGACTCGGTGAGTTGGGAGCTGAACTCACCCATGTTAGGACTCGGCGAGTCAATGCCCTGACTCGGCGAGTCCAAGGCAATCTTCATAGCTCAAGAACAGACTCGGCGAGTTGTTCATACAACTCGGCGAGTCTTAGCATAAAGTGTTCATCGGATGAAGATGAACTCGACGAGTTGTTCATACAACTCGGCGAGTAGGATGAAGGACTTGAATATTGGTTAAGAAGGTGAACCCGTCGAGTCGTCGCCTAACTCGACGGGTAGGATCGGGATTCAGGGCAGTCGTTTGGATAGGGACTCGGCGAGTTGGAAAGCCAACTCGACGAGTCGGGTCAACTGAAAGTTGACTCTGACTTTGTCTTAGGGCATGGTCATGGGTAAAATGGTCATTTTACCCAAAGGTCAGTGAGCAATGTTTGATTGGGTTTATTGTGGAAATTGCAGCCGGAGGATTTCCGGAGCAGCAGCGGCAGCAGTAGGCAGTCAGTTTTCGATCAGTTCAGCAGCTACTTTGAGGTGAGTTACCTTCCAGTAGCGGTGGGTCTAAGGCCACAATGCCGACCCACCAGTAGGAGATGTATGGTAGATGATTGTCTTTGTGATATCATCTAAGTTTGCTATTACCTGATATGTGATATGCTAGCATGATATGTTGACTGTGATAGTAGTAAAGTTCGGTCGTTAGGACCGAAGGGTAGTCAGATACCCCAGATACGTCTGACAGTATGTGACGATATGTTTGCATGCTGGCTTGTTATGTTATATGTGATCATAGTAGTAGGGGTGAAATAGTCCTCGAGAATCGGTTGTCAGGACCGATGGGTAGTCAGCACCCCAGAATGGCTTGACACGGGTAAGACGGCACCCCAGAACGGCCGTATGGGTAGGTCAGCACCCCAGAATGGCTTGACACGGGTAGGTCGGCACCCCAGAATGGCCGTACCGGGTAGTCAGGCACCCCAGAATAGCCTGGCAGTATATATGTTATGTGTACGTATGGTATGCGGTACGTTGGGGGAACTCACTAAGCTTTGTGCTTACGTTTACAGTTTTGTTTTCAGGTACCTCTGCATCGAAGGGGAAGGAGCCGGCGCGGTAGTGGCACGTCATACACACACTCTTCGGTTTCCGCATTTAGGAGATTTACTGGGACTGTACTCTGATATTTTGATGGGATGTATGGTGTGGCTTTTTAGAACATGGTTGCAATGTGTTATGGTGTGAACAAACAACGTTTCTTTTTATTTAGACAATGTTTTATTCATTAATGTTTTCTAAAGTAATATTTTAAAAATGAAATTTTTGGACGTAAAATTTGGGTCGTTACATATATGTATATATATATATATATATGTATCTTTGTGAGAGAAAAAGTTCTTATTGAAAACCTTAATTGAAATCAGTTTTCGATTAAGACCTTGTGAATACCTTCTTGTTCTTTCATTTAATTCATTGGTTGTTGTTAAGGATAATGATCCTACAACATGTTGTAAATCTTAATAGAGGCGTACAATGGTTTTCAAGGTGAACTTAAGGAAAGCTTATGATTCAGTTTCTTGGGATTATCACCTGGAGATTTTGCATATTATGGAGTTTGGGTCGACTTGGTGTGTTGGGATTAGAGCGGTGCTTTCTTTGTCTGGAGTTTCGACTTAGGTCAATGGTTCACCTAATGATTTAGATATGCAAAAGGGTTTGTAGTAGGGATAACCTCCTTCTTTTTTGTTTTAATTATTGCGATGGAAGGCCTTCACATTGCTTTAGTTCAGGCTCAGTTAGCAGGGGTATTTAGGGATGTGAGCATATCCAACCTTCAAGAGGAGATGTCTTACCTATTCTATCGTAATGATACATTTTTCATGTACGAATGGTGTTTTGGTGAAAAATTAACTTAAGATGTATTAACAAAATTCGTAAATGTGGTGTGATATTTTATTGAAAGATTAAAAATCTTTTGATATAAAATTTTAAAATGCTAAGGATGCGCAAAAGATTTAAGCTGTCTAATATACATAAAAGTAAATATTAAAGATTCAACATAGATATACGAGGCAAGCCCTTGATCTTTTAAGATCTCCAACATAAAACCTTCGGATGTGATGAAATTCACACTGCCTCTAGTATTTTTATTAACGTGAAATTGTTACAAAAATGAGCTGATAATGTAGAAAGAGTATAAAGATGTGATTTTCACCATAGATGTTTTCTTTATTTGAACATTCGTTTACCCAAAAACAACAAAAAAGCCTTTCAAACAATATTTCAAAAACAACCACCAATGTTACTTTTATTACAAAAAAAACCCCAAAATAAACCTCTTCAAATTTGGTAAACCAAAACATTTATAGTGACCACAATGACAAGTCCAAGTGTTATTAACTAAGTAAAAATAACATACTACACAATAACATCCCAACCTTACGAAGCCACATACGTAAGCAACTTATACCAATATAAGGCAAAATGGCAACAACAATAAGAATAACAAATGTCAACAATTGCTTAGTGAGCCAACCAGATGTACAATGTCAAAATGAAAACATACAAATTACCATAATATTTCAACCATTCTAATTATCATCATACAACAAGTTTTCAACTTCATATAGCACATAACATTGCATACAATCATTATACATTGTTATAAAATTGCATTACATATTGTTCCTTTCTTCATTCTTCATTATGAATACCTTCCCTCTTTCCTTGTTATAATTACCAATAATAATAATAATTCATCATATACTTTGGTTTATACACCACTAAACCCATATTGTAATTACCTATTGACTTTCCTCTCTATAATTAACAATAATAGTAATTCATTTTATACTTGGGTTTCTATGCCGCTAAACCCTATGGGAATAGCTGATGTTTGGTTAAATAAACATAATTATGATCAAAGTTTTATGTTTATAAAATAGATTTTATCGCAACTAAAATGTAACACACACACACTGGGCAATGTACCTAATCGTGTAGCAATATATTTGAGGTAAGAGCATGTGTCGAACACAAGGGGAATGATAATGATTTAGATCAACAAATTTAATTATCAATTAAACTTAAATAGTAAAGTAAAAGGGGATTTGTTTAAATCCAATTAAACTAAATTAGAAACAAAACATAACTAGAAACTAGATATATAGACAAAGAAGATGAATATGCTTTCACATAGATTCAATTATGCCTATCAGTTATTGGTGATTCTAATGCACTCATACATATTAAACTTACTAACCTAATCCTAGAATTTTTTCCATCACTAGTCCCAATTGCTAATGGTTAATAACAACTATGATTCAAGCCAACAAAGTCAAACTGGTCCTCTAAAATCAATTGACTTAGCCATAGGCAATAAAGGAATCAACAAAAAGATGTATGGATATTTAACCAAAATAACATGATAAGTTAAACAAAACTAATAATCCAATTAAAAGAATCACACCAAAACTTCAAGGTTACATGTACTCTAGTGAAAGAAAAAGGGTTTTACCTCATATCTAGTAAATAAAATTGGAAAATATCACCGAGGATTTGTTATACGTGATCATCGAGCACACCAAAGTGAGATCCTAATGCTTCTAGATTTCGATTCTTCAAATATTCACTCAAAATCACTTCTCTAGCCTTAAAAATCAACCCAAAAGGGTTTTTGGAAAAATAATATTCCCTGGAATGTGTTAGATATGTTGTATATTGCTTGTATATCATTTTGGGGTAAAATGATCGAGTATTGGTTTCTCGAATATGTGTCGCGACAATGGCATTGTAGCATTATGAATGTTGAAGTGTCTATGTTTTGGGTTTTTATTCAGAATTTGTTTCAAAAACATAAAGATGGCAACAGAAGACTTTGATTTTGAACAAAATAAAACTACTTTTATTCGACAAAAAGATCATTTTTTTAAGAATTAGAAAGATTAAACATAATCAAAGAAGAAGAATATGAAACAACCTTTGGACTTTGGTTCCTTTTGGCAATTAGAAAGTTGATGATGCTGCCTTTAAGATCCAAGGAAGAAGCTCTCTAGAAGTATCCACCAACATTTAGCCAACTTGATAAAATGTTAGCCTTGTATATTCTTGTAATAATAGAACACTCTTAAGCATTAAGTTAAAACCAAAGTATTAACATAAAGAGAGTTTACAAGTATCTTTTTCCATTTAATAAGAACTTAACACTTTAAGAAACTAGAGAGAAAGAGGAGATAGAATGGCCAAAATGTCGTGGTTATGGCTTAGTAAAAGAAGGAAGAGAGATAATAGTTTATATTCTCATAACTGTATGCCTCTATCTCATGTCTTAATCTTTAAGACCCATGCTTCATCAAATTAACTAGCCATACTTTCTAAGAGCATGACGTGTTAAATAAATTATTGAAAATCAAGTATTCTTTATTCTTTATGGTCTCCTTGAATATTTTACAAAAAGAAGCTAGTTTTTCGATAAAACCTCTTCTAATTTGTATAACTTATGAAACATATAAATTCATATTAGACAAAAAACCCATCTGGTCCAAAAAGATGTACATGACATAATAAATCATACCTTATGATATATTATGATATATTTTAATACTTAACACTGAAATTAATATTTCCATGAAATGAATAATTTACAATTAATTACAAGATATATATTTATTTATCACGAATCAAATTCTTATAAATAATATATTTGCATCAAGTTGTTGTTAGTGTGACGTTTTAGGATCATATATTATCTAGAAATATCATTCTCAAATGACTCTTAGGCATATAGATTACTACGATGTACTCGAATTTTGGAATCGGCTAGCATTGCGAACGGAAAATGTTAGAGGCGTGAACATTAGATTTTTAGCAATTTTCGAATTTGATCATTATCAGCTCTATTCTTGTCCCAATCTTTTCCTTTTTCTCCAATCCATGATTTTTCCTGTAATTATATAATTCAAAGAATTATTCTATCTTAATATATATAAATTAAGCTCATAAATATTAAGATAATGACCTAAAATATATGTATAAATAATGTCATATCAAAATACCTCACACTTATTATTTTCTTGTCCCGAGCAAACATATAATTACTTCAGTCATAATTGCATTTCAATTTCAATTTCAATATCATAACACAAAAACTTCATTTACCAATATTACACAAGATAGCCCAATTTAAACTCACCAATTATACATAACTTCAATTTGTATATCTATGTCTAAATCTTAATAACTTTTCAAGTTCTAAATACTCATATTCTCACAATCCTCATAAACGCTCTCAACTTAATTTGAATAATCTTCACTTCTATCTCTATTCGAATATACCCTTTAAAAATTCCCTAACATCAAGATATTTTAGCCAAGTTCCAAGCGACTGAATATAAAAAGAAAAACAATATATAAATAAAAACTTTAACTTACCCTATGCAAGTTATGGCAAACATTGACTCCTTTTTTACTTTTACTTCACTTTATAAGATTTTATCTCTTCAAATCTTATAAATTTTCACACTTTTTGACTCTTCAAAAACTACTGCCATTTTTTTCTTTCTCTTTTTCACTTTTCACTTTTTTTTCTATTTTTCATTGCTCACTTTTTCACACTATATTTAAACACATATAACTAAGATAAATAGACTTAATAACTATCATGGAACCCATGAATTTTGATTAATGGAGTTCTTTCCAATCTAATCTGAGTTACTATTTGTCAGGTGGATGGATGTAAAACATCTCTATGGGGGTACTGGCCGAACTTCAAAGGTCACATATTGGTTCTACTCCCAACCTATATTTAACTAAAGGTAATAGAATATAACTAAAAAACTACTTGAAAACTTAACTTCAACCTTTTATTGGCTAGTGATATAATATAATATTTAATGACTAATTTTTTCAATGGTTTATTTCAGAAAACAATGCAAAATATATTATATCCCGCAAACTATACAAGTTCACACTTTTGGCTCTGGAATCCACTAAGACTAGAAAGCCACATATATACTATAACATATTAGGTAAATAAAACCTTGGGATTCATTTTAAATTATCCTATATAAATAAGTAAGTTTCATTTCAATGCAACTTTATTTAAAGCAAAATTTTTAATTTAGACCAAAATTTCATCTAGCATGCATAATCCTACTTCGACGCCCTAGCCCACACTTATTTTAAACAATTCGCTCAATATTGTATGCATATAAAAAGAAAATAAAAGTCAAAGTAAAGGAACAAAATCCCCTTGGGATAGTAGTGGCCTGATCGAGCGATTGTCGTGGGTTGCTTGTTTTCTTGATACAATTACTTAAATATTTCGTTCGAATTTGATTGTTGTTGGAACTCTGAACATCATTGCTAATAACAGTGGATGCCGCGAGCATATTCACGCTGCGAGCTCATGGATGTCACGACATGTATGTCGTAAGTGTTGGAATCAATCATGATAAAAGGTTTCTTCACATCGCGTAGTTATGATTGATACATGACGGTCTTCTAATTCCAAGAAGGTAATCACGATGGAATTGATAGTCGTGTTGTGAATAATAGTGGATCGTGGTGCATACTCGTGAAAAGCAAAACTCCTCATCGCTCATTAAATTGAATAATCGTAAGCTGCTAAAGCTCTTGACTAGTCCCTCATATCATTGTCTTCACATATGTGGAATTTATAACATATTAAACTCACCGGTATTGTTCCATGTCGAATGTGTACCCCACATATATTTGTGTGTCACTCATTTTGCCTTATTCTCGTAAAAATCCACCCCACGTTTATATGTAATGTCCCAAATTTCCAAACAAAATTTTCATTATTAAAACCAAGAAACCATAGTAATTCCATTCTCAAAAGATAATCAATCAAGTGTTTACATCATAAAAATCAGAGTCATAAAAATCGAAGTAAGGAAACTCGATAACATAAATTAGATGTAGTTCAATCACATCGTGTCCTTTCCCTTGCTAGAAGAAGAACATGAAACATTTAAAATTTAAATCATAAGCATAAACCTTAGTGATTTCCCCAAAATACCACATACCATTCAAATAATAGACCTAGACCAACAATTATATTTCATTCACGTGGGCCCAACCCAATAAATCATATAGTTGGGTCTATCCCAATAGGACCTACCCAACAAGCATATGCAAGATTCACAAATACAAATAGTATAACCTGACACCCCAATGTCCTATAATATAGTGATAAGACTCACCTGATCTTAAGCTGGATATCAACACTTTAAGTCAAATAGAGTCAACTACTCGAATCACCTATGAAACATAGAGGTCACACCTTAGTTCAAGACCCAAAACCCTAGTTTGAGCCAAGGTAAAAATTAGTAAAAAATTCCAACTCTTGATCAACCATGTGAGTCACATTTTTAGACAATCCGACACGTATCTAAAAAAACTCATAAACTAAGTCACGTCCAAGCCAGGCGCGACGTGACGTAACCCTTTTCACAAGGGGTTTTCGATGTAATCCACTAAGCCATGGCTTAACATTGTAGATTTGAATCTCTATGATGTATTATTGGATAAAGTTTCAAACTTTATCCATTTAGACACCCCAACATGTAAGATAAAAACTTTAACACCCCAAAAATGACCTAAAGGACCAAATAGCTTTCATGGCTAAAAGGATATGCATAAAGTACCAACTTTTCAAGTCCAAAAGGTCCATAGAGTATTCCTAGGTGCTCAAAAGGTGATGGAGTCATCTCAACTCCAAGGTCATAGACAAAATGGGACAAAAAGTGGCAAACATGAAAAATAACAAGATCTAATGAACCAAAGAGCGAGATAGAAGCTCTATACTCACAAAGGTACATAAATTAAGTAATTTTGCTAGATCCAAAATTAAGCCTTCCTTCAGTGACACTAGGAGAACCTCTTCATCTTCAAGCTTCACTTAAGAATGGAGAAATAAGCTCACAAATCAACCAAATGCTCAAGAATGAGAGGGAGAGACCGAGGGTTAAGGTTTCTGGAATTCGCTCAAAAGGTCATGGAGGCCGAGAATGATCAAAACCTAGGGGTTAATGGCCTTCAAATACACCCAAAACCCCAAATTAAAACGTTCAGCCTAGCGGGCCAGACCCTCTATGTGTAGATAAAGGATGTGTCGCGCCTCTGGGTAAAATTTCAGATTCTTAGTTTTTCATATTTCAACGAATTAAACAGAATAAAGCCAAAATAAATAACATAGCGAGAATAAGAATGTTACATTCTATCTTTCCCATATGTTAGCTAGAGAACACCTTTAAAATAATCATTAATAACAGTTTTATTCAAAAATAAACAAAAATAAAAAAATCGAAAAAAAATGCATAATAATTTTTAAATGTTCGGTTGCCTCTCGATAAGCATGTCTTTTTGTGCGAGTCTTGAGCTGGACTCCTAACTTTAGAAAATTCTAATCAAGCTATTTCCAACCCATCCATTGCATTCAATACTACTTTTGACCCAATTTGTAAGATTTGACTTTTTGTTTCTAAAATAGACAATGTGAGCTTGAATTTTTTAACTTCCAAAATTTCAATAATAACTATAGATGGTTGGACACTAATCAGAAAAGGACCACACTTCAAAACGTTCTCTAGAGATGGAATCGTAACCATAATCTTCAAATCATAAATTAGAAACATTGGAAGACGTGTTGCGAATTATAGGGGGTCGTGTGGCGTTTCCTAGGATTCAAGTTGTTGTTGTTCTTCATCCGAGTCTTCTGCTAACAATATTTCTAGCTCTTCCTAATCACTTTCTAGATCAAATGAACCTCCATCAAATGAATCATCTTCTAGTTCCAGTTACTTTAACTCACACTCAAGGATAATATCATGATGATCCATTTAAAAACATAAAAAACATATGCTATATAAAGTTCAACTAACAAATAAATAATCCAAACTAAATGAATCCATTCCCTGACAACGTTGCTAAAAAAGCTAATGTTATCTAGGAGTGTTTTATCTTAATATTGAGTTACATATAAAATATTGGTGTGTTTTAGTTTGTTTAAATTACGTAGTTTGGTTTGCTTTTATTTTTAGTTTAAGAAATTTTGTTTTCCATGTAATGCTCTTTGATGTTTTAGATCTTTGTGTAATTTTTTCCCATAGGATACTGGCAGTAAGTTCAATGATTAGGATCAAGTGCAATTTCATCATGAAAGATATTTCACGAGAGGCGTTTCATCACATAAGTTTGGGTCACTTACCCACATGAGAGAGGGACCGAGGCTTTATTGAAAGCTAGTATTGATAAGAAAGGGAAGAGCATATACGCGAGATGAGATGGGTGTTAGGTGGACACACCTTGAGTTGATTTTTATTAGGGAAGATATTCCACTGTTTAGTTTTCGCGACACATATCATGCATATGCTCATCACGATGTTATCTATATATCTGCGATCAATATTTTTGTTAACTATGTGTGATATTTAAACTGATTTGGCATTTTGGTTAATTAGGGAAGCCTTTTTAGGGTCTTATATTTTTGGTAAATATTTTATGTTCTTTATAAATAATCATTAGGTTAGGTTTTGATGTAAGCTTTTTCCTGAAAAGAGTTTTCTTTGTACGTTCATATACATATCAACATACACAAAACCTTTGTCAGATTACTTGCATATTATGGTGATTGATTCATGATTGTTCTTCAGATCCGCATTCGTCATCTTGTCATTATTCACAACAAGTGGTATTAGAGCGAGTTCTTGTAGATCTCATCGATCTTTGCAAAGAATCGATCAGATATGGTTAATTTTTTTCATGAATCTCACTTTGTTCTTTATGTTTTGTAAGTTTTCTGAAAAGAAAAAGTGAAATATCTCGTTTTATTGCAAAACCCAATTCAGATTTGTTATTTTCTACTCATTCTTTCACTTAATTTGTTCTTGATTTGTGTTTTGGAAGTAAAATAGAAGAAGAATTTCGTGTTTATTCTCATATTTGTGTTCAGATTTGTTTTCTCTCTCTAGAAACCATATCATATTTGTTTTCTCTCTCTAGAAACCATCTCAGATCCATTTTCTCTCACTCTAGAAATCTTATCAGGTCCACTTTCTCTTTCTTCAAGTTCAGTGTCTTGTTGAAGATCTAATGGATTCTTTATTGTTTGACTCCATTTTAGAACTTGGATTAAAGGTTACTAAACCAATCTATGGTGTTAACAAAGTGACTATGTGGCATATTCTTGGCCAATCTACATTAAATGATGCTATTGAGTTGTATAAGCTTTTTGTTGATAAGAAAATATATGAATATACATGTGTTGATATGGGTGAGTTACAAAAGAATGAGAAAATAGTAGAGCAAGTTTGTATTATCAAAAGACATTTAGATCGAGAAAATAAACGACAGGTTTTGGAGATGAAAAGAGCTTAAAAGAAAAAGGAAGATGTTCTTGATGTTCGTGGTGTTCTTGGTGAAGTTCATAATGTTCTTCACGTTTCTGAAGAAAAAGTGACTCGGGATGTTCTTGTTGAGGAGGAGTCAAGTGTTTCAAGTTTTTTAGAAGTGTTACATTCCAAATTTGGTATTTTTGAAGTCAAATCTAAATAAATTCTTCTAAAATCGTAAAAGTAAAGAATTTTTGTTCTATTGGAACTCAAACAGAAGTTTTTTGTATTCTAATGATGTTTTTTTCTATTGGAATTAGAGATGTTAAGATTTACCAAACTCCAAAAGTTTGTGTACCAAAGGCTTGTCATGTTTAGATTCTAAAATATAATGAGGTTGTTCAGATCCGAAAATCATTTCTGAAACCTCAAAATCTGAAAAGGAAGAAGAAGAAGAAGAAGAAGAAGAAGAAGAAGACGAAAATTAAAATGAAGAAGGTTTGGATGCAAAAAGTACAATTCCCTTAAGCTTGTGAAAAAGTTCAGAAAGTTGAAGTCAAGCATGTTCAAAGAAACTTCAATTCTCAGTTTTCTTCAGATGTAGATATTAGAAGTTGGAGGAAAGAGAAAAGAGTTTTTGGTTGGTTTAATGAAAATTTTGTAAATTTTTGTTTTCCTACCAAAAAGCGGATATCGTTCTCAAAAGATGATCGTTTTTCTTCAAAGAAGTGGGTGTGCAAAAAGTCTTCATCAATCTTGAATCTTAAATGGGTACCAAAGGTTTCATAAACCTTTGTGTCAATATATATATATATATATATATATATATATATATATATATATATATATATATATATATGTATATATATATATATATATATATATATATATATATATATATATATATATATATATATATCATACTATATTATAAAGAAGCATTTTTTTTTCTTTCACCACATTCATTTGAAACTCTCATGACTTTTCAATTTCTTTCTATCAATGATTATAAGTTAGTTAATAAATTTAAATAAATATCAAACCTAAAGTGTAATCATATATAAACTAAATTTCAGTATTAAAAATATATTTTTACTTCTCCTTATAAAGTTATGATTTTTAACTTTTTAAATATTATACTTTGTTTATTAGTTTTAATATATTGTTGGATGTAAACCATTATCATTTTAAAGCTACAACTTTTGAACAAATTGTATAAAATATTTAAATTATAAACTTAAATATAACATTACAGGACCAACTTAAATATAAATTTTAGTTTAACTTAAACAACCCAAATAATAGTTTGTAAATAGTTAAAAGTGATAAATTGTAGTGTTTTTCTAATAATAATTATAATTTGGTTAATAAGGTCAAATAAATATCAAACCTAAAGTGTAATCATAAATAAACTAAATTTCAATATTAAATTAACATCTTTATATCTACTTATAAAGTTATGTCTTTAACTTTTAACATATTATACTTCATTTATTAGATTTAATATGTTGTTGTACGTAAACCATTATCAATTTAAAGCTATAACTTTTGAATAGTTTAGACAAAATATTTAAACTATTAATTTAAATATAACATTATAGTGTCAACTTAAATATAAATTTTAGTTCAACTTAAAAAATCCAATGGATATTTTGTGAATAGTTAAAAGTGATAAATTGTAGTGCTAAATACAAAAACTAAATTATAATATCAATTTAACTAAAATATTTCCTAAAGATATTTTTATAATCGTTAAAACATTTCAAATAAGTAGCTTAAAATAACTGACAATAACAATAATTAAAAATAACTCTATATAAATGATTATAGTGTTACCTTTAAAATCAAAAAATAATGTTTGATGTTTTCAATAATTATAATGATAGAAATTAAAACGTTAAGAAAATAACTTTTAAAAAATTAACAATAAAAAAAAACTATAACTAACATTAAGCCGTATATTATATTTAATTTTATTCATGAGTAACTCGCAGGTAGAAGTCATTAAAATAGTTGAGATTATATAGTTATAATAGATCTACATATTATCATATAATTCAAAATAATCAATATATTATATCAATTTAGTATACGAATTATTATATCAAATTTAACAGCAACATTATTTTTATATTTTAAAAAATATATATTTGTAAATATTTCAACTATATAGGTGTTTCTGCGTAACGCGCAGACATTTGGCTAGTTAATAAGATTAAATAAATATCCTTTGCGTTTTTACTTTCACCACATTCATCTGAAACTCCTTTGCGTTTTTCCTTTCACCACATTCATTTGAAACTCCCATGACTTTTCAATTTCTTTCTAATAATGATTATAAGTTAGTTAATAAGATTAAATAAATATCAAACCTAAAGTGTAATCATATATAAACTAAATTTCAATATTAAAAGAATATCTTTACTTATACTTTTAAAGCTAAGTTTTTAACTTTTAACATATTATATTTAATTTATTAGTTTTAATATATTGTTGGATGTAAACTATTATCATTTTAAAGCTACAACTTTTGAACAATTTGTATAAAATACTTAAATTATAATTTTAAATATAACATTACAGGATTAACTTAAATATAAATTTTAGTTTAACTTAAACAACGTAGATAATATTTTGTAAATAGTTAAAAGTGATAAATTGTAGTGTATTCCTAAAAATGATTCTAAGTTGGTTAATAAGGTTAAATAAATATCAAACCTAAAGTTTAATAAAAAAAATAAACTAAATTTCAATATTAAAATAATATCTTTACATCTACTTATAAAGTTATGTCTTTAACTTTTAACATATTATACTTCATTTATTAGATTTAATATTTTGTTGTATGTAAACCATTATCAATTTAAAGCTACAACTTTTGAATAGTTTGGACAAAATACTTAAACTGTTAATTTAAATATAATATTACAGTGTCAACTTAAATATAAATTTCAGTTCCACTTAAAAAACTCAATGAATATTTTGTGAATAGTTAAAAGGAATAAATTATAGTGCTAAATGCAAAAACTAAATTATAATATCAATTTAACTAATATATTTTCTAAAGATATTTGTGTAATCGTTAAAAGTTTTTAAATAAGTAGCTTAAAATAACTGACAATAACAGTAGTTAAAAATAACTCTATATAAATGATTATAGTGTTACCTTTAAAATCAAATAACGATGTTTGATGTTTTAAATAATTATAATGATAGAAATTAAAACGTTGAGAAAATAAATTTTAAAAAATCAATTAACAATAACAACAACTATAAATAACATTAAACCATGTATTATATTTAATTTTATTCATGGGTAACTCGCGTGTAGAAGTCATTCAAACGGTTGAAATTATGCAATTATAATATATATATATATATATATATATATATATATATATATATATATATATATATATATATATATATATATATATATATATATATATATATATATATATATATTATCATATAATTCAAAATAATCAATATATTATATCGATATAGTATATAAATTATTAAATCAAATTAAACAATAACGTTATTGTTATATTTAAAAAAACATATATTTATAAAGATTTCAACTATATAGGTGTTTCTGTGTAACGCACGGGCATTCGCCTAGTATATATATAAAAGGGGGACAAAAGCTGACGAAAATTCAGTCAAAAGGGTGAATTTTTGTAGAAGAAATCAATTTTTATTGATTTTTAATGGTTAGAAATGACAAAAGGCTGAAAAGTTGAAAAAGATTGGTTCCAAAAGGACATTTTCTTCTAAAAAGGGTGAAATCTGACATGTTGCGGTAAACATTGGATGCTAGCTGTCAAATGTACTTTTAACAGGGGCTAGTTTCAGAACTTTGATGAAATAAAGGGTTATTTTCGGAATATGTGGTCAAAATTCAGAATGACTTGTCACGGGATGACTCGATCGCCATGTGCCACTTAGTGTAACTCCGACTAAGTCATGCTACAACACTTTATGGAGATGTATAAACGACTAATTAAGCAAGAGAATAAGGATTTCGAGTTTCTACAAATGAAAGAGAACTTCTATTATAAGAGCTCGAGAGAATACAAAGAAGATTTCCGATGGATTGGAGCAAATGAGCTCATCCCTGTTTATTCTTGTTCTTCCCCTTCTAGGGAGGTTTCTAGATTTCACTATATTAGTCCTACATTCATGATTAATCTAGATTATTCTACCAAGCTACATGTATTTACAAGTATCCAATAAATGTGCTAAATTATTCTTCGATGTCCTAGAGAAATCTAGGACGTTCCAAGGTCTATTGGGATTTACTTGTAAGTTCTCCCATTTTTCTCAAATACTCCGGAAGAATCTAGAATCTCGATCGTGACAGACCGGTGGTCAAATTAGTATTCACTTGAGTTTTGTTATCGGAATCGGAATCAGAAATGTACATCTCGATTAGTTCAGGACTTGGTCTCTGAATTCACTTTTTTACTGTTCATCGTCCGAGATTCGGAACGATTCGGAATTGGTCTTGGAATTGGTCAATCTTTTTCAATCGGAACAGTAAAGCAGTCTTCTTAATCGGAATCGGCTAATCACGAATCGGAAGTTCCAGAATAAACACCGAAACCCCAATCAGAATTACTATTCGTGTTCGGAATTGAAGGTCAAAATCGAAATCGGAAACTACTGTTCCTATTCCGAGAATCGAAATCAATCGGTTTCAGAACTTTTGTTAATCGGAATTCACTGTAGACGAAGTTTAGGAATTTAGAAAACAAAATCGGAACTTGAAACTGTATTCGGAACTGGACAACCGCATTGACAATCGGAATTTGTTTATCGTAACGCAAACGCAATCAAAATGAGAAATTAAAATCGGAAGTCGCAACAGGAATGTTTTAGTTTCGCAATTCGGATTTCTGGCATCCGAAATTTATAATCGGCATTAATCAATCGGAATCGGAACTCGATCAACACTGTCATCTCGTTCAGTTCTGAAATCGAATTCAGAAGCACTTGATTTCGGTATTTCAACAACTAAAAACCGAAATCAGAATATAAGGTGAATCGGAATTTCACGGTATCGCAATCGGAATTTGTTTTGTCGTCGCTGATTTTGACTTTCTCAAATCAAACCAGCGCTGTTGTTACGATCAAATGAAGATAATGATTAAGCTTTCACTTTCGGTCCTCAAACTTTGATCAGCTTGGCAGATTCTACCCTGACTCTCAACTTTCTTTACAAAATTTTGGATTTTACCAATTTTACCCCTTCTTACCAAAATATTTTCATTTCTTATCCTTTTCTTTGGTCTTATTCTTTTCAAATCCCTTCTAATAGATGTTTCTTATTCTATTCTTTTTGTCTACAATTTAAAACCGAAAAATACAAAATAATTTTCGTTATTTTTCCGATTTTTTTTTTGAAAAGTAGCAAAAATCCAAAAAGAATTTATGTGAACATTTGTTCAAATCTGACGGGTTTTGAAGATCTATTTTGGCGAACTCGCTTCTTATGACAGATAGGTTATACGCAGACTTACTCTATGAGATAGCGTAGATTGTTGGTGATTCTTCTTAAGTTTCCGGATTCTCTCCATGATATTTGTTGAAGATTCAATGGGGAGTGTTGATTATTCAATGGGGAGTTCGTATTTGAAAGATGATATTTATTTCTCTCGCTTTGAAGACCGTTCGTATTTGAAAGATGATATTTATTTCTCTCGCTTTGAAGACCCCATGTACTGATGAGTCTCACAATTTAGGGGGAGAAATGCCAAGAAGAATCAGAAATCGTGATCTTCATCAGTTTCAACATCTAGGGGGGAGATTGTTGAGTATTTGAGATATTGAAACTGATTTGGCATTTTTGATTATTTAGGGAAGCCTTTTTAGGGTTTTATATTTTTGGTAAATATTTTATGTTTCCTATAAATAATCATTAGGTTAGCTTTTGATGTAAGCCTTTTTCTTGAAAAAGGGTTTTCTTTGTACGTTCATATACATATCAATATACACAAAACATTTGTCAGATTACTTGCATATTATGGTGATTGATTCATGATTGTTCTTCAGAGTCCGCATTCATCATCTCGTCATTATTCACAATATTTTGAAGATACGAAAGTGCACCGCATATCCCATATGGTGCGTCGCACCTTCACGATTCCCAAATTTTTATTGGTTCTGTTATATGGTGTTTTTTCCAATCGTTTTGCGCACCGAGTCCCAACGTGAGCAGAAAAGACACAACATATCTAGTTTTAGTTTTCCGGCAAAATCAAAAGAAACATCATTTCAGCATAATTTTAAAGTAGCTCACAATATTCAAATTAGATCTTGTCACTACTATCCCAAGGGAGTCTGTTCAAGTTTCTCCCTTTAATTTGTGTGTGCTTTATTTTATTTTTGCATACAATGAGGGTTTTATTTGAATTTGGTCCTTAAAATTAAAAATCATTTGTTTATTCTCTTAAGTGATCCCAAATGATCATTTTCCCTTTATGTAGCTTTATATAACTTTAGGCGATGCTAAACGACCACTTTCCCTTTATGTAACTTTATATAATTTTATTTCATTCAACTACATAAAATATTATTGATAAACAAAATGGCTAGTCTCCCCATACCTACCCATCCACTGCCTTTTCGTTGATCGTAACATACATCACCAACCATCTTCTTAAATTACATTCTCTAACCATTTTCAACAAATCTCAGTAAACATATAAGAAACAATCGATTTAATAATCGTAAATTTATTGTCGCTTGTTTCCTCACTCTTAGTTGTGTCACGAAGTTTAAGTGGAAAGGTTTTCATTTTCACATGCATCTGGTCTGCATCATCTACCAAAGCAACTATATATGCGTATTTTAATGTCTTAATCAACATCTAAAACACAAACAGACGAACAAAACAATCATCAGAATTTGAAAAACCCAAAACCACAAAACCAACATATATAGGGACAAATTTTTGATTCATGTTATATTTAGTTTGAAGAAATCAATATTTCAATCAATCAGTTGAAAGTATAGGTAAAATTATGAGGTCCTTATAAATGATCATATAAATAATTTGACTATATACATCAAATATGTGTACTAAAAAAAACTAGAAAATTAAATGGAACTTCCTCAATATACTTCACACTTTTATCAACTATCAAAATATACTAAGTATTTTACCATATGCTTTAAGAATCTCATTCCCTTTGAAAAGATATCAACAAATCTGAAGAAACAAATACAAACATTTACCAAGGTGTTGTTTTTTTTTTTGAAGCAAAAATTCATAAAGTCTGTGAACCACCTCTACAACCCTCTGCAGTAGAAGAGGTGGACCAAACGACTGCAGACTGTAATAAGAAGTGTGTTTGTTTTTTTAACATCTGCATGCTGCTACATATATTAAAAAATTAAAATAAACTGATTTTATAATCCGAAAATAGTTTTTTAATACTAAAAATTTAATAATGTATGACATTTGGCAAGAATTTATGATATTTCAGCAAAAAATAATGATATTTTAACAAAAAAAAGATATTTTAGCATAAAATAATGATATGTCATCAACAAATTATTATTATTCAATATAAAAAAGAAAAAAAATCTCAACAAGAATAAACAAAAAAAACGAAAAAAAAATGTGAAATAATATTTCAACAATATATAATCAATATTTTAGCAAGAAAAAAAAAAGAAGAGTTTGGAAGAGGTAGGAAGAGGCAAAACAAGTGTTGCGCCAAAAAGAACACACACAGAGGTTTTTTAATCCGAAAACGTCTGAAAAACAAACAGCTGCGAGATGAAAAGTGTTGCGCGTGTGCTGCGTCGTGCAACAATAAGAGGTCTAAAGATATTTTTTTTTCCAAAAAAACAAACTGCGCCCAAGTCTCTAAGATTTGTTGTTGATGTTTGCAACTTGGTTTATTAAGAAAATTGCTTATGGAGGACAAAACTGTGCTTTGAATCCTCACAACTGAAACCATTAATTTCAAACAGAACATTCTCAAAATACTAAAGTTGTTAATTCAATGTTCTAAACACATTGACAGAGGAGCAATTTGTGGGGTTGTGTTGATGTTTGAATAAAAAAGAATAATGGCGAAATTTGCTTATTTGGACATAAAGACAAGGAAAAGGGTGGTGGATGATCAGTAACATGTAGTGGGAGTGGTTGTGAGAGATCGATAGTTTCATTGATGACATCGTTGAATGAGATCATTGTTGAGTTTCAAGGAGATCAATAGTGCCAATAAATAATATCAATAATGACTCCTACGACCAATGGGATGACCTACGTCATGGGTTCGATGTCATCTCCTTCCTCTTGTGGGGTTTTAGCGCCAACAAGGAAGGTTGGGGGAGGAACGATACAGGGAAGAAGAGAGGGCTTGTTGGGTGAGGGTAAGAGTAACGCATCTTAGGGTTTCGTTTCCATGTAAAAAATACTAATAATAATTATAAATAATAAATTAAAATACATAATAAAAAGGAAAATGGTCATTTTGTCATCATTTAACATAAAAAAATAAACAATTATTAATTTCATGTATCAAATCTACAATAAAATCATTAAACAAATACTATTTTTGCAAAGTTAAAATTTTTTTAGGCGATATTAAGAGAAAACCGCAAACTATAAGGTCTATTTTTACAGTTTTATATATATATATATATATATATATATATATATATATATATATATATATATATATATATATATATATATATATATATATATATATATATATATATATATATATATATATATATATATATATATATATATATATATATATATATATATATATATATATATATATATATATATAACTAAAGTTCTGAAATTTGAAAAAGAAAACAATATTTAAAATATTCTAGAAAATTTCAAACGTTTTAAGCAACATTTTGATTCATTTAAAATGTTATTTATTTATTTTTTATTTTACATATTTCCTATTTAAAAATATATATATTTTTAGCTGTCACCGTTTTTTTGGTACGTGGGTCACAACTTACACTTGTACCTTTTTTTGAAACGGCAAACTAACTAATCTACTCATAAATAACCACCTATGTCTCCACCGAGACTTGAACTCCAGACCTCTCATATGAGATGGGCACTCCAGATCTAGGCCATTGGCCCTTTGGTTACACTTATACCTGTAATACAACTTAATAGATTTAATGTGTTAAATAATTAATCTGAACAACTATATATAATTTTGAAGGGTTAAAAAAATCATGACTTAATGTATTAAGACACTAAATGCTTATCAATTTTTCATTCTTTTTGCTCTTAACTTATCCAACGTTAAAGGTGATGAATATTATGTGAAAATTGTTTTTTGAATTGTTAGAATAATATTTTGTTTCATTTAAATGATTAATTCAGTCAACAAAAAAAACAAACTTTATATATACAACTAGATGAGGAGCCCCGCGTTGCGGGGATGGAGTTAAACATATACGATCATATTTGGCATCCGGTGCTTCTTATGAATATGAAGGATTATATAGTTATTTATGGACAACTTGTTTGTGGAACGTCATGGCTTCACTATGAATTTTGTAAAAAATATTAGTTAACTGTAGAATGCAAACTACTCTGTTTAAGTGTTTATGATATGTTGTTGAGTCTACATCAATATGCATATTTGCAACTTAAAGCAGTAGGAGATAGTTGAAAGCATGAACGTTACATAGTTGATATTGGTATGAAGACATAAAGCAGGTAAAAGTCTTGAAAATGAAGATTAAGGTCACTGTGTAGGTGGATATTTCCCACAATTACTATAACCTGCATCCACAAGTCAGTGTTAGTCCCAAATCAATGCTAGTAATATCCAAGAATAAAACATATAAAAACCAATGTCAGTTAATTATTGACTTGTTAAGTTTTATATATGCGAAAACATTATGAACGGATCCTTGGACATTCCCAACAAACTGCAACAATCATAACATTAGCCAATAAATTTCAAATGACAGCCATTCATTTATGGATACTATTGATATATGATTGATAAATATTATTTCAATTGTTGCACAAATACATTACGTAGGTCTTATATACATTACATAATTCGGTTACAGAATTGGAATATATATCTTGAAATGAGCAAGTATAATGAAAAATGATGATTAATTGATAATAAACTACCTGTTGGCCAGCTTCTTCGGGATTTTTTGTTCTATTGATCCTCTGTGGAGGATAAAGTCAAAAGTGAACCAACATTGGGATTTGTGCTTATACTTTGAACACTGTCATGACGTAATTTTTTAACATAATAGGCAGTTGCATATAATTCTTATAAAGAGCATACAACATGTAACTAATACACTAAGAAAATACAACCACAATATATGGAACCCGAACTTTAGCAGGAAAACAACTAAATATATTACATAACAACAAAGCACACAAAAGAAACATAACAAATGAGAAAAACAGCAACATCAACAACATGCAAAAATCCCTATCACATCTTATAACCCCTGCTAATCCAATATACGAATGTACATGAAAGTGACGAGACCCAACTCCCAAAACAAAAACGAAAAACACAAATTACATAAGAGATAAGAAATGTGACAACCCAAAGTTAATCCGTTACATTACCCCATTACCGTTAACGGAATACTCCACTGTATAAAAGTTCCGTTAATTAGAGGTCGTCAAATAAATAAATGTTTCATTTATTTATATATTTATGTCGTTAAGTCGTGATAAGAGAAATAAAAACCTGTGATACACATTTCCATTTAAATGGAAATGTTAGTTTTATTATTACGACCACTAAATCGGGTGCGACTAAAAGCCCCGTTAAACGATAGTATCGGGTAGAATTTCACCGAGCTCCAACTCCCACCCATATACAAAGGGGAGTGAACCCCATTTCAACCTTTTTCACCCTCTCTCTATATACTCTCTCTCTAGACTCGTTTTCGACCCAAAACCACAACCAAACGCTTCCAAATCGTAAGTCCGCTTATCCTAGCTTATTCTAAACATTATGATTCGTGTTTATAGCTTAAAAATCGGACTTAGAAGCTGTTGAAAAGGAGTTTACGGCCTAAGATCCTCCTTAGGCCGTAAACACCTTAAATGAGGCCAAAAAGACCCCAAAATGTCCCTAAAGGCTTGGAAATAAATTAGGGATTTATCCTCGGAATGTTTAAACATTAAAACACATGATTTTAGGGGGTAAAAGAGAGTTTACGGCCCAGGCATATGCCAAGGCCGTAAACACCTCTTAAACATGTCAAAAAGCCCCAAAAACACTCCCAAACCACCCTTGGACTTAATACATAAATTAGGGGCTTATCATTTCGGGTTTAAACCATTTAAACACATCAAAATGGAGGGACAAAATGAGTTTACGACCCAGTCATGTACCAGGGCCGTAAACACCCCTAAACATACCCAAATGATAGTTTTAATCCCCCCAAATGGCCTCACACTTCATTATAAATTACTAGCAAGGTATTAGGGGCTTGAAACTTCACAAAACTCAAGGAATAAGAGTTTATGGCCGTAAACTCCCTTAGGAGTTGTCCCTGGGCCGTAAACTCCATTAAGATGCCCTTAAAGACCTTAAACTCATTCACGCTATATAGTTTTGGACCTAGAATAATTCCATGAACAAGTTAGAAGCCTTAAAACACACTAGAACCCCTCACCATGAGTTTATGGCCTTAAACTCATGGTGAGATGTCCCTGGGCCGTAAACTAAGCTTTGGGAGTTTATTCTCGAAGAGTAAACTCCATTCTTAAGCCATACACACCTTTAGACGCTACCCGGGATACCCCAAACACTTATCCAAAGTGTTTTCCGCTCCTTTGAGTGCGTATACGTGTTTAATTAGTATTAAATATACTAATTGTATGTAAACATATGTTATCATATGTTAAATAGGTCACTAAGTGTGTCCAAGTCTTTACTTGACACCGAGCACCCAACCGGCGACTTCGTCGGATCCACTTACGCCAGGTGAGTTCATACCCCTGAATGAACCTTTCAATGTTTTTACATGTTTTATAGAGGGGAATACAAGTTAAACATGCCAGTTATCATATCAATCACATGTGATTTATAACCCGCATGCACAAGGTTTTACCACTGTACATTGTTTTACCGAGTAGGATACTATAATGGTTTTCAAAAAGGTATTCAATTGTTTCCAAACTCTTACTTATACTGTTTTATCTAAATTCATTTTAATCTGGTTTATAAAGGTCCAAAGATTTCTAAAGGTTTTCTAACTTATTTTACCAAAGAATACCAATTGTGATTTTCCCTGAGTATAAAGGTTTTTCCAAGGTTTTCATCAAAGTTTCCTTTTCACGACATATACTTTTACTTGTTAGTTATTGCTGCTTCGCTTTCATTTATTTAAAACTCCTACTTGAATTCACATTTCCTTCGTGATACGCTTATACCGGTTATTGTCTCTATATCACTTATACTTGTAGCCACTTATACTTGATAGACGTTTTTACTTCACCAGTTGTCGTTTCCACTTCGTGATACACTTATACTTGGTACACTTATACTTCACGATTCGATTTCCCACACTGTACACTTATACTTCATGACTCGGATATTCCACTGTACGCTTATACTTCACAAGTCGGTTATTCCACACTGTACACTTATACTTCACGATATGATTCCACTTGACACACACTCAAGCCTAGTTAGATGTATGTCTGTGCTTGTGTAGATGCATATAAGTAATGATTGAAGGACTTAGGAAGGTTCGTCCGCCCTATTTCCTGTTCTTCGTTGAGATGTGGTCTGGTGGGATCGGATGTCCATCCGAAGGTCGTTTGATTCATTAGTTATATGTTATGTATATGAGCATAGACATATAGGTTTGCTCTAGTCAGTTCAGTCATGAGTCTCCACCTCTAGTTCAGCACTTACATTAGAAAGCCACTACCCACTGTTTGGAAGTCATTACCCACTATTTGGGATGCATCTTCGGGACACGGCCTTCTCCGTCATCTAGTTGGTAACCAGAGTCTCCTGTAGGGAGAGCGGACATTATGTGTATAGATCTATACGGGATTGACACCCCCGCACCCTGACTGCTAGCTACAGTCCACGGCCCACCAAGCCAAGGGGTGACAACTGTCACATTATATAGATGCTTGTAGGGCGTCTGGTACTCTAGTGTCGGTTAGTATGGTTACGAGTATCCCGGGTTACCTTATAATTCATGGCCTTAAGGTAACAGTATTCACCGGCAATTTACACTGTATGCTGGTAACTCATTTTCAGAGTCACACTGTTTTGACCTTGCAAGATGTATCTTTCATTTGATACTGTCTACGGTCTGTATCCTCTGTTTTGACCTTGCAAGATGTATCTTTCATTTGATACTGTCTGCGGTCTATATCCTCTGTTTTGACCTTGCAAGATGTATCTTTCATTTGATATTGTCTGCGGTCTGTATCCTCTGTTTTGACCTTGCAAGATGTATCTTTCATTTGATACTGTCTGCGGTCTGTATTCTCTGTTTTGACCTTGCAAGATGTATCTTTCATTTGATACTGTTTGCGGTCTGTAATCACTGTTTTAGACCTTACCAGTTGTACCTTTCATTTGGTACCTTCTGGGGTCTGTGTCTTCTTTTGTTAGACTGAACTAGGCGTGTCGTTCGTTCGATACCCTCCTGGAGTGTATGATTCCTTTGCCTTAGTCAGCAGTCCTCACTGCTGAGGCATATGTTATTTCCCTGACTTCTCTTGCTTTCTTTAATAATCAAATTCAGTATTTTGACAATGATAGCGATTAAGGGAAAACTACTTTTACCACATAACTCTGTCCAGTCTTGGTAGAAGGCTGCTTTTATTAAAGAAAATATAGGATTTCTGGAAAGAACTCTAATACACTGAAATCTCTTAAACTACTTCATTATAAGGTTATTTAAATAAAATGTCACTAAATGCTTATGAACTCACCAGCATTTGTAAAAATGCCGATACTCGCTTTTCAAATAACTTGTATTCTCAGGTTAGCATTAGACAGGTACATCCCAGGAGCTGTTGATGAAGATAGCTTAGTACCACGCCATATTTTTTCTATTACTTGTATTACTTTGATGTACTGTAATGTGAACCATGTAAAACTATTACTATTAATGCAATGTTTTGTTGTACTTTGATTACTATAATGCATGTGTTGTGATACTTGACATGACGTCATCCACCCCAGAACGTTTCTGCCGTTCCGGTTTTGGGGTGTGACAGATTGGTATCAGAGCATTGTTTATAGTGAGCTAAGTATATCAATTCATAAAAGATATAAAGCCTATAAATACAGAGGGATAAAACACTCTGACCAAGAATTATACTTTAAAATATAACCATATTTTACCAAAGTATAAGAGCATCCGAAATACAAACACTCGAACACAAGTATCACAAGAAGAACAAGAAAAAAAGTCTTCGGATGTTGAGCATTACCGTCAAACCTGGGTAGTTATGTAATCATAAGCTGGAATAAATGTAACCTTATCAACTACATTTATTCGAGATGCGATGAACGTGTGCTTGGGAGTGATAGTGGTGTTGCAATAGGTCTGAAACTTACCAACTAGGAATGCTAGAGCCAAACATAAAGTTTAAAATACTATCGGAGTATTTTGGAACACTAAAAGATTCACACTAATCCCAGAATCATAATCAGAAGATAAAAATCAACAAGAATTAAAATACCATAGGGATATTTTAGAATCCATAACCAACCTTGTGTGAAGAACTAAAAAGATCCTTATTGATATACCTACAACTACAGAGGGTGTACTCCCAAGGTTATATATAATAAGGATCCCATAGGCTAAGAATGTGTGGTTTCGCTCTACTTCCTTTTCCTCGTTGGGATATGGATATAGAGTAGTATCACATATTCGAAGGCCTATCGGATCTAAGCTATATATGATTTGTATACCCTGTGTAATCGTAGCAGGACTCGATATGGATCATCCAGTGAAATGTTAATAATCTCTTAGGATTCTTTAGACATTTCCATTCTCGCACGAACCCCGTAGAAAACCCTATCCCCTCCAGTGCTTGACAGAAGAGTTGAGTCCGACCCCGAAGAAGTTCATTGAGAAGATTTCCAGCTCGGAAATGAATGAAATAGGTCGAGACTATTGAATTCACCAAGTGCCTATATCTTTTAGGGACATCGGTGAGAAATTCGCCTAAACTTCGAAGATTCTCGGTCATCCATCATGAAGTGATGACACCCAGAGTCGGAATCAGAAGGAAGGCGGAGTAGAAATTCAATATGTCCATACGAGGAGAGAACCCTAGGTAACTACCCGAAGGAAACCAATGCCGATTCCAGTCAAAGATACGAGGCAGACAGAGGGAGCCGTTACATGGAACCTGAGAAGTGTCTTACCCTCATGTTCGTCATGCTAATACACCCTTAAAATAATACAATTTAGTGAGTTAGTGGTTACGCTACTCACGCTATGTGTTAGGTAAATCGTCATTTCCCATTGCCAGATACACGATGAGGGCGGATCCCCGCACCTCTATTTGGAATATTTAGCCATAAGCCTTCATAAGTCTCTCTTTCCGCGGTTTCATTCCGAACTGTTCTCAAATCTCTCCAGGCCGGAAAGTGAAACCTTTCCTAGTATAAAAGGTAACTTAGTAGGAACGACTCGCATCTTATGGCCTTTTCCGATACTCATACTCCTACCTTGATTACCAAGACTACATCATAGGGATGTAGGTCGACACTCAGACAACCAGTACCCGAGGCACGGGAAAAATTTATACCTAATACAGTCAGGACAGATATGTCAAGGGTTAGCCATCGTCTCTCATTACCTTGTATTCCTTTCCGTGTAGGGAAAACCATGCCACCGAAGAAGCGTAACCAGTCCACAAGCAAGAAACCTACTTTCTTATTCGATGAAGCTACGTTCCAAGCTGCAGTCTCGGCAGCCATAGCAGTTGTCATGGCTCACCTGAATGCTAACAACGCCAATGTTAGTAAGAGCCCTATCGGGAATTCTGATCCTAGCAATGGACAGCAGCAACCAACACTTTCATACCCAGCCACCCAAGAACCTCACTCAAACCCACTGAAGAGAAAGATCAAGATCGAGGAGGGAAGTACATCGGCTCAAGAACCTTCTGAAGGGAAACGAGCTGAGACAGTCAGTATCCCTGCCAACCCTCCCATCCCTACGCCTAGGAGACCGTACTTAGGAAACTTTCCCTACTGCAGCAAGTGCAACTACCATCATCATAGTGTCTGCCAGGAGCTCTATTGTGCTAGGTGCCACATGTTGGGGCATACTGCTCGCGTCTGCAGAACCCCGGCTGAATTCATTACACCAACCGCCAATGTGGTGACCTGTACAGTTTGCCACCTATGTGGTGAAATGGGACACTTCAAGAGGGACTACCCAACCGAAGGGAATGACAAAGACACCGGAGGAGCCTAACTCTAATGCTTAGGGAGAAGCATCAAGGAACCTGGTAGATTTTTGGTATGTCTCTCGATCCCAGATAACTAACCAAGAACATTAAAAGACTAATTCAAATGTAATTTTCTTCCCCATTAAGGCGAAAGTCGCAGCACTGTTATAAAATATTAAATTCATTAGGTCAAACTATAATGGCTAAACGTATGCGTTACGACCATGTATAGTTAAGATGGATAGACCTAGAGTGAGTGAATGCCGCCTCATTTCCTGTTCCTCATTTGGTTGTGGATTTAAGGTGGAGTCGCTCAGTCAACAGTCCTCCCCACCTTAAATATACATGACTAGTATATGTTAGGCTATTATAGAAATGCCTTGTGAGAATCCATTCATGAAAAGGTACTCTACTCAGAAACACTTAGGACTCTCTATAGTTCCGCGTCGACTCTATCGGTCCAAGTATCCACGATAGTGATACACAGGATGAAACCTTAGACGCCCAGAACTTGTGTGCCTGTTCGGCACATAACTCTATCGATCTTCACTTTATATCATGTCGAGGTATGCCAACTTCGACGCCTCTACCGATCATGGTTTGACTCCGTTCAACCATGTGTTCATTCCTAAGTGCTGTGTAAAAAGAGCTTTTTCCATAGCCCCGTCGGCAAATAAAGGTTCTTCCGAACCTAAACCTAACACAAATAATCAAACCTAATGCGATCCGTCAATCGTCCCTCTTATCTCAAACCTTCCGAAGTACCCAAGAGAGGGTATCGTACATTGTTGACCGACCCCTCGTAGTCAGATGAACACCAAAGTGAAGGACACTGTAGATACTCCAGAAGACAATAACCATCCGGAGCATACTTCGAAGAATCCCCAGAAAGACCCTTCGCACCTCGCACATTAGGTTCGTGAACCCAGAGAACAGAACTCATGAGACTGACCACTATAACTAGGTATATGCATAAAGGTGGCATATAATTGAGATCAAAAAGATTTAAGGTGTGTGTTTCCTCCCTATTCCCTGTTCCTCGTTGGGTTGTGGGTTTGGGGTGGAGTCGCACAGCTGAACATCTTGCCGACCTCATTTATATACTGCTTGCATACACCCAGTATTAGTGGTTAGGCTAAGCATGAGCTCTACCACGAACCTATTAGCAAAGCCCATCCTATTCCATAAAATAGGAGCTGGAGTCAAGAGAATCACTGCAGGTTGAGCTATTAAAGTTCCGAGTGATGAGACTCTATACTCACTAGATTTGACCTAGACTGAGAAAACTCAGAACCTTCGGAAGAGTAGTTGTAGTAGATGCTCGCACTACTCAGGCACTTCGTCCACCCTGTTACAGACAAGTGGTGCTTATCATCCTCCACCCTCTTGCATGGAGGAAATCGTCGTCGCCCTGTAGACGATCAAATACATTTTTCCGAAGTGAACACTAGGATATCGAGAAACACAGGATAACCTTCGCAGCCAAGAATACTTGTTCAAAGTGCGAAAGTAGTTGCGTTAAACCTCATGACCCAGATCCCGGAGAGATTATAGACTTGACACCAGCCTTGGTGTTGGTCGAAGGGGTTATGTAGGAGCATGCGCTTTCCGCACTAGAATAAACCAAAGTCTTAGAGATTCATTGGACTCTTAGGTGTTCCATGAATACTATCTCACGTAGAAATAGTAGAACCACCTCCCGAGATAGTCCAACACTAGTCTAGTGAAACCCTATCTCCCTGACCCGGAGGGTTTCCGTATCTCAAGATTCGTTAGTGCAGTTTCCTTTGCACAAGCTTGAGGTAGACACTCTTCAGCAAACAGATAACCATAGTCACGCAACCCACTCGACGATCTAGAAAGTCTCTATTAGCCAGATGACAGGAATCACGCAACCAAAGACCACTCGAGCTCCCTAAGAACCAACCTGAAGGACTACACACAGTACGAGTGAGAACATTCGGAACTTCGGAATGGCGATCACGCCAGTGATGATCTTGCCATAAGAAGTACACTATGTTCTAAGTGATGAAAAGCTCTACCATTCCGAGAGCTTAGGACCGCCTGAGAATCCTCAAAGAGATTTGGTCCAACCCTCGTCAAACCACTACTACTTTTGGATATTCCACAAGCTTCACACCCGATCAATCCACTTCTTAGACTTGATATGTAATTTCCCGAGGTCACTCTTCGTATCCCACTCATCCCGATAGAATCCATTGAGAACCCTAACCTCGTAGATACACCAGTTGGAACCCACTAAGCTACACGAGACAAAATCCGCATCCCGTACGTGAAGGTCTGTTGAAATGACAACCACAGACTAGAGTTCACTTGGGAATGCGAGGACAAACAGAATAGGAAGTACTCTCTTACTCTACTTGGCCATTCATACCTACTTCCTTGCCTAGACCTGAATTTCAAGACGAAATTCCCTCTAACGGGGGGATGATGTGACAACCCAAAGTTAATCCGTTACATTACCCTGTTACCGTTAACGAAATACTCCACTGTATAAAAGTTCCGTTAATTAGAGGTCGTCAAATAAATAAATGTTTCATTTATTTATATCTTTATGTCGTTAAGTCGTGATAAGAGAAATAAAAACTCGTGATACACATTTCCATTTAAATGGAAATGTTAGTTTTATTATTACGACCACTAAATCGGGTGCGACCAAAAGCCCCGTTAAATGACAGTATCGGGTAGAATTTCACCGAGCTCCAACTCCCACCCATATACAAAGGGGAGTAAACCCCATTTCAACCTTTTTCACCCTCTCTCTATATACTCTCTCTCTAGACTCGTTTTCGACCCGAAACCGCAACCAAACGCTTCCAAATCGTAAGTCCGCTTATCCTAGCTTATTCTAAACATTATGATTCGTGTTTATAGCTTAAAAATTGGACTTAGAAGCTGTTGAAAAGGAGTTTACGGCCTAAGATCCTCCTTAGGCCGTAAACACCTTAAATGAGGCCAAAAAGACCCCAAAATGTCCCTAAAGGCTTGGAAATAAATTAGGGATTTATCCTAGGAATATTTAAACATTAAAACACATGATTTTAGGGGGTAAAAGAGAGTTTACGGCCCAGGCATATGCCAAGGCCGTAAACACCTTTTAAACATGTCAAAAAGCCCCAAAAACACTCCTAAACCACCCTTGTACTTAATACATAAATTAGGAGCTTATCATTTCGGGTTTAAACCATTTAAACACATAAAAATGGAGGGACAAAAGGAGTTTACGGCCCAGGCATGTACCAGGGCCGTAAACACCCCTAAACATACCCAAATGATAGTTTTAATCCCCCCAAATGGCCTCACACTTCATTATAAATTACTAGCAAGGTATTAGGGGCTTGAAACTTCACAAAACTCAAGGAATAAGAGTTTACGGCCGTAAACTCCCTTAGGAGTTGTCCCTGGGCCATAAACTCCATTAAGATGCCCTTAAAGACCTTAAACTCATTCATGCTATATAGTTTTGGACCTAGAATAATTCCATGAACAAGTTAGAAGCCTTAAAACACACTAGAACCCCTCACCATGAGTTTACGGCCGTAAACTCATGGTGAGATGTCCCTGGGCCGTAAACTAAGCTTTGGGAGTTTATTCTCGGAGAGTAAACTCCATTCCTAAGCCATACACACCTTTAGACGCTACCCGGGACACCCCAAACACTTATCCAAAGTGTTTTCCGCTCCTTTGAGTGCGTATACGTGTTTAATTAGTATTAAATATACTAATTGTATGTAAACATATGTTATCATATCTTAAATAGGTCACTAAGTGTGTCCAAGTCTTTACTTGACACCGAGCACCCAACCGGCGCCTTCGTCGGATCCACTTACGCCAGGTGACTTCATACCCCTGAATGAACCTTTCAATGTTTTTACATGTTTTATAGGGGGGAATACAAGTTAAACATCCCAGTTATCATATCAATCACATGTGATTGATAACCCGCATGCACAAGGTTTTACCACTGTACATTGTTTTACCAAGTAGGATACTATAATGGTTTTCAAAAAGGTATTCAATTGTTTCCAAACTCTTACTTATACTGTTTTATCTAAATTCATTTTAATCTGGTTTATAAAGGTCCAAAGATTTCTAAAGGTTTTCTAACTTATTTTACCAAAGAATACCAATTGTGATTTTCCCTAAGTATAAAGGTTTTTCCAAGGTTTTCATCAAAGTTCCCTTTTCAAGACATATACTTTTACTTGTTAGTTAGTGCTGATTCGCTTTCATTTATTTAAAACTCCTACTTGAATTCGCATTTCCTTCGTGATACGCTTATACCGATTATTGTCTCTATATCGCTTATACTTGTAGCCACTTATACTTGATAGACGTTTTTACTTCACCAGTTGTCGTTTCCACTTCGTGATACACTTATACTTGGTACACTTATACTTCACGATTCGATTTCCCACACTGTACACTTATACTTCACGACTTGGATATTCCACTGTACGCTTATACTTCACAAGTCGGTTATTCCACACTATACACTTATACTTCACGATATGATTCCACTTGACACACACTCAAGCCTAGTTAGATGTATGTCTGTGCTTGTGTAGATGCATATAAGTAATGATTGAAGGACTTAGGAAGGTTCGTCCGCCCTATTTCCTTTTCTTCGTTGAGATGTGGTCTGGTGGGATCGGATGTCCATCCGAAGGTCGTTTGATTCATTAGTTATATGTTATGTATATGAGCATAGACATATAGGTTTTCTCTAGTCAGTTCAGTCATGAGTCTCCACCTCTAGTTCAGCACTTACATTAGAAAGCCACTACCCACTGTTTGGAAGTCATTACCCACTATTTGGGATGCATCTTCGGGACACGGCCTTCTCCGTCGTCTAGTTGGTAATCAGAGTCTCCTGTAGGGAGAGCGGACATTGTGTGTATAGATCTATACGGGATTGACACCCCCGCACCCTGACTACTAGCTACAGTCCACGGCCCACCAAGCCAAGGGGTGACAACTGTCACATTATATAGACGCTTGTAGGGCGTCTGGTACTCTAGTGTCGGTTAGTATGGTTATGAGTATCCCGGGTTACCTTATAATTCATGGCCTTAAGGTAACAGTATTCACCGGCAATTTACACTGTATGCTGGTAACTCATTTTCAGAGTCACACTGTTTTGAACTTGCAAGATGTATCTTTCATTTGATACTGTCTGCGGTCGGTATCCTCTGTTTTGACCTTGCAAGATGTATCTTTCATTTGATACTGTCTGCGGTATGTATCCTCTGTTTTGACCTTGCAAGATGTATCTTTCATTTGATATTGTCTGCGGTCTGTGTCCTCTGTTTTGACCTTGCAAGATGTATCTTTCATTTGATATTGTCAGCGGTCTGTATTCTCTATTTTGACCTTGCAAGATGTATCTTTCATTTGATACTGTCTGCGGTCTGTAATCACTGTTTTAGACCTTACCATTTGTACCTTTCATTTGGTACCTTCTGGGGTCTGTGTCTTCTTTTGTTAGACTGAACCAGGCGTGTCGTTCGTTCGATACCCTCCTGGAGTCTATGATTCCTTTGCCTTAGTCAGCAGTCCTCACTGCTGAGGCATATGTTATTTCCCTGAATTCTCTTGCTTTCTTTAATAATCAAATTCAGTATTTTGATAATGATAGCGATTAAGGGAAAACTACTTTTACCACATAACTCTGTCCAGTCTTGGTAGAAGGCTGCTTTTATTAAAGAAAATATAGGATTTCTGGAAAGAACTCTAATACACATAAATCTCTTAAACTACTTCATTATAAGGTTATTTGAATAAAATGTCACTAAATGCTTATGAACTCACCAGCATTTGTAAAAATGCTGATACTCGCTTTTCAAATAACTTGTATTCTCAGGTTAGCATTAGACATGTACATCCCAGGAGCTGTTGATGAAGATAGCTTAGTACCACGCCGTATTTTTTCTATTACTTGTATTACTTTGATGTACTGTAATGTGAACCATGTAAAGCTATTACTATTAATGCAATGTTTTGTTGTACTTTGATTACTATAATGCATGTGTTGTGATACTTGACATGACGTCATCCACCCTAGAACGTTTCCGCCGTTCCGGTTTTGGGGTGTGACAAGAAAGCACAAAAGAAACAAATGACTTTGCTAATTATTTCAAAAACATGTGTAAATATTACCAATCAAGTACAATCAATCTCTAATCAACTGTTTTTGCACATCAGAAGGGAAGATTTGAAATTGGAAGAGGTTACTTACCCGAACAAATTGATGATTCTGAAAAAAGTTGATTTGGGGGATGATGATGGATAGTGGCGTCTTTTATCCTTGTAATTGTAAAATCCAATTCACCACCCAAACAATTGCTTAAGTGCAAGAGGTTGATGCCAATAAAAACAGAGGTAAGAAATGAAACAGGTGGTCTTTGGTTTATTTTTTTATTAAATTGTATGGATTATTGTTTTCTTTAATGACAATTGTTACACCACCTTCTGTTTGTTACACAATGGAATGGAATGGTTCATTCCAGGCCACTTTTCATTGAATTTCATCGTACTAAAAAAAAGAAGCAAGACCTGTATTTTGACTACTTTCTGGGGTAACAACACAAAATCAGAGAAGCATTTGAATAAAAATATTCAACAATTTCAACATGTAGAAATTAAGAAATATCAAATCATGGACAGTTGTAGTTCTAAGGTTTGTGATACGTTTGCCTCATTTGCATCTCAGTCTAGTCATCAATCAATGTTGGAACATGTTTACTGATAGTGAGAGTTTGAGATACACTGTCTAGGGTTTCGAAGCTTACATAACCTTCCATATTCTTTATGATTTTGTTGTTTGTTACTGCAACAGGGGTACATCCCATTCTAATTGAACGCCCTTATGCGTGTTGACACGAATGGACAACCAAAAAAAGATGATGCGATTCTGTTGTCGTTGGTTGTTGATTGGAAGAGGGCACATAAGCATAAGGGGTATTGCATCGGTGGATTAACCCCAAAGGGTGGAGCAAGCCTATGGTCGTGCAGGAGGCTATTAGATGACAGGGGCGCTGGAGGGGTCTACTGGAGATTGTCTCTCTCGGCAGCCCAATAGAGGCGATGTCACTGGCAGGGCTGGCGAAAGGAGGTATCTGAAAATCAACCCCTTGTCGCTTGAGCAACTGAATTGAGTCAAAAACATTATGACCCCGTTATGGATCAAAAACCACTGTGTAATGAGACAAGAACTCGAAGAGCAACAAAATCAAATCGGTATTGGTCTACACTTAGGTCGATGTTGGGGGAGAGAAGGGAAGCAATTGGAGGCGGTGACGGGTTCGTTTGATGTTGAAGATCGATGAGTCTGATGTTGAAGAGGTTATAAGGCGGTGGGTTTTTGGGATATTGATGAGAATTGTTATCGAGATTTAGAAAGAAATCATGATTTAGATGAATGAGTAATGAATGATATGAACTCAAAATGTAAATATTAATCAGTAAGTTTTGTATTGAACAGAGAATTCAAATACAATACTGATTACAAAAATAAGCAGAAAGACTCGTCACTCTACTTCTATCCTCAGCCCCTATTTATAGGAAACATGAGTGTACAAAAAATACTAAGTCTAGACATTAGGCTTCGACATAAAGTGACTCAGTAAATAAACATGTGAAATAGACAAGACAAGGCTTCGACTTTTACAACAAAATGACTCAACATTCTCCCCCTTTGTAAACAGTCGAAGTCACTTAATTAGTGAGAACTTGAGCAACAGAGTGCATTGTCCTTCGTATTTCTGAGTACCAAGTGATTATCTTCTTAAGCTCCTTCTTGTCTCCATCATTGTTCTTGGTGCAGTTATTCATACGAATAATAAAGTTCGTATATTGCGAAGTTGTATATATTTCAATATCAGCAACTTGAAACAAGAATCTCTTTGCCTTTCCCCTTGTGTCTTTCCCTGCGAACACCATGCCAAATGGTTTAAGACAAATTTCACCATCAGCATATTTCATCAACTCGTGTTGTGGCTTTGTAGGTTCCATTGAAACATTAACCTTTCTTCCAACACCTGAAGCAAGCTCTTCATCAGTTAAGCCCAAGCAATCATAGTAATTATCTATGAATATCTTGAGATGCCCTAAACCAAGTCTGAACACATCTAAATCAGTTTCCTTCAGTTGGTTTTCTTCCATATCCTTCAAAATTAGGGCAAATTAAATGAGATCATTGAGATTCATTAAAGGAAAGTCGGCAATTGAGAAATCAAATGGTTTGTTGTCTGCTCGAACTACAAAGTATCGAAAGTTCTGAAGTAGATTCTCGAACATGACATCTTTCTTGATAGCTGTCACTCTTTTTATCTTTACCAAAGACCAAACTTCATCTTGATCTATTCCAAGCACAGCATGGAATCTAATTTTCAAGTATGTGTACTCATCAGGATCTTTGAATCTTTCACTGACCTTGTACTGTGTTGTGATAAACATCATTTCGTTAATTGGGAAGTCTAGCTGGCACATGTCAGAGTTCAAAGTGGCATAGCTTTTCCTTGGCTTTTTCTCAAAAGCATACATGTGATTCCCCAACACTCTGGATTCAATTGATTCGAACGAGTATAACTTCGTAGGATCTCCTTTGTTCATTGTTGGTGGGTCATTTTCTCTTAGCCTCATTATGCTTTGAATATGCCTCTGTTTCTCTATCTCAGCATCGATTTCAGCTTTCTTCTCCTCCTTCGACTTTTCATAAGCAATACCTTTTTCGTTCCGAACATTTGAAGTATCATGCTTCGCACTAGAGCTTCCTTTATCTGTCGAACCGATTTTAATTCCCTTAGGAATTACCTTTGTAATTGGTTTTGATGTTACAACTGTTGATGGAATTGAGCTGATATTCACAAGTAATGTCATTTTTAGTTGAGTCGAATATACTTTCCCAACAATTTTCGCATCATCCCCTTTACTTCCTTTTACTTCTCCCCCTTGCACCCCTGTGAAAGCAGGTGGGGCATTCTTCGGCAAAAGCGAAGTAAAATTTGTTATGGGAGCCAAAGCCTTCTGAATAGCCTGTTCCAATGAAGTTACTTTTAGCGTTAGAAATTCAGGAGTTAAAATTGTTTGCGAAGTAGGCTTCGACACAATTGCCTTTAGTTCAGCTAACAACTCAATGAACTTAGCGAACTGTTCCTTGTCATCTTTGCTCTTGGCTTCGATAGTTGGCACAGTTAATTGATAGTCTTTAACAATCGTTGTGAGTGCATCAGCCACAATGTCAACACGTTGTTGAATTATCAAATTTTGCGAAGTAATCTATTGAATCTCTTTGGCAAGTTCTTTCTTCAATTCTTTGACTTTCAAGTTCACATCCTCCCTTACTTTCTTGACATCTTGGACAAAAAGAACATGACGTTCTTTTGTAACATTTTTTAGTTCGTGTAGAGCACCATCAAAGTTTCTCCCTTGAGCTTTAAGCCGAAGCTCATTGTTTTTATCATTATCGTCTCTCTTCTCAAGCAATCATCTTTCAGCTGCCTTTATCATTGCATCAACCTCCATACCAGAAAGTGAATGCTTCGCACCAGAGTCAGCTTGTGACTGAAGGATGGTATTCAATTTGCGATTCAAGATTTTGAATTGTTTACCCGACATGAGCATGTGGTCAGGTATCTCCTCCTCTTCTGAATCAAAGTGAAGATCTTCAAAAGTTCCTCCGAAACCACCTCCTTTTGTTTCATCATCAGAATGAGCTTGAGAAGTTATTGGTTGTGGATCCTCAGGAGATTGAGATGGGAATAGAGTCGTGAAAGGATGTTTCAGAACATGATCAAATATAGGTGAAGTTGTAACACATGAGTTTGGAATGGGAAATGGTGGTAACGAAGTATTTAGGCTTTCAGATGAGATAGGTAACGAAGTGGACAAAATAATGGGTAATGATGTGTCGACGCTCTTGATAGGTGCCCCCGTATCAAATACGTTGACAACCATATCAGAAGTAGGTACCTCCTCATTAAATGATTCAGTAGAGACTACTTCGAGTGGAAATGTAGTTGTGGTAGAAACATGCGAAGTGATAGTTGATGATATAATGGAAGTAGTTACCGTCGTTGAAGTCGAAACAATCGGAGTGTCAGGAACAACTTCATCTTCTGAAGAGCCATCTCTAACAACAAGCTTCCTCTTCTTATACAATTTCCCAGTAATGTGCTTCGCAACATCATGGGCTCGCCTTTTTCTTGGACATTGGAGAAGTAGGAGCAAGAATTTCTCTGATAACAATTCCCTTACTATTCACTTGTGTTTTGCGAATGGTTGGAGAAACATCAGATAAAGTCCGCTTGTGAGACAATTTGCGAAGCTTCTTTAAAACTCCTGATTTTGAAGGAATAATCTCCTTCGTAGTGTTGTCAGATCCAACTACCTTCTGAACATCTTCCACTACTGAAGACTTAGGTAATTCAGTCTTTGTTTGTTCCTCATTCTTCGACTTCTTTGCTTGCTTGGAAGACTCACCTCAACATTCAACAAAACTCCAGTTTGAACATCTGGATTGATAGTCTTCATATATCTAACAGGCACTTTATGAGAAGAATTAACTTTGCGAAGCATTGTATCAGGAATTCTTGCAATGTTCGTAAAGATATTTTCATCATCCTCCACTGCCTTAGGGCATTGGTACTTGGTAAATTCTGAAACCTCTACACCTTCAGGAACTTTAATGCCTGCTTTTTCATAAACGTGTTGAAGAATCAAGCTCCAATAACGAGCACACGAAATCCCCTTTTCCACAGTTGTATTTTCAAGACTCTTAATAAATTCCTTCCATAATTGAGTCCCATAATCCACATTTAGATCATAGTAAAGCCCCATTACCATAGCATATACTTCTATCCTGCCTCTATCAAGACCTAAACTTCGACCTGTTAAACATCTGAGGAAAATTCCAACAAGAAAATTCCACATACATGGTAAGCCTGACTTTCTAAAATCACTTATTTTGTCCAACGGTGGTTGATGCCCCATCTCATTGAACATGTGAACAATCTATGCATTGTGAGGTTTGAAGAATGGAGTGGTGTTAGGAATCTCCAAGAAACTGATGAACATCGACTTTGTCAATCGAATCCTTTTATCATTCACCAAGTTGAAAGTGATGATGTATGTTGCTTTGTTGTATGAAGCTGTGGAAGCCGCCATTGATAACCATGTCATCGGAACGGAAAAAGAATTAAACATCACCGTGGCTAAAGGTGATCGTTTTAGAGCAACAATCAACATCTTCAATTCCTTTGGATACGTCGACACAATAGCATCAACCTGATAATTGGTACTTTGGATTTTCATCAAAGGTTGTGAGACAATTTCTTCAGTGTTGGATTGATTGGCTGCCATTGTTGAAAATTTAGGGATATCTTGATAGAAAAATTATAGGGTTTTTGTTCATCTGAGAATTATGAATCGCATAAATATTACAGTGAAAAATTCCCTTTTTTTATATATTGCCCAAAAATTGAACCGTTGAAGAATTATAGACTAGGTTACGTGTTCCTGAAAACTCGTAATTACACGCCGTTGTAATGATCATGCCCTATTAAATGCCTTGAAACTAGGGCCAACGGTTACTTTAAACCCTTCGCAATCTCAGCTGTGAAAATGAACCCTTCGTTTTTTAGGTTAGGCTCTTTCGTTTATGGGATGTTAAACGAAGTCACATGCCAGACTTGTGAAATCGTCAGCCTAAGTTGGTAATACTTAGAACCTCAAGGATTTCATGAGTGCATGTGATCGAAACGAATGAGATAAGAAGCAATTTTAAGAAAAATTTGGGATTCTGTGATGTCAAATTTTATTGACACGAAGCAGTAAAATCCCGGGCAAAGGTTACTTCGTTAATTACCAAGAGTGGTAATCAACTGCTTTCGTGTGTTCCTGTGATATACAATTGACTACTTGTAGAGAAGTATCGAATGGCTTCTTTTATAGGCTCAATTTGGTGGTTATGCGAATTTCGTTACATATCATCCTAAACATAAGGTGAGTAATTATAACCGAAATTACTTGTTTGATCGTTTTGATCAGGGACAAGATTGCTCTGGATTATTTTGAAAAGTGACAATGGATTCAGATATATAATCACACGGAAATCATATTCATAAAAAAAAAATTAAGTGTTGGATCCTGTTGGGAAACAAACATCGTGGGTTTCGAGTATTTGATCAGGACCACTCAAACGAATGAATATGATTTGGAGTATATGAAATATCAGGTACAGAAACAAAAGTTTCGTATAATTCTGGAACATAGTTCCCCGTCAATTCATTAATGTGTGAGGATTTTGGGTTTTACTTACTTCACGGACTCATGAAATAAGATCACTAAAATAAATTGATGACATGTCTAAATCACGATTGGTTTGATCAAGTGATCTCAAGGACATGTGACTTTGTGTGTGCATCGTGTTAAGAAATTTTGTGATGAAAAAGATTGGTTGTAAGATCGAATGTACCTCTGTTATTTTTGGACCAAACAGAAAACTCTTAACTCATGTGAGAAGAGTAAGGTAGCTCGTTGGACATATGCGAATGTAAGCCTAATTGGGAAGAAACTTTCATAAGAAAATTTCATTAAGGCTTTCGTTTGATACACATAGAGTCATTTGAGGCTTGGGTCGACATGCAGCAACATGCTTCTAGGGACACCCTAACTAGTATATAGTTCAAGAAAAGATACCTTCCCATAGAAACCTAAGCATGTTCTCTTCGAATTTTGCTCCCACTAGTGCTGAAAAACACAAACTTAAAGAACAAAATTAAAAGAACAAAATTCTTTTTGTATTTTTTTTAATATTTTTCAAAACAAAATTTAAGAAATTAAAACAAATTTAAGAAAATCTTTTTGGAATTTTTGAATTTATAGAAAATGAAATACAAAGCAAAAGAAAATCTAACTACAAACAAATGAAAATATTATTGGTTTTTCGCGTTTTCTCAATGCTTTAAAAATTTAACTAAAGTTACCCAAAATGCGAATGCGAATCATAACGAAGCCGCTTAACGCACAGTAACTTCTGAATGATTCCGATTCAGATCCGCTGAATGAACATTTCTTTACTTGACATAGTTCTTTCATCCTTGAGTGATGTTATTTGGCACCGAGTTTGCATCGAGCATTCCTAAACCTGCTAAAATTCTCACAAAAGATTTTTCATCAAGAGCTTTAGTAAAAATATCAGCAAGTTGTTCAGTGGTCTTAACAAAATGTACTTCAATATTCCCTTCCTCGACATGATCTTTGATAAAGTGATATCGAAGAGCAATGTGTTTTGTCTTTGAGTGTTGTACATGATTGTGACAAATGCGAATTGCACTTTGAGAATCACAGTAAAAGGGAATCTTTTTCATATTTATAGCATAATCACGAAGTTGACTTTGGATCCAAATAATTAGAGAAGTACAGGCAGCAGTTGAAATATATTCAGCTTCAGTAGTGGAAATAGCAACACAAGTTTGCTTCTTCGATTTCCAACTCACCAGCTTCTCATCTAAAAGCTGACATCCACCACTTGTGCTCTTTCGATCTAAAGTACATCCCCCCAGGTCAGCATCAGAAAAAGCTTGAATGAAAAATCCCGAATGCGAAGGATACCAGAGTCCTAAAGACATTGTCCCCTTAAGATAGCAAAAATGTTTTTCACTGCAGTTAAGTGAGGTTCTCTGGGATTTTCTTGGTACCTGGCACAATTGCACACTGAAAACATAATATCAGGCCTACTTGCAGTTAAGTACAATAAAGATCCTATCATGCTTCGGTAAAGTGTTAGATCAACAGCAAGAGCATCTAACGAAGGAGTTAGTCTTGTTCCCACTACCATTAGCACTCTAAGCTTTGTACTGTTCATCATTCCAAACTTCTCGAGAAGATTCTTCGTGTATTTTTCTTGATTGATAAAAATTCCATCCTTATTCTGTCTTATATTCAAACCAAGAAAATTATTTATTTTTCCCATAATGCTCATTTCGAATTGACTTTTCATAAGAGTTTCAAATTCAGTAGACAATTCTGGGTCAGTTGAGCCAAAAATAATATCGTCAACATAAATTTGAACAAGCATTTGATGATTACCCACTTTCTTTCGAAATAGTGTGGGATCAACTGATCCTTGCTTAAATTTTGACTATTTCAAGAAATTGGTAAGAGTTGCATACCATGCTCTTGGTGCTTGTTTTAACCCATAAACTGCTTTGTCTAGAATATAAACATGATCAGGATGTTCCTTACTTACGAAGTGTGGTGGTTGTTCGACATAGAAAGTTTCTTCTAGCTCTCCATTCAAGAATGCGCACTTTAAATCCATTTGATAAACATCGAAATTTTTGTGAGCTGCATAGGCTAAAAATATGCAAACTGCCTCGAGTCTTGCGACAGGGGCGAATGTTTCTTCATAGTAAATTCCTTCTTGTTGCGAATAACCTTTTACTACATGCCTAGCCTTGTTTCGAATAATATTGCCATCTTTGTCGGTTTTATTTTTGAAAATCCATTTTAACCCGACAACCGAAATATCAGAAGGTTTAGGAATAAGTCTCCAAACCTTATTTCGTTCGAATTCAGCCAGTTCAGATTGCATAGAAACAACCCAATCTGAGTGTTCCATTGCATTCTTTACTGTCTTTGGCTCTATTTTTGAAATAGAAACATTAAACATACACAATTCTTGATTCACATTAAGTACCTTGTTTTTGGCACGAATCTGAGCTCTTGTCAACACACCGTCTTGAGGATTCCCTATAACATGTTCTTTGGGATGACTTTTTGTCCATTTTTCCATTGGTGGATATGCAGGATCGAAGTCTAATGGTGCATCTTCTTACACTTCTTCGATTTTAGTTTCAGCAACTGAAATATTATCTTCAAATTCATACTCCCCCTCAACTGAATCTACAAGCTCCCCGTCAACTTGATTATGGTCTTGATGCTCCCCCTCAACATTTTGATCTTCATGTATTTTCTCCCCCTCGAAAGTATGCCCACCTTGAACACTGATTTCATCAGTCGTACACTCCCCCTCCATACGAACTTCATGCATGCTTTCACTACTTTTTGAGTCAGATGTACAAGTAGAGTCATCATTGTGTTTTGAAGATTTTGGTGTTCGATTATTAGCAGCATGAATTTCAGCATTGATTGCCCTATCAGGAATACCAAATATTAATTCATAATCAAAATCAATAGTATTTTTAATTTCAACTTCATTATTTGAATCAACTATGATGGGTTTTTGTTCAAATTTGCGATCTATCTGCTTAAGAAAATAGTCATCAAAGGTTAAGGTGAAAGTCTCTTCAACTTTTCGTGTTCTCTTGTTTAATACTCTGTATGCAATAGAATTATGCGAATATCCTAAGAAAATGCCATCATCTGCCTTCGCATCAAACTTGGAGAGACTATCTTTTATGTTCAATATAAAAAACCTGCAACCAAAAACATGTAAAAATTTTACATTAGGTTTTCGATTGTTAAGTATTTCATATGGAGTAATATTGAATCTTCGATGAATGAATGAACGATTCTAAGTAAAACATGCAGTTGACACAGCTTCTGCCCAAAGATATTGAGGTAAGTTCGCATATGTCAGCATAGTCCTTGCCGTTTTGCATAGAGACCTATTCCTCCTTTCAACCATGCCATTTTGTTGTGGTGTATATGCTGATGAAAAATTATGAGAAATTCCCTTAGCTGTGAGAAAAGAATCCAACTTTTGATTTTTAAACTCAGAACCATTATCACTTTTGATCCTGCGAACACTCTTTTTAAGACTCATCTCAATCTTCTTGATAAAGTCAATCATCGTTTGAGCAACCTCAGATTTTAACCTAAGAAAAAATACCCATGTAAATCGAGAAAAATCATCAACAATAACTAAAATGTACCACTTTTTATTGAGTGTCTCAACAGTCGACGGTCCACATAAGTCGATGTGAAGAAGTTCCAACAGTTCTACGATATTCGGATCTATAATGATTGGATGTCCTTTTCTGTGTTGTTTTCCTTGTTCGCAAGCTGCACATAAAATATCATTATCAAATTTAAGCACAGGAAAAACTCGAACCAAATCTTCAGTGACAAGTTTATTGATATTGCAAAAGTTCAAGTGAGACAATCTACGATGCCATAGCCAGCTAATATCATTTGAAGCCTTCGACAAGAGACACACTGCTGGTTTTCCCACAATCAGTTTGATGTCAAGTGTGAACATATCTCCATATCTTTTTGACTTGAGAAGCACTTCATTTGTATTCACTTTTGATATGATGCTACCTTCTTCATTAAACACCACCTGATTTCCAGTGCCCACAACAAGTTGCGAAACACTAATCAAGTTATGTTGAAGACCTTCGACATAAGCAATTCTATTTACTGTGAATTGTCCATTTGTGACTTTTCCATAGCCCTTCACTTGACATTTATGATTCTTGCCAAATTTGAGCATTTTCCAAGCTTCTATAATCTCGCAAGTTCTCCTTTCTTCCAGTCATGTGACGAGAGCAACCACTGTCAATATACCATTTCGAATCGTATTGCTCATCGCACATCATCTGCAATTAATGAAAAAATTTAGGAACCTAAGACTTTTTGGGTCCTTCATTAGTATCATTAAACAGATTCTTAGAATTTAAAACCTAGGTTTTTATTTTTTCTTTTACACTTTGAATTAAATCAACATCATCAGACCTAGATATTGAATTAAGTTGTTCGATAGTTTTGGGTTTTCCTTGATTTTCACCTCAGCCTTCGCAACCTGCTTAACTTTCACAACAGGTTTCCATTTTTGTACTGGAACTTTTGAATCAAGAGAAGATGAGTTATCAACAAAAGATTCATTCACATATTTTTCGAATGCAGTCTTGATTTATTGTTGTGAAAATTTGCCATTTTGAAATTGTTTTCCTTTTCCTTCCAGCCAATTGTTGATCGAATTTACATCATATTTTCCTTTTGCGTAAGAAACCTTGGTTGGTTTTGTGATCGAATGATTTGGAAAATTTGGTTTTTTAGGTGAAAATTTTGTTGTTGTTTGGGTTGTGACATTTAAAATTGGTGAATTATTCGTTGATTTTCCCACATTTTGAAACTTACGATCATTCACAAAGTTATGCGAAGTCTCATATTTTCTAATGTTATCATATTTTCGAATAGGTCTAACCTTTTTATTTATCAAATCATGTGTTTTAACATCATTAGGCTTTTCGTTAGACACTATTTGCCAAAAAATTGCCTTTCGTGTTTTTCTTTTCGAAACATTGTTTTCACATTAAAAGTTTCCAACCATCACTTTAAATTCGTGAGAATTCAGTTTGACTTTTGATTTTGTTTTACCATCTTTTTGAAACACTTTCTCTTCTTTTGCATTTTTAACCACCCATTTTTGTGATGATTTTTGATTTTGAAAAACATAAGAGTTTTGAGTTAAATTGTTTTCTACCATGTTTTGATTTGCAAAGAAACCTATGGTAGTTGATCGTTTGTTATCATTTTCAACCATTTTGTTAAATTTAGGCTTGATTTTCTCAACATTTCCAGCAGCTACGAACACTTGGTTTGGAAAAACCGTTTTATCAGTGCATGTAAAATTCGGATAGACAACTGTGTTGGTTTCCAAGTAGAGTGCACCTTTGTCATTATGAACTTGGTTGAATTTCTTCGAGTCACCATATACTTGTTTAAAAACAACGCATGTAGGTGATGTTTCAGTTGAAACATTCTTCTCTTTCATACATTCACATGAAGTTTTCACTTTTTCTTCGTCATCATCAGTGTCTTCTGTTTGGCTCTGATACCAATTGATGTGGTGTTGATTATGATGACATGTGCGGAATTTGAAAAGATCTAGTGAATCATCATGTAAAATCAAGAACACAAGGAGTAAATAAATCTTTGTAAGCTCTTATTAGATCTAGAAAGAATATACAAATGGGTTTGTACAAAGTTTATCTCTCTAGTCTAACACTCCAAATGGATTCACTTACATAATGGGAGTCACTCACTTCCTATTTATAGGAAAGACTCAACCCATTTACACATACAAGAGGATAAGCCTAAAACACTACATCCAAGAGTAACTTTGCACCCTAACATTCTCCCCCTCAAAGTTAGGATTAGATGTCCGGCTTCAATCTCCAACAAGCTAGCGCGATCAAGACCAAACTCCCCCTCGAAGTAACACCGGTATTCAAACCCGCAAATGAATATTCGACAAACCCGAGAAGCTTCGAATACCCATCATTCTCCTCCTTTTTATAATCAAAAAAATGATTATAAAAGCCATTAAGGGTGAGAAGCGCCCGAGGAATAGTCTTCACAATACTCCCCCTTGATGTGTACCAAAAATGAATCACCAAAAATCTTGCACGGAAAAACAATCACGAAAAAGCCTCAAAAAATTTCCAATTTATGAAAATTTTTAACTTTTTGTGTGAAAGTTGCAAGATTTTTCAAAAACCGGGTAGAAATCGTCACTTTCTGAATTCTACAAGGACCCGTTGCGCCAAAAATAGCCAAATATGCGAAACTCTAGCCCATTTGCGAAACTGTGCATAAAGCGTAAATTCACACAAACTGCAGGGACCAGAAATGTAAATTCTGCAATTTCTCAGCTTTTATTACCCATTTTCGAAGTTGGGTATTTGTTGCCAAAAATCCAAAAATTGCAGGGACTCATTTTGAAAATTCTGCATTCTTCACAATTTGTTTACATCATTTCGAATTTGGACTAATTGTGTCATTTCGTTAAAATGTTAAGGGCCAAATTCGAAACTTGTGTGTTATCTTCTTCAATTCACATTATCCAGTGAAATGCTTCGCATGTTGTCAAATTCTTCGCACGTCGATATATAATTCTTCGCATACTAATCTTCGCACATCACTTGCAAAAACAGATGTGAAGTGCGAACTGATTTTGACTTCAGAATTGACCAACATTATGCGAACTCAATTGAGACCCAAATCACAACTTTGTATGCGAACATTCTTGGCCTTCAAACCAGTTAACCAAATTGCATTCTTGTTGATCTCTAACACCTAAACGTGATTGTAGATGCGAATGACCCAAATTAATTCATATGCCTTCGTTTCGATTCTGAGTCAGTTGCGAGACCCAATCACCACTTTGGAAATTAATCAATTCCATTTTTCTTGACTTCGCATCGATCAACAGCAACATACATTGACTATCAATTCGCATTTCCAGATCAACCATTCGATTATCACATATCCATTAACAGACCTTGCTTCCCAGTCGATCCAAATCAACAATCGACATACATCATCTGTTCGTTCCCAAACCAACAATCATTGACCAAAATCATCAAAGCCATTCGCGATTCAATTCAACAACTTCCGAATAATCCAAAATTAATTATGCGAACATCGATCGATTCCAAGTCTAAAATCAAATCATCTAAGTTCGATTCTGGTACTATTCGTTATCAAGTCTACCCAAAACATCTCGATTCCAAATCTTCATTCTCACAGCCTTCATTCCCAATTCATTCCTTTCATTATCTGTATCTTCATTCCTCATCAAGACCATGAATCCAACTAATTTTCGAAAATCAAATTCCAAATCAAATAAGATTTTGACATCCACAGCCAATATACAACTTGTATCAAACGATTTCATCCTTCAATTCAGCGATTCATCAATTGAAAATTGAGTTTGACTTTTCTTTTCAGAGTTTGACTTTTTAAAATCAAAGTGCAAGAAACACTGTAATGCCTGTGGATCTAGGCTGCCAAGTCTGTTGAAGATATGATCAAGGGAAGAGCCGCTAGCAAGATGAAGGTTAGCGAGAAGAGAAAGTCTGTAGGATCCTCAAGGTCCGACAAGAAGAGAAAATTCTCAAAGACTGGTTCAAAGAAGTTCGAAGAACGAATGCATTGGTGTGAAAAGTGTAGAAAGAAGCACATTGGGAAATGTTCTAAAGAGATGACCTGCTTTAAATGAGGGAAGACTGGTCATTACGTCAGCGAATGCACAACCAAGAGAGAAGTCTGATTTAAGTGTGGTGAAGAGGGACACTTCAAGCAAGACTGCCCAAGGAAAGAGGGGGCTACAAAGCCAAATATCCCGCCAAAACCAAAGGCAAGAGCATTTCATATGATCCTTGACGAAGCAGAGGGCAACACGAGGAATCAAGGGTGAGGACTTCATATCCGAAGATCGAGTTATGCAGTAGCCATAATATTGTATTATGTAGCCTATTAGAGGCATAGTTTAGGGTGAACTTGAACACCTATGTAATCATTTCAAGGAATAATATAAAACCTTCATTTTGATAATTGATGTGTTAAGTTGTTATGTGATTTTCTTGTACGGTGACTTGGAAAACTGCGGGACAATACTTGGGACAAGTATGAGTAGGTGTGAATGGTAGTAGAGGCCTATACTACCGGAAGCACAGGACTCACGCTTAGATCAGGGAAAGTCACAAGGTTACCAAGAAGCTAGTAATTGATACTGTTTTATTCAAATATGTCATTACTATCGTTTCGGTAATGATTAAGAAGATGATTGTTATTTCAACCCTATAGGTCATATCATATCGAGTCCGACTAAGATGAGTATGTTAAGAGAACCAAGATCGATGTAGCATCCAACTTAAGCCACACGATTGAAGTAAAATCGAAGCGATCATATAAAGTAGCACGATCATTGTAAGAGCTTGTAGCTAGAAGTGCTACATGTTAGAATGTGATTATATCACATTAGAGCATGAAGGAAGTTGTCTTCAAGTCTGGAATTTGATTCTAAAAGACCTGAGTCTAAGCATCACATCATACGATGAGAGGTCATTAGAACATGACCCATCGGTCTATTATGATAATCAAATGAAGAAACTTACCTCAAGATTGTTAAAGAAGGTGTCTCTAACAAAGATCAAAATTGTGACATGAAGATCATGATTGGAAGTCTAACATGAGATAGAGAGCGGGTCCAAAATCGGGCACCGCCTGCAGTTAGGAAGTTTAGAGTTAGATACTTGTTCGAAGAAACATGAAAGTTACGGTTATTACTTAGGATGAAGAGATAACGTATGGAGACATCATGTGAGCCCTGTTTCGTTGATGATTCCGGGAAGTAATCATCCTAATGGGGAGATAATTGTAACATCTGTAGATATGGGCTAGTCAATTTAGAGATAATAGGGGTCGAAAACGACTTTTCAACAAAATATTATTTATAATAAATTGTCTTAACCAAGTTTTATAATATGTCTCCAGGGTTCCGTACATATAAAGAACGCCGAAATCCGAGTTATAACGAAGAAGTTATGGCCCGTCGAAGTTTTACAGCAAAATCGGCACGGCACCGGGAGACGTAAATAGTGAATTTTTGATAAAGGACTTTTTAGCCTTATCGATCCAAATGAAAGTTGTAGTATATGTTAAACCGAGAACATACAAAAACAGAACGCCCAAATCTGACTTTGTATGAGGAAGTTATGAATTTTCTAAGATTTGGCATAGCAGTGCACGACCCGAAACTCGAATTTTAGTTCGAGCGGTTTTTGGCCTACGCGACCTAAATGAGAATTGAATATCTCATTAATAGTAACTCAACGGTAAAAAGACAGATGAAAACAGAGTCCGTATGTAGAAGTTATGAATTTTACGCGGACATTTAACAGTATAATCTCCTCATACTGTTAAATTTAAGATCGGTCGAGAATTAGCCGACGGAGTCAAAATGAAAGTTGTAGATATTCTTTTTACCTACGTGTGGATATAAAGAACGTCAAAAACAAAGTTCGTATGTGAAAGTTACGGATTTTAGAAGTCGGAAGTGTGCTGTGCGAAAATGGGTGATGTGGCAGAATCTTGACCATTGCTTTCTCCCCAAGTCTTGCCACTAGATGGTGACATGTGGCACCAAGTTCAGCCATTTTCATCCTATAAATAGAACCTCTCCCACCCTCATTTTCTTCACACATTTCCCATTCTTTCTTCTTTTTACTCTCTCTCTCTCTCTCTAGAACCTCTCTCTAGCCCCGAAACCCCCCGAAAAGCCTAGGGAACCTCCCTAGCACGAGGCAGAAGCCCCGGAGTGCTTGACGGATCTGAGAAGAAGAGATTTTCGGCTCGGGAACGCTGCTCCAAGCAAAGCCTGGTTTTCTATGAAACCTGCTATAAGTGAGCTACGCCTACGCTATTTTTAATATATCGTTTATTTAATTATAGTAACATTATTAAGAACTTATAATAAGTAATTGGGCTATTATTATGGGTTATATAAGTATTGTTTAACGCTTATATAATAGTAATAATAGCTAAACTAATAATTGGGCTATTTTTTGGGAATCATGAAAGTGACCCTCTTGAACTAAGCTACCACAACCATCTCTCTACCGCAACCACATCAGCACCCGGAGTTAGCTACCGCAGTCATTAGCTAGATTACTTTGTTTTTCTTTTATGTAATACACTCTATTATCCTGTATGCCTTGCATGGCTACTTATAGAGTTGTAATCTAGTGTAGTTTTATGTATCTATAAATAGAGACGTATTCTTCTATAATGTTCACTTCTTCTGTTCACTGATAACTTATGCATTTCATCTGAATACAATTCTTAAGTTATCATTCTATCTCTCTTCACTCTCCACTTCTTACTTAAACATATCAGATTATAATCACTCTTCGGAGCAAGTCCTTGTGACTTATTCACTAATTTTGATCTCACTTACTAACTTTGGTTTGAATGCATTCCAAGTTATGAATCAACTTACGTGTATTCTTGATATAACAATTGTTGTCATTTACATTATCTTACTTTCCGCATCTAACTCACTAACTTCTAACTATTAATATTATTGTTGAGCTAACAGATCCTTCGAGATTAACTATTCCGCTATATACTTGTTCTAACCATTTTGTTCAAGTGTATCTCAAAGTTTTTCTCTAAAGAATTGGTATCAGGGCCAGAGTGGTTGCTTTTTGAAAATCGGAACTCTAATTTTTCAAAGAGCCCTTTATACCACTGGAGCTCATCTCTAAACAAAAATTTCAAATGGCACAATCATTATCACTGAATGTTTTCAACAGTTTTGGTGGTTCCAATCGAGCCCCAATAGTGGTTGCAAATGAGTATCACCACTGATCTCAATGGATGGAAAGGTATCTCAGACGACTTGGTAGAGATGTCTGGAGATCTATAGAAGAAGGACCCCACGTTCCAGTCCTTACCCCTGTTCAAATTGATGGAGCCAGAGCAAGGCTTGGAGGAGGTCAACCAGCTATGAATCGTTCCACAAAAGATGAACTAGACAAAATGGAAAGTGATGATATTGCCTTTTATGAAATCTCTTGTGGAGTTGCTCCTGATAACTTTGACATCATCATAATTACAAATCAACAAAGGAGATTTGGGATGTTCTCAAAAACTTGTACGGAGGTTTAGAACAGGCTCAAGACAAGAAGCTCACTACAGCACTCAACGAATTCTATAACTTCAAAGCCCACTCCGATGAAAGTTTGGAAGACTCATTTAAATGGTTCAATTTGATTGTCACAAAACTGTCCAATGCGGGTACCATCCGTAGCAATCATGAAACAAATCTGCAGTTTCTTAATGGCTTAGGAAGACACTGGACAACAACCAAAATGATTGTATAAGGTGACAGGAAGATTCACTCCTTATCTCTCTATAAGCTTTATGGAGAATTTCAAGCTCAAGAGTCCACTGTACTCAAGGACTGCTCAGACTTTGGAGGACCACTCGCATTAGTATCCCAATCACCTCACACTCAAACCTATCCCACCTCGTATGACTCTCCACCGTAGTCATATGAAGCTGACTCAGAATATGACGATGAATAAGAGTTTCAGAATGCCATTGCTCTTATCAGTCATAAATTCAATCGCTTACCACTTTCATTTCGCAAAAACCAACAATTCAATCGACCACCTTTCAACCGTAACTTTCAAAACAATCACTTCCGTCCCACCAAGAACCCTCTCCCTCCACCGCAGTCTCAGCAGACTCAGTCCAAAGAAATACCACCGCAGTCCCAATAAACTGATTCCAGTACCTCTATTGAAGACAAGAGTGATGTCATCATATGTCACAAATGCAATAAGGAAAACCATTTTGCCAAAGATTGCAAGGCAAACGTAGTAAAAGATAGAGCCTTCTATCTTTGAATGGCTCAAGAACTGGAAGATAAAGAAAAGGGAAAGGCCTACGTTGCTCAAGTGAAGAGGAATCATCAAGTGTGGTCATCAGGAGACGAAGATGAAGATGTCCTTAGCAAAGGGAAAGGCAAGATCTGTATGGTGGCAACTGCTGATGAAGATGGCTCAACCAATCTAAAGAAGAACCATTGCTATACGGCTAAAGATGGAACTCTCATCATTGTGGAACAGGTAAAACTCATGATTCAAACTTTAAATTACAACATGCATGATTGTCAACCTTTCATAGACACACTCAATGACACTTGTGTTGTCGTCCTTACAGACTACAATAAAGCCCTAGATGAGAAGAACATCGCTTCGCAGAAACATGAAAGTTACGGTTATTACTTAGGATGAAGAGATAACGTATGGAGACATCATGTGAGCCCTGTTTCGTTGATGATTCCGGGACGTAATCATCCTAAGGGGGAGATAATTGTAACGTCCGTAGATCTGGGCTAGTCAATTTAGAGATAATAGGGGTCGAAAATGACTTTTTGACAAAATATTATTTAGAATAAATTGTCTTAACCAAGTTTTATAATATGTCTCAAGGGTTCCGTACATATAAAGAACGTCGAAATCCGAGTTATAACGAAGAAGTTATGGCTCGTCGAAGTTTTACAGCAAAATCGGCACGGCACCGGGAGACGTAAATAGTGAATTTTTGATAAAGGAATTTTTAGCCTTATCGATCCAAATGAACGTTGTAGTATATGTTAAACCGAGAACATACAAAAACAGAACGCCCAAATCTGACTTCGTATGAGGAAGTTATGAATTTTCTAAGATTTGGCATAGCAGTGCACGACCCGAAACTCGAATTTTAGTTCGAGCGGTTTTTGGCCTACGCGACCTAAATGAGAATTGAAGATCTCATTAATAGTAACTCAACAGTAAAAAGACAGATGAAAACAGAGTCCATATGCAGAAGTTATGAATTTTACGCAGACATTTAATAGTATAATCTCCTCGTACTGTTAAATTTAAGATCAGTCGAGAATTAGCCGACGGAGTCAAAATGAAAGTTGTAGATATTCTTTTTACGTACATGTGGATATAAAGAAAGTCAAAAACAAAGGTCATATGTGAAAGTTACGGATTTTAGAAGTCGGAAGTGTGCTGTGCGGAAATGGGTAATGTGGCACAATCTTGGCCATTGCTTTCTCCCCAAGTCTTGCCACTAGATGGTGACGTGTGGCACCAAGTTCAGCCATTTTCACCCTATAAATAGAACCTCTCCCACCCTCATTTTCTTCACACATTTCCCATTCTTTCTTCTTTTTACTCTATCTCTCTCTAGAACCTCTCTTTAGCCTCAAAACCCCCCGAAAAGACTAGGGAACCTCCCTAGCACGAGGCAGAAGCCCTGGAGTGCTTGACGGCTCCGAGAAGAAGATATTTTCGGCTCGGGAATGCTGCTCCAAGCTAAGCTAGGTTTTCTATAAAACCCGCTGTAAGTGAGCTACGCCTACGCTATTTTTAATATATCGTTTATTTAATTATAGTAACATTATTAAGAACTTATAATAAGTAATTGGGCTATTATTATGGGTTATATAAGTATTGTTTAACGCTTATATAATAGTAATAATAGCTAAACTATTAATTAGTCTCGGCGAATAATAGACTAAACTCTAGTCATAATAATACTAGGTTTCGTCAAAGGAAATTATTTTTTTAGAAGTGAAGCGTTGTCCGAGTTCGGAATCACCACCTTATCAAGTGAGTGTATAGTCCCTTTCATAAACATGATTTTCATACAAGTATTAATTAAAGTATTAAATATATGTTAAAGAGTTAAATATTTGTTGAAGAGTTTATGTGTGAGTGCATAGTCTCTTTCATGAACATGATTTTAATACACGTATTAATTAAAGTATTAAATATATGTTAAAGAGTTTATTTGTGAGTGCATAGTCCTTTTCATGAACATGATTTTAATACAAGTATCGATTGAAGTATTAAATATATGTTTATGTGCGAATTATTTGATGTTGCCTGAGATACTTGTTAAAGAACATACCTTATTATATATATATATATATATATATATATATATATATATATATATATATATATATATATATATATATATTCTTATTTAGGATAAAGAGTAAACCTAAATTAATTATGAGGAATATTGGGTAGTGTTTTCTTACGAGAACGAGTGAATTATACTCAGAGAATAAAGCCTTAGTATATGTCATTGATCCGGGAGCATGGATTAGACATACTCATTGTCCCTAGTCCGAGAGTATGGATTAGGCATAATCATTCATCATTAATCCGAGAGTATGGATTAGTCATTCGTCCCTAGTCCGAGAGTATGGATTAGGTAAAGTCGTTCATTTCTGATCCGGGAGTATGGATTAGGTAAAACGGCTAATCTTAGGTCCGAGAGTATGGATAGTCTCGTTGTGAGGATCGACGGGGTGGGATAAGAGTTGTTTATATATATGGTGAAATTGTATATTTTGTGAGTTTTAAACTATATATATGGTATAACATTGTGGGATTGAAATCCCTATGTACTAACCAGGTTTCCCAACCTGACCCACTCAGTTTATTTATATCACAGGTGTTGATATGAAGTCACATTACACTGAGAGATTAAGGAGATATAAATCACGAGTGATATCGAATGTAAGTTCTGTTTATGCTTATGTTTCTGTATTGACGATGACATCCCAAATGTTTTAAAATGAATAAAAAATACTTTTCTTCGGAAGTGCTTTGATAACGTGTTTATCATGTTTTACTGGGAACAAATTCCGCAACATTTTTATTAAAAGAAGTACTCTGATTTTTATAAAGCATAAACAAAATCAGTCTTTTCTGGCCGTGAAAATGGGGATGTCACAAACACGAAATTCATGATTCTATCATCGAATTTCAGATCAAACAATGAGTCTTCAACTTGTTCTTCATTCCATTCAAGTGTTCTTGACCAAGATTTATAAGATCTCAAAATCAATTTCCAATTTCAAAGTTTAGAAACGAACAAACCCGATTTCATCATACACAAATCATATGAAATCAATTTACAACATCAGATTATCAAAGAATATTGATTGATTAATTTACACAAAAAATGAAAACTAGAACACGGGAACAGTCAATCATGAAAAAAAAATTGATCCAATGATACGCGGATACGATGCGTGTGAATAAGTCAAAAAGATGAACACAAACGTGTAGCCTCACACAAACTGGATCTTTACTTGAGACTTTGGGCTAATACATGTTTGATTAACAAATATGAAATCAAGTTTGGGCTCAAACCGAGATCATGAACAGTAACAAGCATTGGATTGAAGATTGGGCTCAAATCAGACTTATAAACAGTGAAATTAAACAAAAATGAGTTTAATTTGGTTTTGATCTGGACAAAATAATTGGATCAATCAACGGGGTTGAAACAGATTTGATCTAATGAGACAAATTGATCAAAAACGAAAAATGTAAAACACGAATCGAAAACATGGACGTTTTGGAATCCATTTGAGAATTTGAGATACCTTTTTTGACGAATTGAGATCCATTTGTAATGAACGAATCAAATTTGGAAGATCTTGGTTCTTTTGTTGGAACTAGAAAATCTCCAAATCGAACATTGTACCACCCACCATGTGAGATGTACAACTCGTTCTTCGTGTTCTTTGTGTTCTTCAACGATCCAAGAACATCTTCAAAAGAACCACCAACATATTTGGGTTTTGACTTCAAATTCAATGCAACATTTGGAGATTGTTGCTTCGGAACCCAAATTTGCTTCACGGATTTCGATTTCACAACAACATTTGACGATTTTTGTGAATAAACCCGCTTGCTTTTGCGATTGATATTCTTCTTCTTTTTCTTTCTCATCTTTTTGCGTCTTGAAGACTTGACTTCATGAACAAACCCACTTTCAACAACATGAACATTTTGAGTTTGAATCAAATCTTTTGGAGTTTGATATTTGTGAATTTCTTAAACCACCGGCTTCCGATAAGGAATCATTCCTTCAAACGAATCACAAGAACACAAAATATCATCGGTTTGAACTCCAATCGAGCAAAAAACTTTTTCATCATGAGAATCAACTTGAATCTTCTTATCATGAACTTCAAGAACATCAAGAACATCACATTAAACTCCATTGTCTTGAACTTCAACAAACTTAAGAGCACGAAGATCATTTGGGTTTTCAGTTAGAGAAATGTATTTCTTATTGAACAAATCTTGTTCTTCTCCTTCCTTTTGATTTATACTACGAACTAATATGGACAAGGAAATTTTATTCAACCATGCAATCTTACAAATTGGTTGAAATATCAAGCTTCCATGATCATCTTTCAAACCTCCATAAGAAACCATATTACCCTATGAAATCAATTTGCTTAACACCAACCCATAAAATTGATCTTCATTTACTTTGTATTTGATATCTTCGATGATCACAATCCAAGAATCATATGGCAAATCCACCATGATCACAAAAACTTGAATTTTTTTAGAGAGAGAAAGTGATTTCAAATGGGTTTTCTAGAAAGAGAAAGTAAAAATCATTTGAATTCTAGTGAAGAAAATCGAATTATGAATAGAATCAAAGATGAATTCGATTTCTAGAATCCAAAAACTCTCTAAATCAAGAAGATCCGAGATCATAAAATGAATCACCAAATCAAGAAAGCCATCAAGGATCAATTCTTGATCAAATCAAGAACACCCGCTTTGATACCAATTGAAGTAGTGTTGATTATGATGGCATGTGCAGAATATGAAAGATCTAGTGAATCATCATGTAAAATCAAGAACACAAGGAGTAAATAAATCTTTGTAAGCTCTTATTAGATCTAGAAATAATATACAAATGGGTTTGTACAAAGTTTCTCTCTCTAGTCTAACACTCCAAATGGATTCACTTACATAATGGGAGTCACTCACTTCCTATTTATAGGAAAGACTCAACCCATTTGCACATACAAGAGGGTAAGCCTAAAACACTACATCCAAGAGTGACTTTGCACCCTAACAGATAGTGGAATGAGGAAGAATCGAGATGAGGCGGTGGGTTATACCAGATGAGGTGGGGCGGTTACCATGGTTGAGGAAGTGAACCCGAGGAATAGTACTTTGGTTAGGTATTATTCCTAACAATGGTCCTTCTTTAATATCTATATAAGAATACTTTATCTAGATAAATATCACCAACCATTTGATTTCTTCACGAATATATTATGTAATAAAAAAAGAAAAAAATCCTTAAGTTGTCTTAAAATATCTATTATCGAAAACGTACGTGCATATTTGTTAAGAGAAAACTGCAAACTATAAGGACCATTTTTACAGTTTACTCTATATGTAATTAAAGTTCTGAAATTTGAAAAAGAAACCAATATTTAAAATATTCTAAAAAATTTCAAACGTTTTAAGCAACATTTTGATTCATTTAAAATGTTATTTATTTATTTTTTATTTTACACATATCCTATTTCACTATATATATATATATATATATATATATATATATATATATATATATATATATATATATATATATATTCAACTATCCGTTTTTTAGATATGTGGGTCACAACTTACACTTGTACCTGTAATACAAGTTAATAGGTTTAATGTGTTAAGTAATTAATTTGAACAACTATAGATGATTTTTTAGGGTTAAAAAAAATCATGACTCCATACATTAAGATACTAAATGTTTATCAATTTGTCACTCTTTTTGCTATCAACTTATCCAACGTTAAAGGTGATGAATATTATGTGAAAATTGTTTTTTGAATTGTTAGAATAATATTTTGTTTCATTTAAATGATGAATTCAGTCGAGAAAAAAACAAACTTTATATATACATTACTTTATTTAGATAAATATCACCAACCATTTGATTTCTTCACGAATATAATATTTAACAAAAAAAGAAACAATCCTTAAGTTGTCTTAAAGTGTCTATTATTGAAAACGTACGTGCATATTTGTTAAGCTACTTTACAACGTATAATTCTATACGTATCCCTCAAATTGCCTTCTGTACCCCCCCCCCCCCCCCCCATTTTGTTAGTGGAATAGTATATGTACACCCCCATGATTTGAAAATTTGTATGAGTGAGGGGTATGTATAATAGCATCTTTTACATCTCGATCTTCATTCCATGATTTTAAACGATGGTAGGTCGTCAAGGATCGTGTTTAATAATGTAATGAATGTTTTTACCCTTTCATTAAAAAAATATGAAGCTAACGAAAACATTCATTAGAAGTATTTGTTTAAAACTTTTATATTAAAAATATATAAAAATTTAGTTCAAAAGTTTTTTCTTGTAATTTTTAAGAGCTTTTAGGATCAAGATTTTAGAGTTTTAATATTAGCTTATTTAGATGTTTTTTCTATAATTTTACATATTACAAAAGTTCTCAACAAACTTTTTAACACTTCAAACAAATAAAAACTACAGTTGAATTTTTTTTTTTTTAACATTTCCATGATGTCCATACGACCAATTTAACCATATATATATATATATATATATATATATATATATATATATATATATATATATATATATATATATATATATATATATATATATATATATATATATGAGTAAAACGGCCGCAAGTTACAACATCAGCGATTAGTTTTATTTTGACAACCTGTAGTCAATTGTCAATAAAGTAATATGTTGTTAAGGTTAAAATATATTGTTGTTTTGGTTTAAAAAAATGAATATATATATATATATATATATATATATATATATATATATATATATATATATATATATATCATTTCATACTATACTATACAAGAAACATTTTTCCTTCACTATATTTATTTGAAATTCTTATGTATTTTTCATTTCACCGCATTCATTTGAAACTCCCATGACTTTTCAATTTCTTTGTAATAATAATTATAAGTTGATTAATAATGTTAAATAAATATCAAAGCTAAAGTGTAATCATATATAAACTAAATTTCAATATTAAAAAATATATTTACTTCTACAAATAAAGTTATGTTTTTTAACATTTAACAAATTATACTTAATTTATTAATTTTAATATATTGTTGGATGTAAACCATTATCATTTTAAGCTATAAATTTTGAATAAATTGTATAAAATAACTAAATTATTAATTTAAATATCATATTACATGGTCAACTTAAATATAAATTTTAGTTTAACTTAAACAACCCCAAAAAAAATTCTAAATAATTAAAAGTGATAAATTATAATGTCTTTCTAACAATGATTATAATTTGGTTAATAAGGTTAAATAAGTATCAAACCTAAAGCGTAACGATAAATAAATTAAATTTCAATATTAAAATAATATTCTTACTTTTACTTAAAGAGTTATAACTTTAACTTTTAACATATTATACTTAATTTATTAAATTTATTATGTTATTGTATGTAAACCATTATTAGTTTTAAACTACAACTTTTGAACGGTTTGGAAATAAAATTAAATTGTTAATTTAAATATAACACTACATTGTCAACTTAAATATAAATTTCAGTTCCACTTAAAAAACCCAATATTTTGTAAATAGTTAAAAGTGATAAATTGTAGTGCTAAATGCAAAATATAAATTGTAATCTCAATTTACCTAAATATTTCTTAAATGTATTTTTATAATCGTTAAAAGTTTTGCTAATAAGTAGCTTAAAATAACTTATAATAACAATAGTTAAAAATAACTCTATATAAATGATTATATTGTTACCTTTAAAATCAAAAAACAATGTTTGATTTTTAAATAATTATAATGATAGAAATTAAAACATTAAACAAATAAATTTTAAAAAATTAATTAACAATAACAACAACTTTTAATAACATTTAACCATATATAGTATATTTTATTCTATTCATGCGTAACTTACAGGTATAAGTCATTCAAACGATTGACATTATGCAGTTATAACATATGTATATATTATCATATAATTCAAAATAGTCAATATATTATATCAATTTAATATACAAATTATTATATAAATTTAACAACAACGTTATTGTTATATTTAAAAAAAACATATATTTATAAAGATTTCAACTGTATAGGTCTTTTTAACGCAACGCACAGGCATTCACCTTATATATATATATATATATATATATATATATATATATATATATATTATAAAGCTAGAATTTTTTCTTGAACCTCATGCATTTGAAACTCCTAAGACTATTCAGCTTATACAAATTAACTTATGAGTTATGATTAATTGAAATATTATGATTTGTAACTCTTTAAACTCTTCAAATCATTCTATTTAATTGAGGAGTTAAATAAAATATTTAGCATATATAAGAAATTTGTAGATTAAATATTACATGTATGTCAACACAAAATGATAGATTATATTTATAGGGTTTGAAGAGTTATGTGAGTGGTTCCATGGATGTAAGAAAGCAATTGCAACTTTTCCAAATATAAATTCATGTAAACTCAGATTGAGTGTATGCAAAGTTTTAGATATTAACCAAGGTTCAAATTTAGGTATGTTTGGAAAGGTATACATGAAATCATTTTTTAAGTTTATGTGTTATACATCTTTCTATAATCACAGGATGATGAAGTGGAAATGATAATTACTTCTCATGAGCTTTTTGTAAATCAAACATCAAACTATTTATTAGTTAAAACCAAGGTTGTAAAAATCGTTTGACGGTAGCTCGACGGTCGACTGGTGTTAAGGGATTAATCGGACTTGACGGGGATTAATCGGGGACCATAAATTATTAATAAAATATTAAAATTAATTAAATATTAATATATCTTAAGAAAAAACAAGTACTTCAAAATTAGAAAATAAGAAAAATTGTAATTTGGAAATACGAAAATATGAATATTTTGGTATAATATTTGAAAATTTGAAAATTTGAAAATTTTGGAGTAAAAAAATAAAGTTGGTTTTTTGAATTTTTTTAAAAAATTTTAAAATTTTTTTGACCTTTTTTTCGACTTTTTTCGACTTTTTTGACTTTTGTTGACCGATTAATCCTAAATTTCCGATTAATTCCCTAATCATCGACGGTTAGAGAACACCAAGCGATTAATCACCGATTAATCCCAATTTCTGCAACCATGGTTAGAACAATTAACTTTGTTAACATGTATGTATCTTTATGTTCTCTCTCTTTTAATATTAAGAAAATATATTTTATGTACAAGAGAACATTATTCAACATATATTTTTATGTTATGTATATACTATGTTAGTTTCAGTCGCTTATTTTGTTATAAATAACATCAATTAAGTTTTTTTATAATTGATTTTGATGAAAGGAGTTTACAATTATTATTCCAAATTGTTGGTGATAATTACGAATTCGAACGAAAGATTTTTAATATGATATGATTTTAATGTTGAAAACTAATAATTATGTTTGTTATAAAAATGATTTTTTTATGTTCGACCAAAACTTATGTGGATGTACCCAATTTTAAATGTATTTATAGTAATAAAAATAAATTATCTTATTATATTTGCCAATTTTCTTTTTCCTTATTCATTTTTATTGTAAAGGAAAAGTAAAATAAATAAAATATTAATATTTTCATAAGAAAAAATAAATGATAAAAATATACCTCAAGTGTAACACTCTTCCTCTCCTAACCCACTCGTAACATATTTTTTTAAGTGTTGGGTCAAAAATATGGATTATATTTTACTTTTCTAGGCGTTAATAGTTTTTGGTCATGTAATATGTATTTGTAGCGGTGTTTACAGCCATAAACAGGTTTACGGCCCATGTCCCCCACCCCCCCCCCCCCACACACACACACACATATATATATATATATATATATATATATATATATATATATATATATATATATATATATATATATATATATATATATATATATATATATATATATATATATAGGGTGAGGAGTGTGATAGAGTGTATGGTCAAGAGGCTAGAGAAGGAGAGCATATTGTAGAGAAAGATACTAGAGAGAAGAATAGTATGTGTGAGAGAATCTAATGTATATAGAGCATCACTCATATATTTGAATATATCATAGATTCAAATTCTTCTTCTTCTCCTTCTTCTTCATTAGATCTGGCATCATCCGTTTGATTGGGATTCTGCACCATCAAACGGATCTGGTTGAGACACAAGCAGATTTGGGACTTACAATTGGTATCAAAGCTTGGATTGTATCAATCATTTTTGTCAGATCTGGAGCGTATTTGATCTTATTTTTGAATGATTTCTGAGTTTTTGGATACATCTCAGAAAAATAAGGGGGTTTGTTCTTCATGTTTTTGATAAAAAGAGGTTTTTGATCGAGTTTTGGATCCAGCTACAAAGTCGAAAAAAGATGTTTTTGGTCGTAACCAGCGAGGGGGTGGCGACGTGTACAGCCAGCGGCTAGGGTTTCCGAAGTGTTTGTGGCTGTAGTTTACAGCAGCGCCTCGGGTTTACGGCTCAGCAGCATCGCACGTGTACGGTCGGGGTTTGCGGTCCTCGCCTCGGATTTATGGTCAGCCTCGCGTAGGGTCTGAAGTTCGCATTGTGTTCATTTAAAAAAATGAAGGGAACCAATTTTGGGGGTGGCAGGTTTCGAACCCTGGTCTCCCACATCCACAATAAAGGCGTCTTACCAGTTGGGCTAGACTACTTGTTGATTTAAACCTTTGCGTTTTAATTCAAAAGGCTTCTCCAGTTCGACTAATTTCGCAAATTTGACACTTTTAGCCCAATATTCAAATTTCTTTTGTTTTTAAATTCTATTTTCTTCCAAAAATTTTAGCTTTTAATTTTTAAATTTGTAAGTTGACCTTTGACCTCAAAATTTGACTTTGACTTTTCAAGTTTGACCTTTGACTTTAAACTTTGACTTTCTCGTTTAACCTTCAAATTTCAAATTTAGCTTTTCGGTTTGACCTTTAAGTTTGACTTTTTAAGTTTGACTTCTTGAATTTGACTTTTGAGTTTTTAGTCAAAAAAAAAATTTTAAATGACTTCTGCATCCATTCCGGTAAATGAAGTTTCATGTACTCCAGCTTATGAAACTACGTGTCACAACTGACATTTTAGCTAAGAAATTCTATTCATGTGTAACCATTAAACTATTGTAAAACTTATATTCTAAGTAAATCTCACTCAATGCACCTTTAGATTCACCATTCATGTTCATCAAAGAGTTTAAAACCCTAAGAATCCCGGTTTGAGTCCATATTGGACTAGGAGTTCCTTATTGGGCCTAATGGACCAATAAGTACCTAATTCAACCTCATTGGACTTAGAAGCACTAATTGGATCCTAATTAGACTCAATTCATAAATCTAAAACATTTTGGACCACTTGGGTCTAGAATGATTCATTCTAACCCTAATTGGCCTTATTGGGCCATAACTAATCCAATTAACCTTAGTGAGCCATAAGCCCATTCTTTTACTCTAATTGGGCCGTGAATGCTTCCAAGAGCCCAATGGGCTAAAAAATTTAATGTTTAGGATCCAAATATCCTAGCTAAAGTTAATGGGCCCAATCTTCTCCAACTCTTCTTCGTAGCCCAAAAATATCGGCCCATGTATAAACAAAAAAAAAATATAAGATTTAGGGGGGTGACTTTGGAGTGTCACCTCCATAATATCCAACATATATCAAGGTGAATACCTCCCATGCATCCATTCTTGTCACCTCATCTCTCTATCTCCCCTCTCTTCTTCTTCTTGGCCGAATGCAACACACACACCCACACTACACCAATTCTCTCCATTCTCTCAAGGATCATCAATCTTCTTCCTCCAAAATTCTCAAGATTTTGCTTAGGTTTCAAGAGGATTTTCACAAGATAATCATCATTTTTGGTAAGCCTTTATACATACAAGTTTTATAACTCCATATTCATGATAGATCACTCTTTTAAACAAAATTTTTGGTGATCATACTCCTAGAAACCTTATTAAGTTCGAGATCTACTCAAGGGAGTTGCTAGGCCGAAAATCACTTCATCTTTCCACTTCTTCTTCCAAAAACCAAAACATCAAGCAAAGGTGAGTTCATACCCCCTTTCTTTCGGTTTCATATTATTTTTGGGGGAGAATGCAAGTAAAATGTGTTGATCTATGTGTTAGATGCATGCTTTGTGTGAATACTTGTTTTATTTGGTAACAATGGGTTAGATCTTAGCAAATCTTGAAATTTAAGTATTATCTAGCAAGGGTCTATGAACTATTACATTATACATATCATATTACCAAGCCAAAGAAGAACACATGTTTAAGATACAAAAGAATTCAACAAAAATCTTGTTAAGGGTTAAAATTGTCAAGAAAACAAAAGATAAGGGTAAAAAGCAAAAATTCTGTTTTAAAGGGGGCCAAACAGGTCCTATATGTATAAAAAGATATTTTTATGCTAAACATGCTTTTACAAGGGTCAAAAATTCAAATTTAAGCTTATTGGGCCAAACTTTTGGGACTCACGGCCTTTGGGCCCAATTTGCGAAAAACATGAAGTTTTAAGGTTTAAAATGTTATTTGGCCAAAGTTGGAGTCATGAATGTAAATAAACCAAATTTGGAGGTGAAAATAACATTTATTTTCAAAATGGACCAAAATGTAAAACTTTCCAAAATTAGGCTGAAAATGTAAACTTTTACAAACAAAGGGTTGAAAATGCACTTTTCTGCAAAACAGGGTTCTAAATGTGAAAATATAACTTTTCGGGCTAAAACCGTAAGTGTTTAGACATTTATGAAAAAACTGCAACTTTTTATAACTTATGGACTAAAATGTCATTTTTACAAAACTTTGGGCCTTAACTAAAAATTTAAGGATTATTGGGTAAAAATGTCATTTTTACAAAAAAAAAAAAAAGCTCTTAACGTCAATCTGGTTAACCTTAGGTAAAACAAACCACGAAACAAAAACAAATGAGCAAATTATGTCGATAATCAATTATTGGGCTTAATATTCACAATACCTGGTCGTTGGGCCCAAAGGGCCCAACTAAGTGTATATTGAACCCAATGTGTTCCATGACGTGTTTAGTGGGCCTTGCGACCCACTTAAATGTTAATTTGAGCTAAAATTATGAACTATATGTTTATTGGGCTTTTGTGGCCCATATACATGTCTATTGGGCCCAAGTTACCTTCTTACATGTTATTGGGCCTTCGTGGTCCATTTACATGCTAATTGGGCTTGGAATGGAATTCATGTGCTTGTGATCAAAACTATATCGTTGTGTAATCACTTAACGTCTTATACTTATATAAAAATGTACATTTTGAATCCAAAACCTAAAACATGTGTGTAAACATTAAACATAGTACGAAAAAGGAGTTGAGAATCTAGTGAGACAAGTCGGTTGGCACCACTGAGTGTACAATCGTAGCCTGTAGTTGTAATCAGAGTTTCCTGGGTGGAAAGCAGGAGTTTGTGTATAGATCTATACGGGGTGACTCCCCACGCCTTAGCTATTCGCTACAGCTAGACTAAGCCAGTCTAGGGCGACAACATCCTTAGCAAGACTAGCATTTGGAAAAATACCAAGACGGGCGACCTAGTCATTATCATGCATGGTTATAACGGCTCATATAGGGATTCGATACCAAAAGATTAACCTTTTGAAGCTAAATTCTTTAATTGTGTCAATGCAAAACGACTTATCTAGTGATACAAAAATCTAAACGATGTATTTTTATAGAAAATATCGGATTTTCTGGGGAGATTATTCATATACACTTGTCATTTATTCAAAATACAATGAACCTAAACTACACTTATACATGTTTTTAACTATTAAATTCACACATGCATTTATACTTGATTTTCACATCATTTTTTTTGACATGTTATAGAAAATATCGGATTTTCTGGGTTTTTATGAAAGATACAAAGACTTTTACTCAAATATACTTATGAACTCACCAACATTATATATGTTGACTGTTTTCAAAATAACTTGTATTATCAGGTAATCGTTAAGCTGGAAGATATGCAAGTATATTTGGTTTTGTTTATGTAACACCACTTATCGTACTTTGAACAATTAGAATTTATGTATTTTAACAATGTATTTGATGTGAACAATGTTGGTTGTATTATGTAAAGTTGGTGATGAATGTGTTATGTTTCATGTATATTCATTGTGATGATTATTCAATTGTTAGTCACACGAGCGTACGGACGTTTCCGCCGTCTGGTTTGGGGGTGTGACACTACGATTAAATTTCTTCGCGAACAAATTGATTTGCTAAAAAGAGAAAATGAGGACCTAAAATATGAGAGATACACTATTAGGAAAGAACAGAAACCATTAAAAGCACAACTAGAAGCCAAAATCAAGGATTTCCGAAAACTTCAAGAAGAATATAGCAATAAATGTGAAAATTATGACTATATTAAGAGACAACTTGCTTCTGTGACTGCCGAGCTTGATACATTGAAAAAAAATTGAAAATGCAAATTTTAATTTTAGAAAATATGATGTGTCAAGTGAGGTAGTTGCCTCGATGATTGAGAAGCAATTAAAATTCAAAGATAATTAAAACAAGGGTCTAGGGTATCACAATGTTCCACCGCCTTTTAGTGAGAACTATAACCCACACCTTGAGACCAATGAGGAAGAAATGCCTGCTCAGTATGGCCAAACCCCTATCCCAGCTTCAGTTAAGACTGAACCATCTGGGGCTACTGAGGCTATTCAGGTGAATGTTTCTGATGCTTCTACTTCATGTGCAGGTAAAGTAGTAGAGGATGAGAACAAGGAGAACACTATTGAACAATCTAATGACTCCTTGAACTCTGAATCTGTTGCTTCGAACTCAGTTGCTTCTGATCAAGCTATTGTTGAGAAATATAGGCCTCCAAATCAAGTGAAATAGCCGGCCTGCTGCAAGTGTGCATGTGGGAACAATAAGAAACGAGGCAAGGATACGCCACCAGGGGCAGGAAGAAACAACTTCCCAGTGAAGAAAATACTTGTTTTCACTGTGGAACACCTAGACACATTGCCAGAAATTGTCCTAATCGAGCATACGTTCCTTACTATGCACAAGGCTGGCAAAACGCGCAAAGTGGGAGATTTTACAAAAGAAATCATTTGAGGTCACAATCACGCAAATGGTGACTGGAATGCGCAGATGGGCAAGAGTTCAACTCCCAAGGCCAAGAAGGGAAAGTCGGCCAAGAAACCAAATCCAAGAGATGCTCCAGTGAAGCCAAGACCGCTTAGGTCAAAGTCATCTCGTAAGCAGACCTCAAGTTCAAAATCAAGTGCCGAGGCACCCATCCGCTCGAAAAAGAAATGGGTTAAACCTAACTACAGATGGGTACCAAAGGTTCAATCTCCCAAATCATCTAATGCTTCTAATATTTCTACATCATATGTTTGTGATAAATAGGATATGTCATGGGAGAGAGTACCTTGCAAGGATGACAAAGGTCAACTCAGTTTCAAAATGGACTGGGTTCCAAAGACCAACTGATCCCGCTCTGTGTCGGAACAGCTATGGAGGCATATCATCAAACTTCGGTTTGTTGATAGTGGCTGTTCCAGGCACATGATAGGATGCATCTCTCAACTATACAACATTTTGAACTTTGTTTGAGAGTATGTGTCCTTTGCGGGAAAGGAAGAAAGGAAGGGATCACACATGCGGTTAGTGCTTAATGACATGAAGAATTTTCGGATCTGTTCTGAGATTATGCGTGCTATTCTCAGACCTTCTGAATGCAAATTCAATCGGTGACTTACGGTTTGAGTTTTCTTATCTATGCTTAGGGGTGCAAACGAGCCGAGCCGAGCCCGAGCCTGGTCAGGCTCGGCTCGGGCTCGTTTAAGTTATACGGGGCTCGAGCTCGAGCTCGGCTCGATTCGAGCTTCTTGTACTGAGCTCGGCTCGAGCTCGTAAATAATTATACAAGCTCGACTTGGGCTCGGGCTCGGCTCGTTTTTTGTCTGACATGCCTAAATAAGCTTAAGCTCGACTCGAACTCGTTAAGAAGCTCGTTTACTAATACCCTAAATCCCTAATCCCCAAATATGATTTTATTTTAATATATAAAAATAATAATAAATTATTTTATATAAAGGCTCGGTTAGGCTCGCGAGCCTAATTGAGCTTAGTGACATAGGCTCGAGCTCGAGCTCGTTTAATAAACAAGCTTAATATTAAGCTCGAGCTCGGCTCGGGCTCGTTTAAAATCGGTTTCGATTCGAGCTTTTAACGATCCGATCCCGAGTAGCTCACGAGTAGCTTGGCTCGTTTGCACCCCTATCTATGCTCCTGAGTTTATCTTACACTGATTCGTTTTGAAGACAATTTTCTTTATTTTCTTATAGTTTTTCTTATAGTTTTATTATTGGGAAGTGATATAAAGATAAAGTGATAACGGACAGTCTAAAACATGTGTAAGGGACTGAATCTGAATTGTCTCGACTCTGTGTTCAATGTACTGGTAGGCACGAAGGATTTTACAGTGTGGATTTAGATAGAATTGTTTGGACTGACCATATGATGCTCGGGTAGATTGAGCAGTGAGATAAATACGGGAACCCACGGGATACACTAAATTAATACACATCTAGAATAGTGGTTCAACTTTTATTTGATGTACGGACTTATGTCCTTAATTCTGGTTCTGATAGGGCAACTGGGGGGTTCTAATAAAGTAGGTATGTAGGAAATTATTTTCTTGCTTTCTATCTATCAGTCATATGTTGCTTCCTCTACGTGATTGGAAGAGAACCGACCTGGAATGCAACATATGCAACTCTATTTCTACACACCTCCTTATCTATGAAATTCTTTCTATCTGTTAGTCAGATGTTGTCTCCTCTGCGTGATTGAAATGATCCGACCTGGAACACAGCATATGCAATATTCCACCTCTTAATCCCTCTATCCTAGTTAGCCATATGTTGTCCCCTCTGCGTGATTGAAAGAGATCCGACCTGGGACACAACATATGCACCTACTTCTAAGTCTGACTTCCTCCTTATTAATTGCTTACTCACCTAAAATAAGGAGTCCTTAGGAAGTTCTTAATAACTAGGCTATATCGGGAGGTGAGGAACACGTTCTAGTGAAACTAAAATCGAACCATTTAGAGGTTGTATGTAGATCTCGCTGCTTAATTTAAGTGGACAACAATACCCATGGTCGTCGTCAGCTAAATGGTATATTTGGAAAAGTTTGTCATTATCCTTCGTGTTTAAGTGGACCACAATACCGACAATTGACCAGATCTATTCATGAAGGTGAAGGTACTGATAAACAATGTTAAGACTGTCTCATAACTTTGATCCCAAATATTTTTTGTTTTTGTTAAATTTGTTCATACTTTTCCCTCTATTCACAAATTTTAGGGTGATAATTAAAATTTTCAAAAATCAAACAAAAATCAGAAAAATTAAAAAAATCCAAAAATAGTGTTATTTCTGTTTTATTTCTTGTTCAAAAAAATCAAAAATCCAAAAATATTTTTGTTTCTGTTTTATTTTTCCAGAAAATATAAAAAATCCAAAAATATTGTGTGTTAAGTTTTCTTTTAGTTTTGTTTTTTTCTTGAAAAGTGAATTCAGATGTAGATGAGACTCATGGAGACTGTATCGAGAGTTTCTGAGCCAAGGCTTCATCTGTGATCATCGAAGAATTCTGATTCAAAGGAGCGAGAAATGAAGACTATTCTATCAACATTCAATCCTTCAACCCCAGAAGCAAGGAGAAGCTTACTTGAAGATTATGTGACAGATTACATTGAAGCCTCCTCAATCAATTTGTTGCCATCTATGTACCTGCTGAAGTGATCCAGAAGATTCGTTTTCTCTGTTCTCTTTGAAGATTCTCAAGCTAAAAGCGCTATCTTTCAAGAATCTCTACAAGAAGCCTCCTCACCCAACATGCGTTCAAAGCCAAATTCTGAAGAAAAGCCCAAGTGGTCAAGATGAAGTCATTTATTGAAGATTCATCATGTTCATCTTGAGCTGTGAAGAAATCGAAGATAAATGTTGAAGCCAAGCTCCCAATGAAGATTAATAAGAAAAGCCAGCTACTTTTTAGGGCGAGTTTGTTGGGTTAATTAGAAAAGAAAACTATAAACCAAAGAGGAGATTGTTGGGCCAAAAATATGGGTTATACTTTACATTTCTAGGCATTAATAGTTTTTGGTCGTGCAATATGTTTTTGTAGCGGTGTTTACTGTTGGAGTAGTGTCTAAGCCCGTAACTATATTTGGTATGTACTTGACCCGGTTGTGCATGGTCCTTTTGGGTTGCCTTCTCCAAAGCAACTTGACAAGGTAATTTAAGGAGAAAGAGAGAGTATTATGATTTATTAATATATTATAATAATAATATATTAAAGGAGAAATCATATTTATTTAATTAGTATTGGTGATAAATTAATTGGGAATTAATTTGGTGACCAAAAGAGATTAATTGAATAAAGGGGTATAAACTATCAAATGTATGATAGTTGAGTTTTGGGTTAAGGGAACCTAATGGGCTTAAGGGGGAACGAAATTATGATGGGTATCCATCATATTTTCTTCCAAGGCCTTATTCCAGAAGGTTCCTTGGGCTGCTTGGTGGCTAAGCTGTCCATTAGGGTTTAGACTGAAACCCTAGTGACCTGTAAGTATAAATATGACCCCTAGGGCATTGAATTTGGCTACCACTTGATTTTAAGAGAACCCTAGGCTGATTTCTAGCCTCTCTCTCCCTCTCTCATATTGCCTTCTTGCTTGTGGGGTTTGTGAACCATTAGAGGAGTTGCATTTGTGACTCTAAGCTCAAGAGAAGAAGAAAAGAAGATCTAGGCCAACAATTTGAAGAGGTAAACATCTAGATCTGATTCTATATATTGTTTTTGTTATTTGTATGCTAGATTAGGGTTTGTAAGTCTTGGAATCAAAGCATGTTCAATAGAGAAACCTAGATCCAAGCATTAGGGTTTGTATGAACACATAGGAATGTTTCTTATGCATAAAACCCATCATTTACACCCATGTTCCCTATATATATATATATATATATATATATATATATATATATATATATATATATATATATATATATATAGGGTGAGGAGTGTGATAGAGTATATGGTCAAGAGGCTAGAGAAGAAGAGCATATTGTAAAGTGAGAGAAACTAGAGAGAAGAATAGTGTGTGTGAGAGAATCTAATGTATATGGAGCATCACTCATATCTTTGAATACATGATAGATTCAAGTTATTCTTATTTTCCTTCTTCTTCATTAGATTTGGCATCATCCGTTTGATTGGGATTCCACACCATCAAACGGATGTGATTGATACACAAGCAGATTTGAGACTTACATTAAGATTGGTCGTAATACGTAACAATTACTATAGTTTTTGAATTTAAATCATCGTTTTATTTGGACCGTTCATTCTCTTCCAATATTTCATAGCTTTAAAGAAAAAAATAAAAGTACAATAAAAAGTATGATAGTTTTTTCTAAATATAATAATGAAAAATTTTAAATACATAGTTTTTAATTAGTAAAAAGTAATAATTGTTTAAACTAATGTAAAACTAAAGAATAGATTGTATTATGTTAAAAAATTATTCTTATTTGAAATAATAATAATAATAATAATAATGGAAATACAAAATATTCTAATAAATTATTTATAAATAAGTTAAAAATACCAATAGTTTAAAATAATTTTAAATAAAAAACTTAATTCAGTTTGATTCAAACACAATTTTTTATATCTTTCTTTCTCTTAAAAAAAAAAAAACTTTTTATACCTTTTTTATGGTATACTTAAAATTATTATAATTTAAGTTACAACTTAGTATAAAAATTATTATTTCAATGATAAATACTTATAATATTGTTTTTATAACATATAATTGTTAATATTTATATTACATTATTGGGTACAAATCAAGAATTTAAAACTCTCACTACAACTCAATAGTTTTTTTATTTAAATGTAATTGTGATTTCAAATTTAATGTAATTTGCTTTTACATTTTCCACTACATTCAAAAGTTTTTTTTTAACTTATGGTCATTAATGTGCAATGGTTTTTTTATTTTCCACTTATTTATTATACACATTGTAGCTATATTAGTAGTATATAAGTTAGTTCTAATTAAAAAATCATATGTTTGAAAAGATTTGTGATTCAAAAAGAAAGAGTTGAAAAATAAATAAGTTTTGTCTCATCAATGGTTATTTTAACATAAATTTTTTATAACAATGTTTCTATATATCAAATGTATGTTGATTTCTAAATATTAAATTTGAATGATTTAAAAGTGTTTAATAAGTTTTGTTTGATGCAAATGTTATTGTAGTGTTTTTATTTTATTAAAAGTTATAGTGTTTTTCAAACTATTTGTTATTTGTTTTATATACAAATCGGTAGAAACATTTTTCCTTTCACCACATTTATTTGAAACTCTCATACATTTTTCCTTTCACTGCATTCATTTGAAACTCTCATGACCTTTCAATTTGTTCATAATAATAATAATAATTATAAGTTTGTTAATAAGGTTAAATAAATATCAAACCTAAAGTGTAATAAGATATTAACTAAATTTCATTATTAAAATAATATATTTACTTCTACTATAAAATTATGTTTTTTTAACTTTTAACATATTATACTTAATTTATTAGTTTTAGTATATTGTTGGATGTAAACCATTATCATTTTAAAGATATAATTTTGGAATAATTTGTATAAAATACTTAAATTATTAATTTAAATATAACATTATAGGGTCAACTTAAATATAAAATTTATTTTAACTTAAACCACCCAAAATATATTTTGTAAATAGTTAAAAGTGACAAAATGTAGTGTCTTTCTAATAATGATTATAAGTTGGTTAATAAGGTTAAATAAATATCAAACCTAAAAGTGTAATTATAAATAAACTAAATTTCAATTTTAAATTAATACATTTACTTCTACTTATAAAGTTATGTCTTTAACTGTTAACATAATATACTTAATTTGTTAGATTTAAAATGTTGTTGTATATAAACAATTATCAATTTAAGTTACAACTTTTGAATAGTTTGGGCAAAATATTTAAATTGTTAATTTAAATATAACATTATAGTGTCAACTTAAATACAAATTTCAGTTCCACTTAAAAAACCAATGAATATTTTGTAAGTAGTTAAAAGTGATAAATTGTAGTGATAAATGCAAAATCTAAATTGTAATCTCAATTTAACTAAAATATTTCCTAAATATATTTTTATAATCGTTAAAAGTTTTCAAAAATAAAGCTTAAAATAACTTTCAATAACAATAGTTTAAAATAACTATATATAAATGATTATATTGTTACCTTTAAAACCAAAAAAGAATGTTTGATGTTTTAAATAATTGTAATGATGGAAATTAAAACATTAAGCAAATAAATTTTAAAAAATTAATTAACAATAACCACAACTATAAATAACATTAAACCATATATTATATTTAATTTTATTCATGTGTAACTCGCTAGTAGAAGTCATTCAAACGATTGAGATTATACAGTTATAATGAATGTATATATGATCATATAATTCAAAATAATCAATATACCATATCAAGTTAGTATACGAATTATTATATCAAATTTAACAACAACGTTATTGTTATATTTAAAAAAAACATATATTTGTAAAGACTTCAACTATATAGGTGTTTCTGCGCGACGCGTGGGCATTCACCTAGTACTATATTATAAATAAAACATTTTTCCTTTCACCACATTCATTTGAAACTCTCATGCATTTTTCTTTTCACCACATTAATTTGAAACTCCCATGACTTTTTAATTTCTTTCTATAATAGTTATAAGTTGGTTAATAAAGTTAAATAAATATCAAACCTAAAGTGTAATCATATATAAACTAAATTTCAATATTTGTCTCCTCTAATAAAAAAAAAACCTTTAAATGCCACATGTCCTATTTCTAAGTAGGGTAATTGACACGTGGCAATTTTTAAGATATTCATAATTTTTGATTTTTTTTTGGTATTTCCTTATTTTCCGGAAAGTATTTATAAGGAATTCAAAATTCAAAATTCAAGTTTTCATTTTTTTAGTAATTATAAAAATCTTTCATTTAAAATTTTAAAAAACATCATATCCTAATAACATAAATATTTGAAAAATTAAGAAGTATTTATAAAAAAAAATCTTTTTTTTTGTAATGGTAAACCATCTTTGATTTAAAAATCCGTATACTGTAATTCAATTTCATGCTTTTTATTTAAAGTTTGAATTTAGTCCCTATACTTTGTTAGTGTATCAGCATAAGTCCGTGTAACTTTTTTTCCAATAATTTTTTACCTATGTAATTACTTTTTTATCTTTAAATAATTATCCAAAATTATATTAGTTTACTTTCAATCACAAATACGTTTACAACTTTTTTTAACACAATAAATTGTTATTTTTAAATTTTAGTTTACAAAAGTAATGTTTCATCATTAACGTTTAATTTTTAAAAAAATTTATACATACAAAATGCTTGGTAATAATATACAATAACAACGACTTGAACATATATTTATCTATACACTTTTATATAATACATACTCTTTTTATAAATTGTCTTTAACACATTTGGACGTAAAAATTTCATTCAAATTGAAAATGAGACAATTTTCGTTGGTGTTTGTTTTGTTATGACCATAAATAAAAGTCAATTTCAATCGATGTCAAATGTTGATTTTTTTTACAAGAACCAATTTTCTTACACGGTCAGCTATATGTTGTTTTATCCAGCAAAATGGGCATATAATGGTTGGATTTATTGATTTTAGATAAAAATTGTAACTTAATCAATAAAACGTTATATAATAAAACACCAAATGATATATACCAAGAAGTCTTTCAAAATGTAATTTAAAAGACTTTCTTTTTTAGTTATCAAATTCATCTGGATTTACTTACAATCTGAAATACATTGTTTTTTACTATGTTGACATATAATCTTATTTTTGTCTATATAATAAAAAATTTGAACATACCTACCGTGGTTTCCACGGGTTATAACCTAGTTAAAATAATATATTTACTTATACTTATAAAGTTATGTTTTTTAACTTTTAATATATTATACTTAATTTATTAGTTTTAATATAGTATTGGATGTAAGCCATTATCATTTTAAAGATACAATTTTGGAGCAATTTGTATAAAATACTTAAATTATTAATTTAAATATAACATTACAGGGTCAATTTAAATATAAATTTTTAGTTTAACTTAAATAACCCAAAAAATATTTTGTAAATAGTTAAAAGTGATAATTTCTTTCTAATAATGATTATAAGTTGGTTAATAAAGTTAAATAAGTATCAAACCTAAAGTATAATCATAAATAAACTAAATTTCAATTTTAAAATAATATATTTACTTCTACTTATAAAGTTATGTCTTTAAATTTTAATATATTATATTTAATTTATTAGATTTAAAATGTTGTTGTATGTGAACCATTATGAGTTTAAAACTATAACTTTTAAACAGTTTGAACAAAATACTTAAATTATTAATTTAAATACAACATTATAGTATCAACTTAAATAGAAATTTCAATTCCACTTAAAAAACCAAAGAATATTTTATAAATAGTTAAAAGTGATAAATTGTAGTGATAAATGCAAAAACTAAATTGTAATCTTAATTTAACTAAAATATTTCCTAAAGATATTTTTATAATCGTTAAAAGTTTTCAAATAAATAGCTTAAAATTACTTACAATAACAATAGTTAAAAATAACTCTATATAAATGATTATATTGGTACCTTTAAAATAAAAAGATAATGTTTGATGTTTTAAAAAATTATAACGATAGAAATTAAAACATTAAGTAAATAAATTTTAAAATATTAATTAACAATAACAACAACTATAAATAATATTAAACCATATATTCTATTTAATTTTATTCATGTGTGACTCGCCGTTAGAAGTCATTCAAACGATTGACTAAACTACAATATTAAAATCTCATATTATATTTCTTTTTATAAAATTATGACTTTAACTTTTTAACATATTATATTAACTTATTAGTTTAAATATGTTGTCATATGTAAGCAATTATCATTTTAAAGTCACAACATTTGTATAATTTATGAGTTGATGCAAAAGAGTTAAATAATTAATTTCAAGATAATATTAAACAATTAACTTAAATCAAAATTTCAGTTAAACTTGAAAAAAATCGAGAAAGTGTTTTATAAATAGTTAAAGATTATAAATTATAGTGTTAAACCTAAATTGTAATCCTAAATTAACAAAAAAAAAGCATGAAACTATTTTTTATAATCATTAACAATTTTCAAATAAATAGCTTAAAAATAAGTTCCAATAAGAATAGTTAGAAGTATTATTATATAAAAAACTATAATATTTTCTTTAAAAACAAAAAACAATGTTTTTTTGTTTTAAATAACTACAATCGTACAAACTAACAATATTCATCAAATAAATTTTAAAAACATTAAATTTCTGAAATGAATTTAAAATAATTAAGAGTTTCGAAATAAGTTATTTTAAATAACTTACAACAACAATAGTCAAAAGTAAAATTATATATAAAAAATTATATTGTTGTCTTTAACAACAAAAACAATGTTTGATATTTTAAATAATTACAATGATAGAAATTGAAATCTTAAGCAAATAAATTTTTTAAAATTAATTAATCATAACAACAACTATAAATATCAATAAATCATAAATTGTATTTTATTTTATTCGTAAGTAACATGCAGGTAGATGTCATTAAGACACTTAGAATTATACAATTTTAAAAGATATCTACGTTATCATATAATTCAAAACAAAGAATGTTTATACCAGCTTATTATAATATTTATTATATAAAAACTAATAACAATGTCATTGTTATATTTGAGAACATAAATTTGTAAAAAATTCAAACATATTGTTGTATTTTGCATAACACGCGGGTATTCGCCTAATATCATACTATATTATAAAGGAAGCATTTTTCCTATCAGGACATTCATTTGAAACTTCCATGCATTTTTTCTTTCACCACATTCATTTGAAATATCAGTCCTTATATTTCTATTGCCTCTGAATTTTGAAAAAGTATTCATAAAGAATTTCTTTGGATTACTGACCATGGGATCCTTTTCTTCATTAGTACAATCATCATCAAAGGTGCTCATAAATGTTCTAAGACAAAGGAACATGTTCTTACTCTTAATGAATATAGTGATCTCTATGAAAAACATAAGGATCTTTCTACTAAATAAAATAAGGATATAGAAGGTGATCTAAGGGCTAAAATAGATTTACATTTTGCACTTCCGCCAGACACATTCGGAATCGTAAGCTCTTTTTCAACTGCTCATGAAATATGGGAGATTGAAGGAATGCAAATTGTTCAGTCTCTCCTATATTTCATGACTAGTTAACAAAGAGCTTATGAGTCTAAATGTTTTTAGTGGAAGTGTGCAATGTAAATCTCTTTTAGCCCTTAGATCACCTTTTATCTTCTCATTTTCTTCAATAGAAAGATCCTTATCTTTTTCACAGAGATCATTATATTTTGCAAAAGTAAGAACATATTTCTTCATCTAAGAACATTTATTAGCACCTTTGATGATTGACCTCCAAAGGCATGATCAACAACCTTCAATTCCTAAGATATAACCTTCGAAGGGTGAGAACCAAACTTCATAGTCGTCGGGAAACATGTAGATGATCCAATACTACTCAATAAGTTGAAAGAAACATCATGAACATCCTATTTTGACATGATTTCAAATGAAAATTTGAGTAAGAATCAAATCAATGAGCAAGTACATATTTCAAATCAAAACGAGTGATTCGAATAAAGAATTTCCTATCAAATTGCAATTAGATTGAAAAATGCAGAACAAATCTTAGAAATTCAAAGTAGAAAACAGAAAAATTAAAGAACATAAACATATTCAGGGATTTGAAAAGTGACCAAATAAATCCTTTCTCTGATACCACTTGTAGGGTCGAATAGATTCTATAATATTGAAATCATGATCGTAAAAGAATATTGAATAAACACAACAATGTAAATAAGATCTAGATTTGATTAAAAAGTAAAAGAAGTTCGATTCAAAAATGATGTAAGAACCTAACCAAAAGATACCCTCTCTATATAAATAACATGCATTATATATAAGATATACAAAGGGAGTCGGTTAGGATATTACGAATGAGGTCACGACGCCTAAGCTAAGACGGCATGTAAAACAAATTAACTGAAGCTGTGAAGCCTAGATAATAACTACAAAACCAAAATATACGAAACCAAAAATCCATTTTGTATTTACAATTTGAAGACACATGATACAAAAGTACGAAACCTTTCACATACAAACTCAACACAATTATTACAAAATGTGAGACCTAACAATAACTAGTTTTGACCTAGCTAAAGGACTGTTTTATATGAATAATCATGTGAACGAACTTTAGTCATAACCTTGGTGATTAAATTTAAAAGATTATTCAAGTTAGTGGTCAATCTAAGGAAATAAGTTTTAGATAGGTTTAAGTTCTCAAAACCTCAAAATATGTGAGTAAATCACTCACTCTCTCACAAGTAAGAGAAATCGATCGAGCAAATGGGAGAAAGAGCCTTCAATGATGATTACATGTGATCAAGGGGTAACAAGTGGAATCAAGGTGCATTTGGAAGAATGGAAGTTAATATTGCATCATTGAAGCTTTACGAGGTATAAATTATCCTCATCTCACCTTATAGACCAATCTATGGTTCGGAATCCAAGCCAAATCCAACATTTATCTAGGATAAGGTATAAAAACTAATTTTATAGCTTAAACTACTCACTAGTTCATGAATCTAACCTCTCTCTCTCTCTCTCTCTATATATATATATATATATATATATATATATATATATATATATATATATATATATATTGTAACAACCTGTTCGGGATCATTCTGTAATTCAGGGTCGTGGGCCAGAAGTTGATTATGTAAAGACTTTGGGCCTTAAAGAGGCAATATTTAGACCTTTTAGAAGGAGGTAATGATGGTTATGAGATCTAATCCTTTGAATTGTGTTTAAGAGTCAAAGGGTAAAACGGGAAAAGTCATAGCATGAAATATGGATTTTTGTTCAAGATGTTTTTAGTTGAAGATATTTTGATAGTATTGTAGTGCTCCTCGATACCTTTCCACAGATATAAAGAATGTCAAAATCGGAGTTAGAACGAAGAAGTTATGCCCGTTTGAAGTTTGGTCGATTTTGGGTTATGCTAAGTACAATGGGCGTACAGTGGGGCGTACATTGGGCGTACTGAGGCACCATGAGTACATTGTGCGTACCAGGAGTACATTGGGCGTACACAATCAGTGCCCAAACCCTATTTTCGTGGTTTGAGCCCAATTTAACCTCATTAAGTCCCACAAACCTACTCCATTCTCAGCCTACACCCCTCCAACACCCATTCCATGAAACCCTAACCCTAGTTGAGCCTTGTATGCTAAAAGAAGGTGTTTTTAAGTGCTTTGAAGTATGCATGGTGCACCTTGGAGAAGAAGGAACTTCTTGGATAAGTGTTGGTTGCTTTGGAGCTTGTAGATCTGGACCTTGTTCACCTTGATCTATCTTCTAGAGGTATAAAGTTTGAATCTTGATGATGCATTTGTTAGATGTTGCTAGTTTTGGATGTTATGAGCATTTGGTAATTTTTATTGCATAAAGTTTAGATCTTAAAAGTTTGTGACCTTGATATGGATAAAGTTGGAAACTTTATCCATCTAAACATCATTTTGATTAAGATCTGAAAGTTGGAGACTTGTACTTAATGGATTAAGTTGAAAAAGATGAACTTTTGGGTCCGTTTGAGACTTAAAGACTAGATCTTGTTTGTTGGGACCATTCTAATGGATTAATTTGGAAATATAATCCATTATAAAGCTATTATGAACTATAAAAATGTGATCTTGGCCCTTCTATCACTTCTATGCAAGAGTTGTGACGTCTTATTGGGTTAAGAACTTAAGGTTTTTTACGTTAAGCACTTTATAACCATGCAAAGTCATAAATTTGGAAACTATATGACTCAGGACATAATTTTGGGCTTAGATCTGAGTTTTGGACGTAAGGGCTTAATGAAATAAGCTCTTAATGGAGTTTTGGCACTAGGCTGCATATGTTGGGCATACTTGGTGATACGCTGCACGTACGCGGTCAGCGCCCCGCTTTTGGTCAACATCAGAGTACGTTGGACGTACTCTCTTGGTATGTAGGTTGTACTCTGCTCGGAAGGAATATTGACTTTTGGAACTTAACCGTTGACTTTATCTTTGGCCAGGGTTGACCAAGTTTGACCTTAGGAAATGTTGGGTAATTTGATTTATAGGTCGATATTTAGGTTCCATTGTATAGGTGACCAGTAAAGATAGCTTTTAGAGCAAGGATCGGTGCCGCTATTCTTTCAGACTGTAAGGTGAGTTTTCTTAATATGTCCATGGGTTGAAGGCATCAATGCCGGCCCATTACTTGTTATGTGGAATGCTAGTTGTCTTTGTGACACTTACCTAGAAGACCCCGGGGTAACCCATGACATTTGTATGAAAGACCATGGGGGTAGCCAATGGCACTTGGATACCAGACCATAGGGGCAGCCCATGGCGTTTCAAGGAAAGACCATCGGGGTAGCCCATGGCACTTGGATGTCAGACCATGGGGGAAGCCCATGGCATTTCAGGGAAAAGACCATGGGGATAGCCCATGGCAAATGTATGTATGGTATGTGGTATTTTAGGGAACTCACTAAGCTTTGTGCTTACGGTTTTTAGTTTATGTTTCAGGTACATCTGGTACTAAGGACAAGGGCTCGGCGTGATGGCACAACATCCCCCATAGTTTTCCACATTTGCAATTAATGATATTACTCTGATATTTAAATGTTTTATCCACTTTGATCGGTTTTGGAACAACTCGTTTGTAAGATTTATTGTTTAAGAAAAAATTACCTTGGATTTTCGGGACGTTACAAGTTGGTATCAAAGCCTTGGTTTGAGGGATTCGGGCACACTCTTAGGTATGTCTGAATTCAAAACGAGGAGTTGGTAATCTTTTGAAAGAAAATAAGTTTCTAAAAAGATTTTTGTAAAGAAAATAAGTTTTTGAAAAGATTTTTATAAAGAAAAAGGGAGGTGTGGTGCATGCAATCCGCCAAGCTCAAGTAAGTGATTCCCAAAATACCCATACATGTTGATATGATATATGATATGAATGTTCATATGCTAGGATAAAGCTAGGGATACTTTCCGGAATTACATGATAGATCAACCTGATATGTGATGCCTTGTAGCCTAGGAAGCATTAGATGCTATGATTGGGAATATGTATTGGTAACAGTAATTTCTACATGTGTGCTTTAAAAACTATATACGGTTAGGATCTTATAGCCCTAGTAAGACTGATTTGGCCTTATTTCTTGTTCCTTGTCTGATTGTAGTCCTAGGGTAGAATCTTTTATTTTATAGTCTATTTGATCATGGATTATGTATAATTTGCATGCATAAGGCAACCAGAAGTGAGAGTGGAAGTTTCTAGCATGGTAGAAGAAAGTGAGTGTAGGATGCCCTTTGTTTGTTTTATGGCTTGGAGTGTTGCGGCACGAATGCTGCCTGGTTTGTGCTTTGTGGAACTCTTAGTAATGTGAGTTACTATTAAGTGAATATGTTAAGCCACATGTTTCAAAGGTTAAATAATCTCAAAATGATGGATTTAACTCTATTGTGCAGCTCCTGTCTGAGTCCAAACGTTGTAGGGTTGAGTCTTTTACTCGAAGGATTATCTAAGCTTTATTGCATGTGATTGTATTCATGAAGTGGTTAGCTGACATTATTGGGATTTTTTTCAACAGTTGATGGCAGGATGAGGTTGGGAACCTAGGAGACTCGAAGAAGTGCTTTAGCGGGTTCAGTCGCGTTGTTTAGCAGTTACTTGGAGTACCGATTTGAGAAGGTGGCTTAGAGGATTTGGGATAACTCTTGAGGAAAGTATGGGTAGGTGTGGAAGGTAGTATTGGTCCCGTACTATTAAAATCACAAGATCCATACTCGAATTGAGGGGAGTTACAAAGATATTGGCGATTATGGGGGCTCACACTCTTTCCTTCTACAAGTTTCGTGCATGTGGAGGTCCCGAGTTCTTTGGGGAGAAGGACCCCACTGCTAGTAGGAGCTTGTTAGCAGACATGGTAAACACTTTCTGGTCGAGCTTCTACCTCGATGGGTCGAAGGATAGATTGTTTCTTTTCTTCTGAAAAACAGAGATAACCTGAGATTTGTGGGAGGAGGTGGACTTTTCTTTGGGAGGCGATGCCATTGAGACGATGACTCAGGAGGAGTTTGTGACCTATTTTAAGGAAGAGTTTGCATTAGCTATCGAGGTGCAGCAGTTGGCAAGATTTTCAAGATCTTCGTCAGACGACTGAGATTGTGGCAGAGATCACTACCTAGTTTAGGGAGAGGGCACTTTTGGTTTCGCAATATCCCACAGATGAGGAGGTGATGTAACATCCTGTTTTAAGAAGAATAATTAAAATAATAAACTCGGGACCCCAAGAAATAATTTTATTATTATTTTGTATTATTATAGCCCAAAATAGAATAATAAGTACTAGAGTGTTGGTTTCGGGAAGCCAAATGGCATGATTTAGACTTTTAGGGGTCAAAGTGTAATTTCAGGACGTATTTTGTAAAGATTTTTAGAAGTCAGGATGTGTTTGGTAATTATGGGACTCAATATGAAAGAATTTATGGAAGAGGGGGCTAAAGAGTAAATTATGGACTTCATTTGAAAATAAATGTAGAGAGGGGCTACTTGGTAAAATGTTGGACTTAATTTGTAAAGGTTTTCAGGAGGCAGGGTTTAAATCGTAATTTATGGGTTTCCTTTTGAAAGAAAATGGGAAGGGAGGGGCTAAAGGCGTTATTATGGCAAGAGTTGAAATGGACGGGGGCATATAGTCATCACCCCTCCCGCTTGAAACCCATACCCTAGGGACGATGGTTCCAGCCGCCACCTTCACCCTCTCGTCCTCCGGTACCGCACCACCACCTATGTTGAGATCATCAACCCCCACCGTCGAAGCCTGAGACCATTGAGAAGCCGCCGTCTCTATCTAGCCACCGACAAAATTTCATGACGCTGCTGCCACCCTCCTCCGTCATTATTCTCCCTCCCTCCAGTTGCCGACGAGGACACAAGTAGGTGCCTCCTTCTCCTGTCATTGCTGTTGTTGTCATGATTTGCTGTTGTCGATGCCACCATCTTCATCTCTTCTTCCATCCTGTCGTCAGCCATGATCTGTCGCCGCTATCTCCGGCGGAAGGCGTTGCTGCTGTTGTTTCCGTTGAAGACAAGTTGTCACCGGTTCGGGGGTTTTCTACTCACATGTATTGGCGTGTTGTTGGGTAAAAGATCAAGAAGAGTCGTCGCCACCACCATGTGGTGGTGGTTGTCATCACAAATCACCGCCGCCTGCCGCCAGTTCTTCTACTTTCTGTCATCGCCATCATGTGCCACCAAGTGGGTGGCTGGGTTCGTGTTGCAACAGAAAACACATGTGTGTGTGTGTCTATTGTAGTGAAGTGGTGTTGTGTGTTTTTTGGCCGGAATTCTCGAAGAACAGCCACCACCACCACCGGCCACCACTAGAGTGGTTGTGTGTGTATGTGTGTTGTATTAGTGTATGTGTGTTATTTTGTTTTTAGCATTGTAATTGTAACAAAAGAGAAATAATGAAAAGAAAAACTCAAACCACCACCATAGGGTGGTGGCTGCCGCCGCCTGCCGCCATCGGCCGACGTGTCAGGTGGCGGTGTGCCTCGTTCGTATGGTGACCCGTTTGGAATAGGGACTAAAACCCTAATGGGCCTAATAAACCCTAGTGGTCCCAATGAAACCCTAATGGACCCAATAAATCCCTAAGTGACCTAAAAGCCCAACCAATTGATTAATGGGCAAATATTGTGTAGGAAACCCTAATTAGGGTTTGGAAAACCCTAATGGCTTAAAACCCTAATTTTTGGGCATTTTTCGGGACACACACACAGGAATTATGTAACAAACTTAAAATAATAAAGTATAGTCATTGGTAAATAAACCTAAGGTAATAATGGACTTAATGGATTAAGCCCTTAATGGATTAAGTCCTTAATAGGTTAAGTAGGAACACTTAACCCTAATTATCATTTCATGTGAAATCCCTATGTTTCACTTGGGCCTTGAGTTGGGCCTTCCTATAGGGTTTTGGTGGTTGGACTATAGATGGGCTATCCAAGAACAAGTTAATGGACCAAAATAATTAGATACACTTTAGGATAAGGCCCATGTGAGGACTGGGCCCAATTTGGAAAATTGGGTCATGTGTTGGGCTTTGGCCCGTTACTTGACTATTGGGTTTTGTAGTGTAGTTGGACCTTGGGCTTGGAACCCAATTATTAATTGGGTATTGTTTGATGTTGACAGTTTGGTAATCTATCAATCAGTAGCTGGAGTTTTATCTGCGGGACTTCAGCATTGCCAGGTGAGTTATCCTCACTATAATCAAGGGTCTAAGGCACCAAGGCCGGCCCTTTGAATTGTTATTGGTTATGTTATGCTAGTATGATCTGTTAGATCGGTATCCTAGAGGGTAGGATGATAATATATGATATGTGGTATGACATGTTAGTTAGATATCCTAGAGGGTAGGATAATATTATATGTTATGTGGTATGATCCAATAGATTAGTTTGTCGTCTATAGACTGTTATGTGATTATTTGTTATATGTGCACATGTTTGTTTGGCGGTTGAGGCTTATCTGCTTTGACCGAAAGCCAATAGACCTGGACATTTCCATCTTGTTGGTTTTGGGCCTGGGATATTCCAACCTGATGGTTAATTGGACCCATAGTGTGTTGGCATTCCAACCTGTTGGTTAAGGGCCTGGGTATTCCAACCTGTTGGTTGAGGGCCTGGGGATTCCAACCCGATGGTTGATTGGACCCATAATATGCTGTTATGATTATTTGTGTATTGTTGTGGGTATGGGTATTTGGGGTGGGGGGGACTCACTAAGCTTTCGGGCTTACAGTTTCAGTTTATTGTTTCAGGTGCATTAGGGGATCGTGGCAAGGCAAAGGCGTGATCGTACAACTCCTCACTCTTTATGACCTTGTTTCTGGGATAATCTAATATGATACATTTTCAAAACAAGTTTTGTAATGGTTAATAGATTTGAAATGTTTTTAAAAGATTAAATTTGGCATGATTTTTATGGGTGTTACATATGAAGAAGACAAGGTACCATGATATGTTGCGAGATAGTATAAGGGAGTTTGTCGGCTTTTCAGCTTGTCGGCTTTAGAGGGCATCACAGCTAGAGCCCGAGAGCGGGAGATTGATTTGGAGCACATCAGAAAGAGGAAACCAAATCGGATGCAGATAGTTAGGGGTCCTGCTAAGTGACCCGAAACTTTTAATCAACGAGTAAGAGACCAGCATAGCCGAGGTCAATGTAGCACGTTTGTGAAGCAGCACGATGGTGTTTGTCAATTTAGGGGTGCGGGTTGTTATAAGTGTGGCAAGCTTGGTTAGGTTAGTATAGATCATCCCCGGGGGACGAGTGCGTTATGTTTCCACTATAATCAGGCGGGCCACGAGAAGGTCGATTGTCCGATGTTGTAAGAGGTAGCAATGTGTACACCTGCTCAAGTTACTTTGAGGACCACTGATGGTCGTGATGACGGACTAGATGTTCCTATGGTAAGGAGCCGAGAACTGTAGTCACGGACTGAGGAGATCCGAGTTCCACCAGTTGATGTAGCGGTCATTTTATTTTGAAAATCTTCATATGCTATTTTGTATACCAAGAGACGTGCTTAGAAGATATTCGGGTGAGCCGGTTTTGGATGTTGATGTGGGAGACATTGAACACTATCAGAGAAAGCTTTAAATGAGAGAAAACCAACATCCGGTGCAATATTTGGTGGTATCAGCAAGGAAATCAAGGAATCCGCAAGGTGGGCATGTTAGGTTTGAATGCATGAATTGTAGAGGTCATTCGGGAATAAGAGGCAATGAGGAATTGGTTTGATCATGGGTGTAAGATCGGTAATTATCAAGTTCATACCTTCGAAGTGTGGTCAGTTACAGCTTCGTACGGGAATTACTCTAGTGCAAGTAGGTCGTTGAATTGGTTGGATACCTGTTTCGATAGTTGAGATTTTGTTCTTCGTCATCCGATAAAGTCGCTGAGGACTTATTGCGGATTCGGTGGAAAGTGCTCGGGAATATTGAACTCGTTGAGATTTCGGGGAGTATTAATTCAATTCTGGCAGGTGTGTGTTCTCTAGGATTGACTAGTAATGGAATACTAGTACTTGTGGGCTCAGGCTGTCGGCAACATCGAGTAGTCAGGTTGCGAGATATATTTGAATCTATCAATATTGTGGTTAGAATAGCGCATTTGAATCCAATTGGGGAAGAAATGCTTGGACTATGGGATTCGTAACAATGTAAATTTTCATTTTTTAAAATCACATCAACTCAATATCACATTTCCCAAAAAACACAAAATGTATAAGTTGTCGAAACACAAGTCAACAATGTTTGATAAAATTCCAGAATCCTCAAAACATGATCTCTAACTGGTGTGCACAATCAAGTCAGCGCCTTCCCGCGATCCTGAAACACATATCACACAACACGGTAAGCACAATACTTAATAACAATACTTAAAATCACAGCAGAAATCACAAAGACATAATGCAGGATATCACAATACTTAATAACAGCATACAAGACCCTCTGGTCACACAAAGTTACCACTCATGGTAAGTATAGTGAGAAGACTCACCTCGTGGAGTAAAGCAATATATCTCACACTCGAACTGCTGGTCTAGACTCCGCCTACACATATCATAATCATCTCTACTCAACAATTATATAAAATCTAAAGCTAAATCCTCTACTAAATCTCCAAAAAGGGTGAAAGACCATTTTACCCCTCAATGATCTCCGAAGCCCACAACTTGACCCAACCATAAAAGTCAACACTTAAGCCAACAGTCCATGTTGACTCAACTCATCGAGTGCAACTCATCGAGTCCATGCATAGTCCAGAAGACCAGGGAAAAACCCTAACCACTTGTCGAGTTGTCTCATCAAATCTCCGAGTTCACTCTGAATCCAGAAATAGGAAAACTCAACTAACCTCACTGAGTTGGATGCCCAACTCGTCGAGTTCCTTAGCCCTTTCTCATTAAACTCATTCTAGTCGATTCTAATACTCCAAACTCCAGATCCAACCTCCTAGGATGGAGTTACCACGTAAAGTTGCTAACTTTACGATCATGCAAGGCCTCACAAGGCTAAATAACCCAAAACTAAGCTCAAGAAGGGGTTTAGGACATGAAGATGGGTCAAATATTCATAAAGCTTAAAGCTTTATGTACATGAGATCTAGAGAAGTTTAGATCTGAAACTCATACCACCTGGGCATGCTTAACTCGAGAATGGCCCTCATTTTGCACCAAAAACCCATGAACTCACTGTTGGATTAGTGTCTAAGTCCATAACTATTTTGGTATGTACTTGACCCGATGGTGCATGGTCCTTTTGGGTTGCCTTCACCAAAGCAACTTGATTGGAGAAATGAATAAAGAGAGAGAGGATAATATGATTTATTAATATGTTATAAGAATAATATATTAAAGGAGAAATCATATTTGTTTAATTAATATTGGTCAATAATTAATTAAGAATTAATTTTGTGATCAAATGTAATTAATTAAACTAGAGGGGCTGATTTGTAATTATGTGATAGTTACAAAATAAGGTAAGAATTATCTTATAAGTATGGTGAACGAATTTAAGGTTGGAAAGCCTTAGAATTCGAGTATGATAAGGATTCAAGGATTATCTTATTGGTTGCTTAATGGATAATCAACTAGATAAGGATAATGACTGAAACCCTATCTCTACACCTATATAAACAACCCCAAGGTCATGAATTCGGGTATCCCTTCCCAAGAAGTCCAAAACACGAATTCTAACCTCCCTCCTCTCTCTATATACCTTCTCCACTTGCTTATGGTGTTTGTGAGCCATTAGAGGAGTGACACTTGTGACTCTTTGCTTTCCAAGGTCAATTCAAGGAGGAATTGGATTGTTATTGCTACATAACAATCAAGGTATGTTCTTAAACCTATTTACATGTGAATTCTGATTTCCATATGCTAGAATTAGGGTTCAAAGTCTTGGATTCAAAGTATGTACAATAGAGAAACCTAGATCCGAGCTTTAGGGTTTGTATGAGCACATAGGATGTCTTATGTCAAAAACCCATCAGTGGTATCAGAGCCATGATTGGTTTCTATTGTATTGATGCTTGTTGTAACTAAAAAAATTCGATTTTTTGCATTCTGGAGGCTGGACTCGCCGAGTCCATGGCTGAACTCGCCGAGTCCAAGGTGACTCGACGAGTCCAAGGCTGACTCGACGAGTCAACTCGTCAGAAGGAGGGTACTTCGGGATTTCTTGCTGTTTTTGCTTATGGATAATTACCTTATCATGTTAGATTAATATTAATCCGATTATATGATATATTTGACTATATTTTTAATCTAATTGAAGATATTTATCAATTAATAGGATAATTGTTTCCTTATAAGATAATTGATTAATTATTTTAAGTAAATTGATAAATTATTTTGCAAGAAATCATCAAATACGGATAATTATGTGATTAAATGTTAATTTAAATTATTTGTTATTTGATCCTTGTTGTTGTGAAAAGTTTCATATTTGGCCCTTTAGGTTTTATAGTTTAAATTTGAACCCCAAAAGTTTTGTTGTTTTGAAATTTAAATAGTTGAAACCCTAATGTTTTGAAAAAGGTTTCAAAACTTGCCCTCAAGTTTTGGAATTTAAATTTTGATTAAATAGTTTAATTTTGATGCATATTTAAATTCTAAACCCTAATATTTGAAATGTTTCAAAATTTGCCCTCAAGTTTTGGAATTTAAAAGTTGATTAAAAGTTAATTAGGAATGTTAAATTCTAAAACCCTAGTTTTGAAAAAGTTCAAATACACCCTTATGGTTTTATTAATTAATTAAGGTGTATAATTAAAAGAGATTTAATAAATCCATAAAAGTTTAGGTTAACCATTTAATTAATAGTATAATTGTTAACCACATAGTATTTTAAAGTTATAAAATACACCCTATACTATATATAACATTAAAAGTCTAACATTATATATATGTATAACTAAAAGTCAGTCTTACCGTTAGTAGGCCTCATTCACGAAGCTGGTCTATAAGGGGTGTTTAAGGAAATTGCCTATAAAATGGCGATTGAATGGGTATCCACTCTTACCCACCGCACTCTTGACTAGTGGAGAGTCGTTAGCCGAACGGGTAGGATAGGACGAAACCTTCCATTATAAGTATAATGAATTATCAAGTAACTAAATGTTTTATAAAATTCCCAATCTTAGTTACTTAGGCAAAAGTGAATTGATGCAATTCCATGAAATTACACTTTGTGCCCTTGCGAAGACGTTAGTGGAGCGTGTGTGGTTAATCGGCACACTAAATGGGTCTAAGCAAAGGTAGCAAAGGGTGACTCAATGTTTGTCATAGTTCGGTGGAGCGTGTGTGGTTTACCGGCACATCGAATAGGTGACTGTAACATGTGAGGGCACCATGTAAGTTTGCATGGTTATTCACACCCGCTTTGTGATCCTCGGCATCCCAGTCACAAACAAGAGGGGCATATCGAGATTTAAACATGCCATTGAAATGTTCAATGAATCTCAAAGGCTCTAGGAGTTTTCATAGATTTAAAACTTAAATTCTTTTTCGTTTTTCGTGGTGGAAATTAGTGAATCGTCATTCACTTACCTTCAAATATTCTGCAATTAGGGTTACGGCATCCCTCTCCCGAGTTGTAGAATATTGTGTTGGGTCCTAGCCTTAGTATCTTATTTGGGTAATTTACTAAGGACTCAATCAATCAACTAACTTGAATTCGTTTTCTCCCGTTTTGTAGATGTCAAAGTTCGACAACTATGGTATTCCCAAATCCCGTGGAACAAGCATTCCACATGAAGATGATATTCCACGATTCGATCGAGGATCAAGAAATCATGCTTCACTTCCTCCTCCTCCTCCAATTATTCTCCCTATCCCACTAGATTGTAAAATTGAAAGGTTCAATATCACTCAAGCCCTTTTGGCAAGTAAACATAAAGAAGGAAAGTCGGTGTGTGCACACGTCCTAGGGATGAAGTCGCGCATTGATAGACTAAGAATGATGGGATCCGTTGTTAGTGAAGAGATGGCTGTTGATTGGGTTCTTCAGTCACTTCCCAACTCATATAGTGAGTTCGTAAGAGAGTACTATATGACGAACCACAACGTGACCCTTATAGATCTCACCTATATGCTTATTGCTGCCGAATCAGCAATGGTTTGGCGCAATAGAAAAACAAAGTTGATTGGTGAATCTGCCTTCAAGACCTCTATGGATATAGACAATGGCAATGAAAGACATGCAATGATCGAAAAGTTTGATCATAAGAGAAAGGCGATGTCTGAAGTAGTTCCATGTGTTGTTCCAAAAGAGTCAATTTGCTTTTATTGCTAAGAGAAGGGGCATTGGAGACGAAGTTGCCCTAATTACCTAAGAGATCTAAGAGATGGGAGAGTCAAAGGTATGACTGCGCTTTAGGTAAAAATCCACTATCTAACTCCATTAAGTTCCTACTCATTGATTCTTAATGCATGATGTAATAAGATTACATTTGAGTGTTTTGTAGGGTCGGTGAAAAGAAAGGAAGCTTGATAAGAGAGCAAGATGAATCTAATCACAAGAGATGGATCTCGATCGCATGGACTTGAAGATTAGATTTTGAGCTTAGAAAGTTATGATAGAGTTGTTAGAAATTTTCTTTTGTACATAGTTTTCAATGGATTTTGCATTGTAAGGACAAATTTTTTCCGCTGCTTTTATAAATAAAATAAATTTTGTTTGACTTATTTATTTATTTGTTTATTTCCTTACAATGAAATCGTTATGTAAATTGATGTTCGAATATTTCTACAACGAATGGATATGATTCTTATTTATGGTGTTTATGGAAAAGTCGAGAATTTACCAAATAGGGAGAGTTTCTCATCGCCCAAAGTTTCAATTGGACAGAAATTTGGAATCATGCAACTTGGTTGCATGATGAATGAGAAATTCATATTTGGAAATTAGACCAATTCGTTGACAAAGTGTCAAGTGAAGGACTAAGAGATCGAGCACACAATGTTGCGTGTTGATCAAGACCACCATAAGAGTTACAAAGATATTCGTCATGATTTACTAAAGGTTTAGTAAATATGATTATACTTACAAGATTAAGTGTAATTCTGAATTGATTAAAGGGTTTAGATCAATAGTAGAACGAATAAGAAGAATCATATAGGCAGAAAGATAAAAGTTTCTCCATTCTAAGAAGATGGGAGAGTAGCTTTTATGCTTTATGATAGGTCTTAATGATTAAGAACCATATCTCAATTAATCCTCTAAGTGAGTCTTAGTACAATTGTATGTCTAAGAAGAGGAATCAAGAATTGAAGAAATGGTTAAATCAATAAGTCAATCATACTTCATTCCAATAACAAGTCTTCAAATTAAGATTGTGACATTGAGTGAAAGGTATTAAGAAGGTTTGTAACTTTCATTAGATGTGGAAAGTTGTGATGTCTTGGATAAGACAAAGACCAACTAGGACCAATTTATGAAGTGTTTTGATAAAAGCTACACTAACTCTTGAATATTTGTTTGTCAAGAAATGGTTTTTTGACAAGAGAATCTTATATGTCAAGGAGTCAGTGGGAGTCTTAATGGTCTTGAAAGGTTTCAAGAACAAATCAAATAAACCTTATCCATCATCACTAGCACACGAGTTGAGGTTTACAACCTATCGTGTTGACATTATTTTGATTATGTGCCAATCCAATCGAGTTAATTATGCATGTGAGTTCTCATTTTGAACGCATAAAAGGCAAAGCACCTTAATCAATGAAAGGTACATTGATAGGAAAGGGTGAGCTACTTAACTACTTGGAAGACATGGTGGGCAGCGGTGCTACCATGAGGCAAGTAATCAAGATTAAGAAAGTTCGATCCATAAGAGTTTGAATTTGTCGTAAACGTTGGTTTTGACAAATTCACATGGATAGGAACATTTACACCGTTTAAAATCTAAGTGTCATAAGATTTCCTCCTTCATGAAAATGATTGTGAGGAAATGCTTTCACTAAGAAAGATTTTAAGAAGATAGTGATTGTAAAATTGCATTCTCGAATTCAATTATGGTTACGGCATCCCTTTCCATAATTTGAATTGTGAGGTTTGGCAATTAGTCTTAATTGTTTAGACACACATATGAACTATCGAAGGCAAAGGTGTATAAGTTCAAGAAGCATTGATAAAGGATTATCAAAGCACTAAGTATTAGAAACATGAACTTAAGAAATTCAATAAGCATTGTTTTCTGAAAGTTAAGATGTTTATGAATACATGTCGAAGCTAGTGGGAGCATAAATGTTATGTTTTATAATAATCATCATGATAGTGGGAGCATAAAAGTTATGATTGTATGATTATTAAGGCACGTATTGCAAGTTGGCAATATTAATTATAGAAAACAAGAGTTATACCTTGCAAAGTCGTAAGGGTTGTAAAGTTGTTTTGCTATAATTAAGGGAGAGAATATTATGCTTCATTTCAAATCTAAAGGATTAGGTTGAGAAATGTTAATAAATTTAGTCATAGGTACAAAGTGTGTTCTTAAAATTTCGATTATGATTACGGCATCCCTCTTCACAATTCGAATTTTGAGAACATAGCAAATAAAACATTATGCGTCGTGTCCCATACGCTTCGGGTATAGGATCGATTGCAAATGCTTAACGTTTGACCATTCTAAAATTTTCCAAATGACGAGCGCATTTAGAGGGAAAAGGGACTAGAATTGGTTTTGACTAAAATAATTAAACAACTATCAAAGGACAATCCAAGTTCGACGAGGATTGGTCGCTTGTGAGTAGTTGGAAGTATAGTATTGGAAAATATGGAAATGTTTCCATATTGGATGAACCATATCGACATCATTACGAATAGATAAGATTCTATTAAGAATGAGTTGTCATATGGAACATATGGAAGTGTGTCCATATTGGGAATTGAATATTGAGAAATATATGACTAGATTAGAAACTTCTATGCAAAAGGATGTTCAAAGAAAGTACTTTGAGTGAGAGACATCACATCTATGGAATTGTCTTGTAACAATCTCCGATAGAGGACTTTGTAATATCATTGGCAATAGTCTTTGTGATTTTGGTGCAGTGACATTACGAAAGGATATTTGCATAGAATGTTAGAATCTAGCATATTCTATAAGTAGCAAGAATTTGATATTCTTTGACTTATGAAAAACGGATTTGGAGTTGTGAAATGAGAAGGATTGGAAATGTGTTCAATATGATCTATTTCACAAAGTAAGAACCATAGGTAAACATTGTGTGCATGCTAGGAGCATGGGACAAGTGTTGTAATTCAAGTAAGAAGTTGATTACCCGAAACGACAAATAATGAGTAATCAATATGGTGATAAATAAAAGGTGTTTTATTTATGCTCAAAGGTTTGAGGCCATATGGGATTAGTATTATTCTTGTGTTTCACATTTGCATGTTTTGACTTCCAGAATAATTGATTTTGTTAAGAATAATCGAATTATTCAAACGGGCCACAGTCGTTCATATGTTGGAAGTAGATATGAATGAAGACTGTCGTGAATTGGTGTGTGGATTGTCTAAAAGAGTATTAGACATAAGCAAATGTTTGCTGCAACGTTCATGAGTGCTTATGAATGTGATTTGAGCATTGGATTAGACCCACGCTCACTTGGATCACTCCATGAATTGTATCACGAGTGATTGGTGAGACGATAACATCTTATATTCTTGAAACCAAGATGTGTGAGTTGTATCTTGCAAATCGGTTTCACATTGATAATATGTAAACGCACCAGTAACTTGGTGTTATAAAACATATTGTTGTGTGTAATTCGGTGGGTGAGTGCAAGCAAGCATTGTATCAAAGTTTATCCATTCCTTTTATCCAAAGTAGGATAAAAGCGATATCTTTGGGCCCCTCGATGGTTTAGTGATGACAAACGTAAATGCTCGGCCGGGCTAGGGCTAATTTGATTTGTTCAATTAGTCTGTCGTCATAAATCGGAAATCGAGATATAGTACAAAGAGAATGATTTGAAATCATATCTCATATGATATCTAGAATGGAGGAATATATGATCCCTTATCTAAGGACACGCGTATTTGATATGATCAGAGTTGACAGCGGCTTTGGAAAGCTACGATTGCAGATCGGGATCTGAAGTCATACGCAGAATAGTTATTAGACTTATCCAAGTGGGAGACTGTTGGATTAGTGTCTAAGTCCATAACTATTTTGGTATGTACTTGACCCGATGGTGCATGGTCCTTTTGGGTTGCCTTCACCAAAGCAACTTGATTGGAGAAATGAATAAAGAGAGAGAGGATAATATGATTTATTAATATGTTATAAGAATAATATATTAAAGGAGAAATCATATTTGTTTAATTAATATTGGTCAATAATTAATTAAGAATTAATTTTGTGATCAAATGTAATTAATTAAACTAGAGGGGCTGATTTGTAATTATGTGATAGTTACAAAATAAGGTAAGAATTATCTTATAAGTATGGTGAACGAATTTAAGGTTGGAAAGCCTTAGAATTCGAGTATGATAAGGATTCAAGGATTATCTTATTGGTTGCTTAATGGATAATCAACTAGATAAGGATAATGACTGAAACCCTATCTCTACACCTATATAAACAACCCCAAGGTCATGAATTCGGGTATCCCTTCCCAAGAAGTCCAAAACACGAATTCTAACCTCCCTCCTCTCTCTATATACCTTCTCCACTTGCTTATGGTGTTTGTGAGCCATTAGAGGAGTGACACTTGTGACTCTTTGCTTTCCAAGGTCAATTCAAGGAGGAATTGGATTGTTATTGCTACATAACAATCAAGGTATGTTCTTAAACCTATTTACATGTGAATTCTGATTTCCATATGCTAGAATTAGGGTTCAAAGTCTTGGATTCAAAGTATGTACAATAGAGAAACCTAGATCCGAGCTTTAGGGTTTGTATGAGCACATAGGATGTCTTATGTCAAAAACCCATCACTCACATTAGAAGAGATCTAAGGAATGGAAAGCCAAGGTAAGGACTTTTTACCTCCTGATGGATGCTAAAACTACATGAACGTTGGATCTAAAGACTCCTTCTTGTTCCATGTTCTTCACTCTTCATATTCCTTCAAAGGAATGCACCCAAATACTTACTATTAGCTCCAAACACTCTCAAAATGGAAGGTACCCGATTAGGGTTTGTCCCGAGGTGGTAAAATGATGAGGGAGGCAGGGTAAAGAAGTTAAAGTCCTTTAAATAGGATGCAAGCCCAAACAATTAGGGTTTCATCAAACATACTCAACTCGTCGAGTCCAGTCCTCCGACTCGACGAGTAGAATTCATATTCCGCGCAAGTTGTTCAACTCCTACACGACAATTTGGGTCCAACCAACTCGTCGAGTAGGCCCTTCCACTTGCACTAAATCCTCAAGTTCCACATCCAGGAATCGTGGTGTTATAACTACTTGAATCGCGGTGTTACAATTATGAACTCGATTTGAAGTTGTGGAGGTAATCCTGGGAGTTCTTCTGGAAAGATGTCGGGAAAGTCGCGTACTTCTGGGATGTTCTTTATGTCCTTCGTATCTTGGTGTTCTTGAAGAAATTTTGAAGATCTAACCAAAAGAAGTAATTTCATGGATGAAATCATGGATCTTCACTAGATAGTGTAATGAATCAACTAATCAAAGGAAGGAAAACTTACTTTTTGAGGATATAGATGAAAAACCCAATGATAGTTGAGAGAGAATAGATTTCTTGGCTTGAGTGAGTGAAAAGTGATTAAAAATGGCTAAGTCCCACATATATAGATGAGAGTGTACAGCCAGAAGGGGGTGTACGGCCGCACACCCATGTGTACGGCCGTACACTCCTCATGAAGGAGTGTTTGGCCCTTTTGAACTGTGTTGAACTTTAAGGAACTCAATTTTAAAACCTAACTTTGAAGGTACTAGGCTTAGAACACTGAAGCAGACTTCAAACAATGCTAAAAGATAGCTGAAATGAGTCTGAATTTGGTTGAATTGAACGGTTGTATAAGATAGAAATTTTAGGTTGTCACATCATCCCCCCGTTAGAGAGAACTTCTTCTCAAAATTAGAGTTTAAACGATTAAGCTATTACAAAATAACTAAGCGAAAAGATGAGGATATTTCGGTTTCATTTTATCCTCGCGCTCCCAAGTGAATTCAGGTCCTCGCTTGGCATTCCAGCGAACCTTCACTATCGAGATACGGAATTGCTTCTTTTGCTTGACCTCTCAGTCCATGATCTATACTGGTTCTTCGGCGAAGTTGAGGCTCTCGTTGATCTCGATCTCGTCGAGTGGGATTACAAGAGTCTCGTCAGACAGACACTTTTTCAAGTTCGAGACGTGGATGGTAGAATGCACGTTACTAAGTTCGCAAGGTAGTTTGAGTTTGTTAGCTACAGGGCCAATTCTAGCGATAATCTAGAAAGGCCCTACGTATCTTGGATTTATCTTACCACGCTTTCCAAAGCATATCAAGCCCTTACAGGGTGAGACCTTCAATAGAACCTGGTCACCAACCTGGAATTCCAATGGTTTCCTTCTCTTGTCTGCATAGCTTTTCTGTCGTTCTCTAGAGGCTTTCAATAGTTCACGAATTTGAACGATCTTCTCTGTTGTTTCCTGAATGATTTTCGGACCTGTGAGAGTGTTGTTAGGAACTCGTCCTTTATCTAACTGTGTGTCACCCACTTCAGCCCAGCATAGAGGGGATCTGCACTTCCAGCCATAGAGGGCTTCAAATGGAGCAGCCTTTATGCTCATGTAATAACTATTATTGTAGGAGAACTCGACAAGGGGTAGATGAACATACCATGCTTTTCCAAAGTCAATCATACAGGATCGCAACATATGTTCTAGAGTTTGAATAGTCCTCTCACTTTGTCTGTCGGTTTGCGGATGGTAGGCTATACTCATGTCCAGCCTAGTTCCTAGGGAACTTTGTAGCGACTGCTAGAACCTTGAAGTGAATCTACTATCTCTATCAGAGATAATGGATATGGGAACACCATGCAGTCGTACGATCTCCCTAATGTAGGTTCTAGTTAGTTTCTCCATCTTGTTAGTCTCTTTGATGGGCATGAAGTGTGCGGACTTGGTTAACCTGTCTACGATCACCCATATGGTATCGAGACCACTCGTAGTCTTGGGCAACTTGGTTATGAAGCCCATTGTGATCCGCTCCCACTTCCATTCTGGTATCTCCGGTTGCTGTAGTAAACCTGATGGTTTCTGGTATTCGACCTTAACCTTGGCACAAGTAAGGCATTTACTCACGAAGGTAGCAATCTCTGCTTTCATGTTAGGCCACTAGTATAGATTTTTAAGATCCAGATACATCTTATCTGAACTTGGGTGGACGGAATATTGAGTGTTGTGCATTTGGTCATGACCAAGTCTCTGAAACCACCGTGTTTCGATGTCCAGATCCGATCCATGAGATATAAGGCTCCGCCACCCTTGACTTCCAAGTTCTTATTCATCCCTCTTAGGGATTCACCCGCCACATTTTCAGGTTTTAAGGCGTTGAGCTGAGCCTCCTTAATTTGTGTGGACAGATGTGAATAGATAGTCATAGTCAATGATTTAACTCTACGACCATAGTATTCTTTCCGACTTAGGGTGTCAGCTACTACGTTCGCTTTACCTGGATGATAACGAATTTCGCATTCATAGTCATTAAGTAGCTCGACCCACCGTCGTTGTATCATATTGAGCTCCTTCCGGTCAAATATATGTTGAAGGCTTTTATCTTCTGTAAAGATAGTGCTTTTAGTACCATACAGGTAGTGTCTCCAGATCTTCTGAGCAAACACAACCACTCCTAACTCAAGATCATGTGTGGTGTAGCTGACCTCGTGTGTCTTTAGCTGTCTTCAGACATAGGCGATGACCTTACCTCGTTGCATAAGAACACAACCGAGTCCTTGGTTTGATGCATCGCAATAAACTACGAAGTCTTCTATTCCTTCTGGGAGGGATAGTATCGGTGCGCTGCACAAGGCTCGTTTCAGCGTTTGGAAAGCCTTCTTTTGTTTCTCTTCCCAGTCAAAGGCCACGCCTTTTTGGGTCAAAGTAGTAAGCGGTTTCACGATTCTAGAGAAGTTCTGAATAAACCTATGATAGTAGCCAGCGAGGACTAGAAATTGGCGAATTTCTGTAGGTGTCATCGGTGCTGACCAGTTCTCAATGGACTTTATTTTGGAAGGGTCTCCCAAGAATTCGACTCTTCGAATCCAAAACTCGCATTTAGAAAACTTCGCATAGAGCTTCTCTGATCGTAATGTTTCCAAGATCTGGCGAAGATGCTTACTATGCTCTTCCTTACTACGAGAGTAGATAAGTATGTCATCAGTGAACACAATGACGAACTAATCCAAGTAAGGACGGCATACCCTATTCATTAAGTCCATGAATACGGCGGGCGCATTAGTCAATCTGAATGGAATCAATACAAACTTGTAGTGTCCATAACGAGTTCGGAAGGCTGTCTTCGGAACATCCTCCTCAAGCACTCGTAACTGACGATACCCGGATCTAAGATCTATCTTTGAAAAGTAATTCGCCCCTTGCAGTTGGTCGAACCAATCATCTATGCGAGGCAGAGGGTAACGGTTCTTGACGGTAAGCTTGTTTAGTTCTCTGTATTCGATGCACATACGAAGCGATCCGTTTTTCTTCTTTACGAACAAGACTGGTGCTCCCCAGGGTGAGAAGCTTGGTCTAATAAAGCCCTTGTTGAGCAATTCGTTAAGTTGACCGGATAGTTCCTACATCTCAGCTGGTGCTAGACGATAGGGCAATTTGGCTACTGGAGTAGCCCCTAGAACTAAGTCGATTCTGAACTCGACTTAACTCTGTGGAGGAAATCCTGGGAGCTCTTCTGGAAAGATGTCAGGAAAGTCATATACTTATGGGATGTTCTTTATGTCCTTCGTTTCTTGGCTCACATCGACAACATGAGCAAGGAATGCGTAACATTCCTTTCACAAGTACTTATGGGCTTGAATACTCGAGATGATACGAAGGTTCGTGCCGGGTTTGTCGCCATAGACAACTAGAGTTTTGCTAGCCGCAGATTACGGCGAACAGCCTTTTCATAACACATGATGTCGGCACGATGAAGACTCAACCAATCCATGCCGGCAATGACATCGAAAATTTTAATTGAGACCAGCATGAGGTCGATTGAAAATGAATGGCTATCTAGAGTCAGAGTACATCCTATGTATATACTGCTAGTGCTCTCAATCTTTCCGTTAGCCATTTCTACAGTGAACGGTTCTTTAAGTGCATGTGATTGTTGCTTAAGTAAGTGAGCAAATTTTTGGTTTACGAAACTCCTCTTTGCTCCACTATCAAACATTATGCATGCATATGAGTTATCGAGGAGAAACGTACCGGTGAACACTGTGGGGTCGGCAACCGCTTCCTCGTGGTCTATAGCCAAAACTCTTCCCACTTCGCCAGCATTCCCGGCATTCGGGCAATTCCTTTTGTAGTGACCCACCTCACCACATCCATAGCGATCCTGGCCCACAACAACGCCAGGGACTTGGGTGATTGGCCTTGCTGGAACCTTGCAGAAACGGGCAGTGTGCCCTTTACTGTTGCAGTTAGCGCATTGAATTTCCCGGTAGGGTCCGTTGTGATGGAAGTTGAACCTATTGCACTTTGGCAAGCTCCCAACATATTGCTTCATCGGCGCAGTAGCAGTAGGTGTTATCACATCATGAACAGCCACGACCCGCTGCTTTTTTACAGCGTTCTGTGCCGCATTCTTCTTATCCCATCACTTCCTCTTGTTTTCAATGGCTTTGGAGGGTTCTAGGATCGCCAGGGTTGTTGTTATAGTTGGGGTGGACTCCATGATCAATGAGCCATTGTGCCAATCGCTTGCCACTATCGAAGGTAGTGGGGTTTGAAGCTAAGACATTCCCTTGAAATGGAGGCACAAGCCCCCAGATATACCTCTCTATCTTCTTTCCCTCAATAGGGACCATTCCCGGACATAGTGCCACCAGATCGCTGAATCTGGCAGTATAGGCCACTATGTCGAAGCCCTTCATGGTCAGGCTCCAGAGTTCCTGTTCAAGTTTCTGAACTTCAACCCTTGGGTAGTATTCCTAGATCGTGAGCTCCTTAAGAGCTTCCCATCCCATAGCATTAGCCACTATTAGAGTTAGTGACTTGACATGGCCATTCCACCACGTCAGAGCTTCCCATCCCATAGCATTTGCTTCCCTCCGGACAGGAACAGATCTCGAAGATCGATTCCGCCTTTTCGAACCATTGCAAGAGGGCAATGATTCCGCCAGTCCCATTGAAGGACCTGGGCTTGCAGTTGGTGAAGTCCTTATACGAGCACTCTCTAGAGCGCACAAGAAGATCGCCTCGAGTGGAATGAACAGTTGTTCCACTCCCGCTAGTTCCACTAGCACTGAACTGAGCTAGGGTTGTCGTAACAGCCGCATTCATCGCAACTTGGATTGTTGTTGGATTGTATGGTGGAGGAGGTGGAGGTTGCGTAGGAGTTATCGGAGGATTACGCCTTGTCACTCTTCGAGGAGGCATAGTTTGACTAAAAGTTTACAAAGATGAAGATGATAGTAAGAATCAATTGCAAGTATAATGTGAGTGGTCAATGGACTAACTTTCCATTGTCCAACAACACAGATGGGAGTATGTTTGATATAAAGATTTAGTAATAGAAACATGAAAGTACTTGGATATGGATTTCCTACCATATCAGATGACTGTCAATAATATTGGCATTAATGATGTAACAAGTTTGGGAAAAATGACCTAAACGTAGGTCTTACATCAAACCACAATAAGAAATTTTTGACAGCTGAGAGACCTAACAGTAGTACTAGAAAGTTAGGAATATTTACAGGGAAGAGTGCTACAGAGAGCATAGTTACGAAAGCTATTCCTTAAACCAAAAGAAAGGATGAGTAAAGCGTCTTCTACCAGCGACGGGTACCCCTCAGGTGAACCCTCAAGTCAACCAGCTGACGCTCCACATCAAGGAGGTGTGGCTCATATACCCTTTGGCATGCGTGAAGCTCTATGAATTCTGCCCGAGTTGCAGCCAGTTCTTGTTGCAGACCCTCATTGTCTCTTTCAGCTCTCTCACGAGCATCTTCTAGACGACGAATGCGGATTATATTAACTCCCGCATTGGCATCAACCACCATGATTCGGTTAATGGTTGTCCTACCCTGCTCTTCATTACGAGCAACCCTGCGGACCAGAATGGGCAGGTTGACCCTGTTCCTGACTCCATGCACCCAAGTATTCCGCCCACAGAGGCGTCAGGCCTTGAAAAGACGGACGAGGGTTAGGATTTGAGATTGGAGCCACTAGATGTAGGTCATTGACTTCTGGCTTGGAGTCAGAATCCTCCGAAAAGTTCTCTGCAAAGTCATCATCCAAAGGGATTGGATGATTCTCTTCTGGCTCGTCATCGAGACATTCACCATTGCCTTGGTTGGGGAAGTACGGGTTGCCAGGGAGATTGAATCCAGCCATGATATCTAAGCGAGAAAGGGGATGAAAGAGATAGTTAATAGACGTACTACTTAAGATAATTATAGGATGATCTTTATTAGTTACTTCAATACTTGCGTAGTGCATACCAGTTACATGTAATCAAAACAGAATAGACCTTCGAATAAGTGACCCTAAATCCAAATTCACACCCAAAAAAGGAACAGGAAATGAAGCAAAGATCACAGATTATAAGTCTATGACACCTTAGTCATATATAACCTTAGTGTATCCACCTAGCAACTATTGACCCACTAATAAAGACCTTTAGTTCTCAAATAAGTAATTATAGTAACACAAAATACTCCTATAGTATTTTAAGTTTATGTTATGTTCTAATGTTTTCATTGTAGTAGCATTGGTAAGTTTTTAGACTTGTTGCAACACCACAACCATTCCAAGGCACATGTTAATCACTTCTCGGAAAGATATAGTTGATCAGGCTATATCACTCTCAGACCTGATTATATGTCCCTAAGCCTACTTGTGTTGTCCAACAACCGCAATACTTTTGTTCTGTCCTAGTGACATTGATTTTAGTATGAATGCAGGTGTGTATACTTCGGTTAAATATTTTATTACTTAAAAGTATATGTAACGACCCAAACTTCAAGCCCGAAAATTTCATTTTTAAATTAACAATTCCATAAACATTTTACCATAATATTGTCGAATAAACAACACGTCACAAAATCATATTGTTGTGTCCCAAACCATAACGTCAAAAGTAATAAAATCATAGTACAGTCCCAAAAACTCCTTGTGGAAAACCATGTGTGTGAGTGATGCACTGCTACACCGTCGGCTCCTTCCCCTTCGACGAAGAGGTACCTGAAACCAAAACCAAAACCGTAAGCACAAAGCTTAGTGAGTTCCCCCATCATACCACATACCATACAATATCGTCGGTATCATTCAACCAGTAACCTTCATCGGTATCTTTCAACCGGTAACCTTCATCAGTATCTTTCAACCGGTAACCAACATCGGTATCTTTCAACCGTATCATCCAGATAAATCTCATAACCATACCAAGATAATTATCACAAAGGCCATTATCTTCTAAATACCCATTTTTGGTGGGTCGGCATTGTGGCCTTAGACCCACCCCTACTGGAAGGTAACTCACCTGAATGTCGTGCAGTGTTTGAATTATCATCGGTGCACAAGTCGACTCCCTTTGACTCTTCAATCCATACACGAAAACCTTCAAGTCAACACACAGCAAGTACAACCCTAAACAGGGTCAGTCCAAGTCTAGTCAAAGTCAACTTCAAGTTGACCTGACTCGCCGAGTTGGGCCGTCAACTCGTCGGGTCCCTCACCCTTTACTCGTCCTCATCCAAGACCCGACTCGTCGAGTTGGGCCGTCAACTTGACGAGTTCCTCCCTCACATGAACATCGCATGAAACTCATCCGACTCGCCGATTTGATGAACAACTCGTCGAGTTAACCTTCATCTGATGAACAAGTTCTGTCCTCGACTTGCCGAGTTGATGAACAACTCATCGAGTTCATCTTCATCCTTAAGAAGATTGCCTTGGACTCGCTGAATCTGTTCTAGCACTCGTCGATTCCCATGAACTCCAGGTCTAAAATCACTTCCAATACATTGGGTAACTCTTCATGTCCGATTACTACCCTTCAAACACTCAACTGGGTTCCTTTGACTCTTAACAGATATAGGGCTTAAAGCCTCGGACTCGTCGAGTCCCAAGAACGGACTCGCCGAGTCAGTCATGTCCATACTCTAAATCCTTGATTTCTGATGTACAACATTTGATCAAAAGATAGATCCAAGCTTCTATAATCGATCTAGCATGTAAATTTACAAACTTTACGTGCTTGCATGGAACTTTGAGCTCAAAAAGACATAAAACAAGCTCTTAAGATGCATGGGGCCTTTCATGGGTGCAAAAGCCACTCAAATCTGCCTAGTGACCCCTTAAATGATGTGATTCAAAAGCTTTAACCCCCAATCATGTTTGCAAACATGGTTGGCCACCAAAAATGGCTTATAAAAGCCCTAAATCTCCTCAAAGAGGGATCTAACAAATGAATGAGCAAGGTTATAGCTTTTTACCTTCAATGAGCTGTAGAAGGTGCACAAACTCGGGTTCCCTTGGTCTCTACTTGCTTCCTCAAGCTTTTCTCCTTCCTTCTTAAGACCACAAGCACCAAAATCCACCAACAAGGCTTAGACTTCTTCAAAAATGGATAGGGTTTCAATGGGAGGTGTTTTGGGAGCATAAGGGACGTTTTTGGACGACATAACATTGTTTAAATAGGGTGCAAACCCTTGGATTAGGGTTTTTGTCCAGACAACACTTACTCGTCAAGTCCGGGACCCGACTCGTCGAGTCCACGACTTAAAACCCACGTCCCATCTCGCTTCTACTCGGCTAGTTGGTCCTTCAACTCGCCGAGTCCAAGGCCAATAATGCAAAACCCATAGATAAAAATAAAAAGAAGAGCGTACCAAGAATCAGGTGCTACAAATCTCCCCCACTTATTTTAGACTTCGTCCTCGAAGTCTGCTGCTCGTTCCTGAAACAGCTCCGGGTAGTGCTCCATCATCTCGTCCACCGGCTCCCAAGTCCATTCCGAGCTCTTCCGGTGCTACCATTGCACCTTCACAAATTCCACTCTCTTGTTCCTCAGATCCTTCGACTTCCGGTCGAGGATCGCCACAGGTCGCTCAATGTAGTTCAGGCTGCCGTTGACCTAAATGTCCTCCAAGGGCACCACTGCTGAGTCGTCCACCAGGAACTTTCGCAGCTGGGAAACATGGAAAGTGTTGTGGATCTGACTGAGTTCGGCTAGCAAATCCATCCTATACGCCACCTTTCCCACCCGAGCTATAACCCTGAACGGTCCAATGTACCAAGGTCCCAACTTGCCCCATTTCCTGAATCGGATAACGCCCTTCCATGGCGACACCTTTAGGAGAACCATATCCCCGACCTGGAACTCCAGGTCTGATCGGCGCTTATCGGCATAACTTTTCTGTCGACTCTGAGCAGTCTGAAGCCTGCTCTAAACTTGCTGAATCCTCTCTGTCATCTTGAGCACTACTTCGGTGCTCCCCATTACCCTCTGGCCAACCTCGCCCCAACATATCGGGGTCCTGCACTTCCTCCAGTACAACATCTCGAAGGGAGGACGATCGATACTCGCGTGATAACTATTGTTATAGGAGAACTCCTCCAAAGGGAGGTAGGTATCCCAACTAACTCCGAAGTCCAACACGCATGCTCGCAGCATATCCTCCAGAGTCTGGATGGTCCGCTCGCTCTAACCATCCGTCTGAGGGTGAAAGGCGTTATCGTGAAACTTCTTCCAAAACCTGGAAGTGAACCGCACATCTCTATCTGAAATCACCGACACTGGCACCCCGTGTCGTGCCACCACCTCCCTGATATAGATGTTAGCTAGCTTCTCGGCCGAGATGCTCTCCTGATGAAGGGTCTAATTAGTGGTTTCGTCTAGGCTTTCTATGTAATAGGTTCTTTTGGTCAATTTATAGCTTTTGGTAGTCTTTATGTAGTTTACGGCCCGACAGTGAGTTTACGGCCGTAAGCCTATTTACGGTCGTAAACCCAAGGTTGGCCCAGGTCTAGTATATATAGAGGTGTGTTAGGTCTTTTGTCAGTTGTTAATGCCTCAGAGTTCACGGCTGCTGTAACCACAAGTTGTACCAGACGTTATTCCTAATAGAAAAGCATGTGCAAGCTTGTTCATTCTCTATTCTACTTGTTCTTTATTGCCAACCGATTGTATTTGCTATTTGATCACTGGTAAGATCCATTTCAGGACCTTACAATTGGTATCAGAGCAAAACCAGCGTCAAAAGCACTCTACAATCGATTTTTGACCGTGTTCTTATCTGTTTGCAACTGAAGTTGGTGTTTTCTACGAAAGGGTTTCAAGCTTCATTCAAAAATTGCACTTTTCTCAAGTTTCTGGGAGATTACAGCCTTAGCTTACGACCATAATCTTAGCTTACGGCCGCAAACTCCCATCAGTTCTTAAACCATGAACTTGGTTCTTGGTCCGTGAATAAGGATTGTTCATCAACCGGAAACTTAAATTTTTGGACCATGAACCTTAACCGGAAACACCTTACGACCGTGAACAAAGTTTACGGCCGCAAACTCCTCCCTGACCGTGAACTTAGTTTACAGTCGCAAACCTAATTTGACTGTGAACTTGTGCTTTACCAGAAACGTAATTTATTCTTAAATAATTTGATTTTTATTTAATATTAATTTAATATTAATGGATTCTCAAAGTCAAACACACCACCACGAGCTGGATTCTGTAATGGGAACAACCACCCGAATTCCTAGACTCCTGTCAGCTGAAGGTTTCCTAGAATGGAAGTATATGATTGAAAAGTACATCAAGATGAAGGACTTCAAAATCTAGAGAAGCATAATAGAAGATCTTGTCAGAATAACCACTACTGTTGCAGGGCAAGTGGTTGACAAGAAGATTAAAAACTACACAAATGAGGACTTCGAGAAGGTTGAAGAGCAAGAAAGGGCTTTGGCCACTTTGACCATGGCTCTATCTCCGGACATTGCTCAAGGTTTCAGGGAGTACACTTCTGATAAGGCTTTGTGGGAAGCCCTAATTAAGGTTTATGAAGGGAATGAAGATATGAAGGAGAGTCGCCAAGATATGCTGCGACAACGGTTCAATATGTTCAACTACGTTCCTAGAGAAACTCTTGAAGCACAGCTGCAGCAGTTCACTTCTCTTACCACTGAAATGACTGTAGCCGGGATTTTTTACACCAAGTCTGAGATAAACAAGAATCTACTGAATGCTCTCCCAAAGTCTTGGGACATGAATGTAGTTGTTATAAAGAAGACTAAGGATCTTAGCCGACTCTCTCTTGCTGAAGTGATGGCTGTCATCAAGGTCTGCGATATTGATGACAAGCAGCGAGAGATAAACCATGTGAACTCATACTCAGCTGCGAACCTTGGGTTCTCTTTTAACAATGCTCTTTCATCTCTCACTTTTTCTTCTGCAGGTCAATCATTTGCTGCTCATCAAGCTCAGGTTTAGTCCTTCTCCACCCCATCAGCTTCTTCTCTTCCTGTTGCATCAGCCATGCCTCTCCCTCATAACCAATCGTCCGTGGCTGCTCAAGCTACTTCTTCCTCCAATGTGGCTTCCTCTTCAAAAGGAATGGAAGGTGATGAAAATCTCGCTCTTGCTACAGGGCTTGTCAATTGCTATAATGCACTTGTAGCTGAAGATCTTCCACCCCAACTATCATTTGCTGATCTCGGTCAGATTCACCCTGAAGACGTAGAAGAGATGGATATCACATGGCAAATTGACATGGCATTCTTCAGGGCGAAACAATTTTCCAAGAAGACCGGAAAGAACAACTGGGGGATGAATGCTGATAAGAAGGTTGGGTTCAACAAGGGAAAGTTGCGGTGTTTCAACTGCCACGAGCCAGGGCATTTTTTCTCGTGAGTGTCAACAACCAGATAGAAGATTAAATAATGACATGACAATGGTTGCAGTTGAAAACAATCGAAGGGGTGCTCAGGTCAATAGCGAGAAGGCCATGGTTGCACAATCGTTTGACTGGGAGGATCAGATGCAGGCACGGAACATATATGGACCTGAAAATGCCCACCTGGCATAGGTTGGTGATGATGCTCCGACAGAGATTGTTGCAGCTGAAGATCAAATGATGGAGCTGCAGTTTGTGTTGATGGTATCTTCTTCTCATGAACCTAGAAAAAACGAGGTAAGCCTACCCTCATGCTCTCAATCTTGTATTGATTATGTTAAAATTCTGCATGAGGAAATTGAGACATTAGGTAGAGAAGTAGAGAACCTTAAAATTCTCCGTGAACTTAACGACTTACTCAAAAGAGAAGTAGAGGATCTTAGGTATGAAGGTTACCAACTCAGAAAAGGACAAAAACCTCTTAAGGCCCAGTTAGAATCTAATAAAGGACTTTAGGAGACTTCAGGAAGACTATAGTAATAAATGCAAAAATTATGACTATATAAAGAAACAGAACGCTAAACTAGTGGCTGAAATTGAATCATTAAAGGGGAAATTTGAAACTGCTGATTTTGATTTTAGAAAATATGATGTATCGAGTGAGGTAGTCGCCAATAGGATAGACCAATGCATGCAATTTAAACGAAATCAGTCAAAGGGTCTAGGATATAATCACGTGCCTCCACCTTTCAATCATTCATATCAGTTTCAACCCTTGTCCAAAGAAGAGATTGCCAATGAACCATTCATGGTTTATGGCAAGCCATCTGGTTTTGTTTCGGGAGGATTTATTAATGTTGAAAGTACTAACATTTCTACTTCTCCTACAGATCAACCCTTGAATCAGCCAAAGCACGAAGTTGAAGGATATGTTTCTGAAAATAAAACTGAGTCTGAACCTGAAGTTTTAGTTTTAAATAAAGACAATAATTTTTTTGATGTTTCAAGTGACAATGTTTTTTGTGATGTTTCTACTTCTTCTGATACTGTTTTGAATGGTTTTAAAGTGTCTGATACTGTTTTGAATAATGTGGTTGGCAATTCTAATGTTTGTGATGATAATATTGAAAAACCACCAGTTTCACAAGCTTCTCCATCTAATGTACCCTCACTTGTCTCACAATCTAATTCTTGTTCTTGTTCATGTGAGAGAAGCAAGGGTGTTAGTATGGAAAACAAATCTGATCAGTGTAGCACAAGTTATAACAACAACAAACAGATTTGTTGCAATTGTGGTATTGGTGGTCATATAGCTAGGAATTGTTCAAATCATATGTTTCCAAGAGGAGAGAACGAGTTTAGAGGAAGGTCTTTAACTAGAAAGTCCTCTAGAAATCATTCTCGGAATGATGATTGGAAGGATGATCAGAGTAGAAAATGGGTTGTTTTTCAAAAGGATAAAAAGTTCTTTCATAACAAAGTCCCAAGCAGTTTGCCAAAACCGAGATTGGCCAGGCCAAGGTCGGTTTCGTCAAGAAGCAGTAGTGGGTCTTCAACCAATTCTGGTAGAAAACCCAAATGCTTCAAGCAAACTGATAAACATTCTATTTCAAAACCACCCGGGACTGTTAGAAAACCTAATTATCAGTGGTTGCCCAAATTAGCTTCCAATCCATCATCGATGTCCTTAGAAAAGTTATTAGATGATAATAGATCTGAAAAGGCATCAGGACAACCCAGGAAAATAATGACCTGCATTCCCAAATCTAATTAAACCCGCACATCTTGCAGGGACAGTTGCGGGGGAATGTTGTTAGACCTTGGTTCGTCGACAGCGGCTGCTCCCAGCATATGACAGGAGATATCGCCCAACTACAAAACATTCAATCCTTTAATTGGGGATATATCTCCTTTGCGGGTGGAGAAGGTGGCAAAATCACTCAAAAGGGAATTGTCACAAATGGGGTGTTAAGCTTTGAGAATGTCAACTTTGCTCCCGAATTGAAGCATAGTTTGTTGAGTGTGTCTCATATTTGCGACAAAGGCTATTCTACACATTTCACTGAAATGGAATGTCTGATTCTCAATCCAGGCTTTGTCATCCTAGAAGAGTGGATCCTTGTGAAATATAAAAGGGATGGGAATGCTTACATCATAGATATGAATAGCAATCTTCCAGCACAAGTTATGTTCCTCTTTTCAAACATCTCCGAACAAAATGCAATGTTATGGCACCGAAGACTCGGTCATGCTAACGCCAAGAACTTGAATCGTCTTGCAAAGAATGAGATGGTCTGTGGTTTGCCTGTCAAGGACTTTATCACGTTTGAGAAGTGTGTGTCATGTGCCCAAGGTAAGCATCATAGAAAACCACACCTGCCAAAACAGGTCAACTCAATTCGTCAGGTGCTTCAATTGCTACATATGGATCTGTTTTGACCAGTTAACATTCTCAGCATTAATAGAAATTCCTATTGTTTGGTTGTGATTGATGATTTCTCACGTTTTACGTGGGTTTTCTTTCTATCCAATAAAGCTGGAGTTGCTGATCTAATTAAGAAATTCATTGTGTTAATTGAGAACCAAACTAACAACAGGGTGAAGGTGCTTCGTACTGACAACGGAACAGAGTTTAAGAATTCCGTACTCGATCACTTATGTGCAGAAAAGGGTATTATGTGTCAATACAGCTCCGCTCACACCCCCAACAAAATGGTGTTACTGAGAGGAGAAACAAAACTTTAAAACACGCTGCAAGGACTATGTTGTGTGACTTCAAACTGCCAGTCTTCTTTTGGGCTGAGGCGATAAACACTGCTTGCTACATTCAGAATCGCGTGTTGAACAACAAAGCTCAAATGAAGACTCCATACGAGATTCTATATGGTCACAAGCCTTTAGTCAGTCATTTCCGTGTATTTGGCTACCCTTGCACCCTTCTTCATTTAGAATCCAACCCGAAGTTTAATGCCAAAGCCAATGATTGTTACTTCGTAGGGTATGCGGCTCCCACCGCTTATAGGGTCTATAATAGAAGACAAAGCAAGTTGTAGAATCTTATGATGTGCGCTGGTTGGAAGAAAATGAGACGGATGCTCGAGTAGGTCCAGATTGGTTGTTTGATTACACATCTGTTTTCAAATCCATAAATGTTTCTTCAGGTAGCTCATCTGGATCTGTCTCTGGTTCGAAGAATTTTTCTGAAGAGGAAGACGAACAAGTTGTATACAGGCCTCCAATGGTATCCTCTTCACAACCTGAGGGGGAGACTCCTGCTTCGCCTGAGGGGGGGTCCTTTGCTTCACCTGAGGGGGAGTCATCTGTACATCTTGATAGTCCGAAATCTCCAGTTCATAATGATACTCCTGATGTTGAAACAACACCACTCACTACTATAGAAAGAGAGTTCATGTCCAAAGATACTTCCGCTGCTACTTCAACTTTTATGGAGCTACCCTTTCCTGAAGACTTTTCAAATGAGTTTGTGGCAGAGTCGTCTGGCGCGGCTCAATCAGCAAATGAGGGAGGTGTCAATATTCACAATCTTCCTGTCTCGCTTAATGATATCAGGCAGGAAATACGTTCAAGGATTCAATGTGATCATCTGATCGACAACATCATTGGTCAGCTGAGCGATGGCGTTAAAACCATAAGTCAAAGTGGAGATGTCAATACCTGTCTTTACTCTTGCTTTATCTCTCAAACAGAGCCCAAGAATGTTGAAATGGCTTTGAATGAGCCCAACTGGGTAGATGCCACGCATGAAGAATTACATCAATTTGAGAAACTTGGGGTTTGGAAGTTGGTTGAGTTGCCAAAGGGAAAAAAGTCTCTTGACACACGATGGGTCTATCGAAACAAGCAGGATGATTCAGGGGTTATAGTGCAGAATAAAGCTAGATTGGTGGTTCGCGGGTTTCGACAAGTAGAGGGTCTTGATTACACTGAAGTTTATGCTCCAGTGGCTCGCTTGGAGGCTATTCGTATCTTCCTTGCATATGACACTTACATGAACTTCACCGTTTACCAAATGGACGTCAAGACTGCCTTCTTGTATGGCAAGGTGAAGGAAGAAATCTACATTGATCAGCCCCCTGGGTTTGTCGACTCTAAGTTTCGTAATCATGTCTACAAGTTGGACAAGGCATTGAATGGGTTACATCAGGCTCCTCGAGCGTGGTATGCGACTCTAACAAAGCATTTTCTCAAGCATGGTTACTCTCGTGGCACTATCAATCAAACTTTGTTCATCAAGCATGTCGGTAATGATCAGATTCTAGTTCAAATCTATGTTGACGACATTATCTTTGGGTCGACCAGTCCACAGCTTTGCATGGAATTCAAAGGTGTTATGAAAAAGAGGTTCGAGATGAGTTCGTTGGGGGAAATGACCATGTTTTTGGGGCTTCAGGTCAAACATAATTCAACCGGAATCCTGCTACATCAAGGCAAGTATGTGGAAGACATTCTTGAGAAGTTTGGGTTTCACGACGCCAAATCTGCATCGACACCGATGGCTGAAAGACCTCTTCTGACTCCAGATCCTGATGGCGAATCTGTAGATTAGACTCTCTACAGATCGATGATCAGATCGTTGATGTATCTTACTGCAAGCAGACCTGACATCATGTTTGCAATTTGTCAATGCGCACGTTATCAGGCTAATCCTAAACTTTCACATCTTATTGCTGTCAAAAGAATTTTTTGGTATATCAAAGGTAGCCCAAAATTGGGTCTTTGGTATCCAAAGAATTCTAAATTTGATTTATATGCTTTTGCTGACAATAATTATGAAGGCTATGAGCTTGACAGGAAATCTACTTCAGGAGGGTGTGAATATCTTGGTGACAGACTAGTGTCGTAGTAATGCAAGAAGCAACACATTGTCTCAACCTCAACAGCGGAGGCGAAATATGTTGCTGCATCTGCTTGTTGTTCTCAAGTTATCTGGATCCAACATCAGCTGTTGGACTATAGCTTGAATTACTTAGAAACCCCCATCTACTGTGATAATGAGGCTGCAATTCAAATTGCCAAAAATCCAGTCCAACATTCTAAAACCAAGCACATCGACATTAAAATTCATTTCATCAGAGACTGTTATGAACATTCGCTAATCCAGCCTGAACAGGTTCCCGCTGCTAATAATGTGGCGGATCTGTTCACTTAGCCCTTTAACACAGCTCGTTTCGATGTGCTTGTGGGATTTCTGAAAATGATTCATTTTGAGGATTTAGTTTTTTCTGTTTTTTTTCTTTTCTTAATTCTTCTAAATTTTTAAATTTGTTTTTGTTTCTGTAGGTAGGTTAATTTAAATTTGCGTATTTCATTTTATTTTACTTTTATTCTTACTCATGCACAAATTTAGGGGGAGAAATAATTTCAAAAATACAAAAACAATAAAAATTTCAAAAATCCAAAAACAATAAAAATCCAGAAAATTAAAAATTGCTGCTGATAGTCTTGTTTGCAGGTGTTGTGACGGGAAATGAAATTAGCAAGTGATAACGGGCGATCTGAATCTGCGTAACGTACCTAAGTTGAATTGTCTGCGCTCTATGCTCGATGCGCTGGTAGGCACGAAAGATTTTAATTGGACTTGACTAGGAAGAGTTAAAACTTAAGTAATTCAAGGACTTGAAAAACATTGACCTAGTTAAATCCATTTAGCCTGACAATACGATGCTCGGATAGGTTGAGCAGGGAGATATACACGGGAATCTACTGGTCACACTAATAAACCCGTATCTAGAACTATGGATTCACTTTTCCTCGATGTGCGGATTCTGTCCTTAATTCCGGTTGGATGGGGTGACTGGGGAATTCTGATAAATTAGGTCTGTAGAAGGTTATTTTCTTTCTTTCTGTCTGTTAGTCATATGTTGCCTCCTTTGCGTGATCGAGAGATCCGACCTGGACTGTAACATATGTAATTCTATCTCTCTGCATACTCTTTGTATGCAATTCTTTCTGTTTGTTAGTCATATACTGTCTCCTTTGCGTGACTCAAAATCCGACCTGGTACACAGTATATGCACCATTCTCTTCTCAATCCCTCTAAAAACATCAGTTAGTCATATGTTTCATCCTTTGCGTGATTGGAAGAGATCCGACCTGGATATACAGCATATGCATTCTAAATTTATCTTCTCTCTTAATAATTGTCTGCTCACCCAGTGTAATGAGCACCAGTGTTTCTCAGGGATATCTCATCAGCATCGGACCTTCTACCAGAGATGCAGCTCACGAACATGTAGGCTAGAAATCTCCAATAGGGTGGCAGAAGTTTCTTCATTGTTGGTGGAGTATCACCCTCGTATCCTATCTTCCTTAATATTCTTTGAGCATCACCCTCGGTTCGTTCATCTTTTCATCACCAATCAATTTCCCGATGAAAAGCTGCATCTCATTACACCGGGTGAGCAGACAATTTCCCGATGAAAAGCTGCATCTCCGACCTGATGTACCCTCGGTTCGTTCAGCTTTTCATCAACAAGCAATTTCTTGATTTGGTAAAGGATGGAGATACACTCGATATGAAGTCTTTGGGCCCCCACAATATAGGGCTCATTAAGCAAAACCGCAGGGGGAAGGTGGTCTTTCAGGGGTTGCATCCATTGGTCAAGTTCGGACGATTTGTTGAACCGAACGAAGCCACCGAGTCACATGGATCTTCGGACAAGATTTCTTCAGAGCATACTTCATCGGAAAAGGTGATCTCAGAAGGAGATGTGATCACCATATTGGATCAAGAAAGAGAAGAGACTGTTGCTCCTGCTTTGTCAGTTGCAGAGGAGCATGACCTACAAAATGTCCAAGTTGAAGGAGACTATAATGAAGGGTCTTCTAAGAACACTGCTGAGCCTAACCAATTTGAAGACGTCGATCTCATAGGTTTTGACATAGATGATATTCCTACCAATTTTGGAACTAATGATGACTTTCTGGAAAACATCAACCTCAACTCTCTGTTAGATAATCTCAGTCATGTTGCTCACACGGCAACGGAGAGTAGGGATTCAGAAGACGTTCTCGAATCAACCCCCATTACTATAGAACAAGTGGCTGTCTCTTCAATTCCAATGCTGATTGTGTCAGGGATTCCTCCCCTTGACATTGTTTCACCTACATCATAGCCACTTCAGGGTGATTTTTCAAAAAACCAGACATTGCCGCCTCCGTCCAAAAGAAGACGACGAGATCCTAGATTCAGGCATCTGGATTCTGGCTTGTCTCAGGGTTTGCTGTTCACTCCAACTATCACTCCTACTATAGTAACCACTGAACCGTTACGTGAAGGCCCTAGCTCATTCTTTTAAGCAGGAGGCTCCTCAGCTCCACCAGGATTCTCTCCTCCAAGAATTGGTCTTGATGCAGCTTCTGTGCGTTTGACCCAACATCTTGCTCAAGAACAATTTGTTGCTCCTTCTTCTAAGGGCAAAGGAATAGCTTTTAGTGAAGGTCAGCCAAGAGAAGATGACTCTGTGATCGATGAACTGCAGAAAAGAGTGAGTGTGCTAGATCAGAAAAACATCAAGCTGAGCATTCGTGTTGAAGATCTCTTGAGTGAGAATATGAATTTGAAGATTCAAGTTTTTGATCTCCAAGAAGATAAATCAATCAAGTCCAAGAAAATCTCTGAGCTTCAAGATCATTTCAATCTCTTGACGTCCAGCTACTTCAATCTAAAGAAGAATCTTGAAGACGATTTTGGTGATAAGTATAAGACATCCGCAGATGAGCATAGAATTGATCTTCACTCTCAAGCTCATCCTATTGTCGTGCGAACTGCTCAGACTTCTTGAGTGGTAAATCTCTTTGAATAAGAGCCTATTCATGCTCCACATATTTCAGAGATCATTCGAGATAAACAAGAGAAGGCTGCCAAGAAGGGACAAATCTTATTCAAGAGGAGTTCCGACAAGAATGCACCAGGAAATCAATCCAAAATCATTGTTACGGATCTCGAAGCCGTAAGGTTTAGAGACACGTATGGTGGTCGGTCAGGTATCATATCTTGGGGTTTTCATGATCCCCTGAAAATGTGGATTGTTCGCAGAAAGAGCGGCAATACGGAGCTCTACAAGGATTGTCATGATTTTAACTCTTGGACCATGGTGGATCTTTCAGAGCTATCTCAATCTCCGTTCTCAAACCCGACTGATAACCAACAAGCAACAAACTTCAAGAACTTTCTAGAAGATCAAGAAGGGTTTTCCGGCTATGAAGACTGTTGAATCTGTGATAATGGATCATCCTGACGTTATTGATCCCAAGACTGGCAATCCGCTCCAGGTGGTGATGTGGCCTGCTACAAATCAGGTCAAACAAATTCCAGTGCTTCAAGACTACTCAGATGGATCTCTAAGCTCTATGCTTTACTGGGTGTTTGATGAAACCATAGCATCTGCTGTCATCAAACTAAAGGAGGGGTGCATTCATTTATATGACAGAAGGGATTTGTTCCAGTTTAGAAAATGGGACATTCATCATTTGAGCCATTTTCATATTCAGGTTGAGATTTTTGAGTCTGCTGTGAAAGAATACACCACGATGGTTGCTGAGATTATCAACAAGCGGATGTGGAATGGAGCGATGGGGCTGGATGATGTAATAATCGTGGACAAAGATTGACTTAAAGCTAGCACCAAATCAAGGGGGAGATTGAAGGGTCTAATTAGTGGTTTGGTCTAGGCTTTTTATGTAATAGGTTCTTTTGGTCAATTTATAGCTTTTGGTACTCTTTATGTAGTTTACAGCCCGACAGTGAGTTTACGGACGTAAGCCTGTTTACGGCTGTAATCCTGTGTACGGTCGTAAACCCAAGGCCGGCCTAGGTCCAGTATATATAGAGGTGTGCTAGGTCTTTTGTCATTTGTTGATGCCTTAGAGTTCACGGCTGCTGTAACCACAAGTTGTACCAGACGTAAATCCTAATAGAAAAGCGTGTGCAAGCTTGTTCATTCTCTATTCTACTTGTTCTTTATTGCTAACCGATTGTATTTGCTATTTGACCACTGGTAAGATCCGTTTCAGGACCTTACACCTGAACCGGAATAAAATGAGCGCTCTTGGTCAATCGATCGACGATGACCCAAATCGAATCCACCCCTCGCGCGGTCCTGGGAAACTTTGTGATAAAATCCATCATAATGTCCTCCCATTTCCACAGCGGAATGTCCAACGGTTGCATCTTTCCGTGTGGCCTCTGGTGCTCGGCCTTAACCTTCCTGCAAGTGAAGCACCGCTCCACATACCATGCTACATCCCGTTTCGTGTAGGGCCACCAATAGTCCATGCGAAGATCCCTATACATCTTTGTTTCCCCTGGAAGAATGGAGAATCGAGATTTATACGCCTCCTCCATCAGAACCTGGCGCACACCCCCGTGGTATGGCACCCACACCCTACGGTGTAGTGTCAATAACCCTCGGTTGTCATAGTCGAAGGAGGAAACCTGCCCCATAATCCGCTCGCTCTTCCGATGTTCCTCCTTCATGGCCTCCTGTTGGGCCTCCCGAATCCACTCCAAAAGCAGAGTCACCACTGTCATCCTCAGACATACATCCCTGATCGGCGCTGCCTTGCGGCTAAGCGCGTCGGCCACCACACTGGCCTTTCCCGGATGGTAAAGGCTCTCGCAATCGTAATCCTTTACAACATCAAGCCACCAACGTTGTCTCATATTCAGATTTGGCTGGTCCATGAGATACCTCAGGCTCTTGTGGTCCGTGTAAATCGTACAACGAACCCCATAGAGGTAATGACGCCAAATCTTGAGGGCAAACACAATAGCCCCCAGCTCCAAATCATGTGTCAGGTACTTCGCCTCGTGAGGTTTTAGCTGCCTCGAAGCGTAAGCAATGACATGCCCTCTCTGCATCAATACTGCGCCCAAACCCGAGATGGACGCATCATGTAACGCCTGTGTTTCCGGGCTTGCCACTTTTAGCAATGTAATGGTCTAGGTTAACCTTTGTAACCCGTTTTTGAAATAATAAGATTGTATTATTTGAGTATTATGTGTTTTGTGCTTAATTGCTTAATTATGTGGTTTGATTAATTAAGAATAAAAATAAGCGTCAAAATTTAAGTGTAAAATAAACTTAATATCTTTGGTTAATGTTATAGTAGTTGAAACGAGGTTTCCGAATATATATAGAACACCCAAATCTGACTTCGTATGAGGAAGTTATGATTTATCGAAGTTCCGGCTTAGCGGTATGCAGCCTGTTATACTCGATTTGAGATCGAGCAGTTTTTAGCCGAAGCAATCTAAATGAGAATCAAAGATCTCATTGTTGGTATCGAAGCGTTAAAAAGTTAGGCGAGAACGGACGTCAAATGAAGAAGTTATGAATTTATAACAAAAGTTTCTGTCCCGGCCTATTAAAAATAAATAATAAAAATAAAATCAAAATTAGCCGACAGAGTCTAAACGAAAGTCGTAAAGCGTGGTCTCACCTTTCCGTGGATATAAAGAACATCGAAAACGGAGTTCGTATGAAGAAGTTATGAATTTCCGAAGTTTATTAATCATTTTGTATTTAAATTTAATTAAAAATTCGGAGGTATTATCCGAAGACGAGTCACCGGTGTGATCCGGAGTACGCCCCGCGTACAAGGGTACGCTACCGCGTACTCAGAATAGTGTCGACACTTCGGATGATGCATGCGCTTACGACTTCGGAGCAGTACGCCCCGCGTACTCCGAGGCTCCAGCCTCTATAAAAGGGATTCGAAGGCAGCCGAGAGTTTTGTTTATTTCTTCTCTTCTCTCTCCCGTTTTGCATCGTTTTGCGTGCCAGAAATACCCCGAAGCCCCGGTATCATACTCTAGCCCCGAGGCAAGTCCCGAGATCCCAAAGATCCCGAGAAGTGCGGTTCCCGAGTCGAAGCTCTGCCCGCGAGAAGTTCGATTTTCGAGGAGATCTTCCAGATCTGCTGAGGATTACTACTTCTATAAGCCGTAGTGCTGTCGGATCATCTTCTGATCAAGTGACTGTGTAGTTATTTTCTTCTAATACAATAATACGAAGTATTTTATATAAAATACGTGCTATGTGTATATATTTGGTTGTGTTAGGTGTGAATGTGTATTCACTCTCTTCTATCTTATAGATCTGATTATTTCTCTATGAGATATGTGTTATGTGTGTGTGCCTCATCTGTTATGTGATATATGTGTTGATTAAAGCATGCTATACAGGTTTTTAAACTATGCATACAAATGTATATTTTTATCTACTAATATGTTGGGTAGAACATGGGTAGATAGTTGGTGTGTAATAAACAGATGAGAGGCCTCGTTGTTGTTTGATTTAGTCATCTAGCGGAGTTTAGATGACGACCACATACTTTTCTAGATAGTCTTGTGGAAACATTAGCAGGTTCGCCACCTGTAGGTGTTAATGAACTTGGGTGTTCATTCGCTGCACTCCATCCCCTTCATGGTTGCCTTATTTGACTTATATTGCTGAGGTACCCCCGAAGCATGTGTTGTCGCCCCGATGAAATATTCTTAGACTAGGTCCCTTATGTTAGTTGTTTTAGGGACATTAAAGTGAGAATAACGGGAATGGGTGATTGGGTTATTGTTGGTTGGTGAAAATTAAATATGATATTTATTGTGGGTTGAAAACCCTATATGCTCACCAGGCTCCCAAGCCTGACCCACTCAGTTTTAAATTGTATTACAGGAAGTGGCGGAAGGGCATGAGATGGATGAACCATCAAGTTGTTTTGTTTACAAGTCTGCATATGTTTATATTTCTTATATGACTTGTAATGTATTCGTTTATGCTTATTGGTCTGTATCGGAACATGACACCCCGAGTTTTGATTATAACGAAAATACATTTCTTTTATGAAATGCTTTTGTAAACATTGTTTTATCATGCTTTGTTTTTGGGAACAAATTCCGCAACTCTTTCAAATCAAAAGGATTTACTCTGAAAATATTTAAAAGCATAAATGAAAATCGGTCTTTTCTGGCCGAGATTTTGGGGATGTCACAGTTGGTATCAGAGCATTAGTTTAAGCGAACTAGGAATTTGTAGGATTTCTAGACTTAAACTTAGAATGCTAAGTGAAGTTTTGAGATGTGTGTCTGTTGTGATTTAGACACGAGCACTAGTTTATTTTAGGAAAGTTGCCTAAAATGCTTTTATGTGCTAAATGTTATATGTCGCCATATATGATATTATTTGTTCGGATCTTTGGTCTGTTGCCGACCGGATCTAGAAACCTTATGTGTGTAGGATTCTAAGCGTACGTCTACGATATTAGAACTAGCATGTAAACGTTTCGGAGTGATAAGGATGATTTGAATATCTATCATGATTGAGTATCTAATTTCACCTTATTCGGTGTATAGATCAAAATGGTGAGAACAAGAAGTGGAGTTGGAAATGTTGACGAAAACAGGAATCAACCACCAGTGATTGAGCCAATACCTGTCGTAGCAGCAGCAGCTGAGCTAATAACCATGGCTGGTGTGCAATTGATGATTCAGACGATGTTGGATTGTCAGATGGATGAAACTAGATGGTTGCTTCAACAAAATCGTGAAGAACTGTCGATTCGTGTGGAAGAGCCTGAATTAAATGAAGGGCACTCAGAAGGTGGAAACTTCAGTGGGTCTGTTGGTCAAGCCAACCCACCGATAGTTAGTCAAGATAACCGTGATGGAAGGAATGATGGAATGGGATGCAAGTACAAGGACTTTCTAACTTGAAAACCATCGACCTTCAATGGAAAGGAGGATCCGATTGGGGTTATGGATTGGATCTCCGAAATGGAGCTAGCCTTCATGACTTGTGGCTGCAGAGGTAAATTGCAGACTATCTATGCCGTGCGTCAATTCCGAGGTGGAGCCGTTCGTTGGTGGAACACTCTAGGGAAGACTTTGAACACTAATGAGCCACTGCAATTGTCATGGGCAGAGTTCTTGGTGCAGTTTAAGCGCAAGTTCTGCTCGGCTCAAAATCTGTTGGAGTTGGAGAACAAGTTCCTGACATTGACTAAAGGCAGCATGTCAGTTGATGAGTACACCAATAACTTCACCGATAAGATGGAGTTTGCCTTGCGTATCGTTCCAGATGAGCTGACAAAGGTGGATCGGTATGCGAAGGGACTTCCATGGGAGTACGAGGTGCCAGTACGTCAGGCACTTACTCTAGAGGCAGCTATCTGGGCTGCCAAGTCTGTGGAGAACATGATCAAGGGGAGAACCACCGACAAGGTTGATGTTGGTGAGAAAAGAAAGTTTGAGGGAACATCTGGTTCCGGTAAGAAAGGAAAATTTTCAAAATCTGATTCGAAAAAGTTTGGAGGAAAAGGAGGCGAAGCAAAGTGGTGTGACAAGTGTAAGAAAAAGCACTTTGGGAAATGTAGCGAGGATGTGACCTGCTACAAGTGTGGAAAGGTTGGACATTTTGCCAATGAATGTCCGAACAACAAAAGGATGTGTTTTGGGTGTAATGAAGAGGGGCATATTTTGAAGGACTGTCCGAAGAAGAAGGAGGTAGCAAAGCCCAACATTCCACCAAAGCCGAAGGCGAGGGCCTTCCAGATGACACTTGAGGTTGCGAAAGATGAAGCTGATGTCGCTTCAGGTACCTTTCTCGTAAACGAATTACCTGATCATATATTGTTTGATTCTGGAGCCAACTACTCCTTTATTTCGCATGAGTTTGGTAGAAAGCTAGCTTTGCCTATTGATAGACTAGATAATGCTTTATTAGTCGAAGTAGGTAGTGGCAAGTTTGTACCTGTTAGCCATCGTATGAAAAACGTCTTGATCGACCTTAATGGGAATAAGTTTCATGAGGTGTTATTGCCTATCGAACTTAATGGTTTCGACATCGTCTTGGGAATGGATTGGCTTAGCGCCAATGATGCCGAAATTTTATGCAAGAAAAAGATAGTTAAAGTAAACCCGCCTGGAAAAGATTCGTTTATGGTGTATGGGGACAAACGGCGAGTGAATTCTGGGATCATTTCTCTAATGAAAGCCAGAAAGTGTTTGACCAAGGGATGTACATCATATTTAGCATTTGTGATTGATGCTAAGAAGGAAAAGAAGGTGATGCAGAGCATTCCAGTGGTGTGTGATTTTCTGGAAGTGTTCCCCGAGGATCTTCCTGGATTACCACCTGATAGACAAGTGGAGTTCAGAATAGACTTGTTACCAGGAACCACGCCAATAGCAAAAGCACCTTATCGATTAGCACCGATGGAGATGAAGGAGCTGATGATGCAACTTCAGGAGTTATTGGACAAAGGTTTCATTAGACCTAGTTCATCGCCCTGGGGAGCTCCGGTGTTATTTGTAAAGAAGAAAGATGGAAGTATGAGAATGTGCATCGATTACAGAGAGCTGAACAAGGCAACAATAAAGAATAGATATCCGTTGTTGAGGATTGATGACCTGTTTGATCAATTGCAAGGTTCGAGCTATTTCTCGAAGATCGATCTTAGGTCAGGATATCATCAGCTGAAAGTAAGAGAGCAAGATATCGAGAAGACTGCATTCAGAACTAGATATGGACACTACGAGTTCTTGGTTATGTCGTTTGGACTAACCAATGCTCCAGCAGCATTCATGGATTTGATGAATAGGGTTTGTAACCCGTTCCTTGATAAATCTGTGATAGTGTTCATAGACGACATTCTGATTTACTCGAAAAGCCAGGAGGAGCATGGCAGGCACTTGCGAGAAGTGTTAGAAGTTTTGAAGAAGGAGAAGCTTTATGCGAAGTTCTCCAAATGTGATTTTTGGATTCGTGAGGTCCAATTCTTGGGTCACGTGGTCAACCAAGAAGGGATAATGGTTGATCCAGCGAAGATCGAAGCTGTGACGAAGTGGGAACAACCGAAAAGTCCCACGGAGATTCGAAGCTTTTTAGGATTAGCCGGATATTACCGCAGGTTTATCCAAGGCTTTTCTTCGATTGCTACTCCATTAACAGCTTTGACCCACAAAGGAGCTACTTATGCTTGGAGTGAGAAGCATAAAGAAGCATTCGAGAAGTTAAAGAAGAAGCTATGCGAGGCACCAATACTTTCTCTACCCAATGGAGTTGAAGACTTCGCTGTTTATAGCGATGCGTCTGGTGTTGGATTGGGTTGTGTTTTGACCCAAAGAGAAAAGGTGATAGCATATGCGTCTCGACAGCTGAAAGAGCATGAAAAGAATTACCCGACTCATGATTTGGAGTTGGCAGCGGTAGTTTTCGCTATGAAAATATGGAGGCATTACCTCTATGGCACGAAGTGCAAACTTTTCACTGATCATAAGAGTCTCCAATACCTCTTTAATCAGAAAGAATTGAATATGAGGCAACGACGCTGGCTAGAATTACTTAAAGACTACGACTGCGAGATACTTTACCACCCCGGTAAAGCTAATGTTGTTGCTGATGCTCTCAGTCGGAAGGTCAATCTTGATAGGAAGAGGCCAAGAGCGTTGAGAATTGAAGTTGTCTCGACCATTGTGGAAAGTATAAAGAAAGCTCAAGAGGAAGTTTCTGAGAAAAATGACCGAAAGGAGGAACGTTTGGGTAAAACGTTGGTGTTTGGTACTAACGGTCATGGACTGAAGGTATTCCAAGATCGTATTTGGGTACCTAAGTCAGGAGGAATTAGGGATCTTCTGATGGAAGAAGCTCACAAAACCATGTACTCAATTCATCCGGGTAGCACTAAAATGTATAGGGACCTGAAACCCTACTACTGGTGGCCGACGATGAAGCTTGATGTTGCAAAGTATGTGGCCGAGTGTGTGACTTGTGCGAGAGTCAAGACACAACATCAGAAACCTTACGGGAGTTTAAAACCATTACCTGTGCCTATGGATAAGTGGGAAGACATTGCTATGGATTTTGTCACTAAACTGCCCAGGACAAAGAATGGTCACGACATGATTTGGGTGGTCGTTGATCGATTCACTAAGAGTGTGCATTTCATAGCAGCCAAGGAGAAATGGTCTATGGAAAAGCTTGCGAATTCTTACGTGAAGGAAACTGTGAGGCTTCACGGTGTTCCGTTAACGATTGTATCTGATCGTGATAGCCGTTTCACCTCAAGGTTTTGGAAAAGTCTACAAGAGGAAATGGGTACCAAGTTATGTTTAAGCACAGCTTACCATCCACAGACTGATCATCAGAGTGAAAGAACAATACAAACACTTGAAGATATGCTGAGAGCATGTACCTTGGAATTCCTAGGTAATTGGGATGAACATTTACTGTTGGTAGAATTTTCCTATAATAATAGTTTTCACTCGAGCATTAAGATGGCACCTTATCAAGCTTTGTATGGACAGAAGTGTCGTACACCGTCTTGTTGGCTTGAGGCTGGGGAAAAGCAGTTTATGGCACCGGAGATGGTTCATCAAACTGCTGAAAAGTTGAAAATAATTAGGGAAAGAATGTTAGCAGCTCAAGATCGTCAAAAGAGCTATGCTGACAAGAAGCGAAGACCGATGACTTTTGAGATTGGAGATTCGGTTTTGCTTAAGGTCTCGCCGTGGAAGGGACTTATAAGATTTGGTAAAAGGGGAAAGTTGAGTCCAAGGTTTATTGGACCGTTTAAAGTCCTTCAGAGGATTGGGAACCAAGCTTACAAGCTCGAATTACCCGAAGAACTGAATGAAATTCACAACACTTTTCATGTGTGTTATTTGAGGAAGTTCACGGGAGAAGTTCCCGATATAATTCCAATTTCTGAATTGAGAATTGATGAGAACAAAAGGTTGATTGAAGAACCAGAGGCAATTGTTGACCGAAAGACTAAGAAGTTGCGACGCAAAATGGTTGGGTCAGTGCTTGTCCGATGGAAACACACGAATGGGCCGAATCTCACCTGGGAGACGGAGAGTGACATGTTGAGTCGCTATCCGCATTTGTTTGTTGATGTGTGATTCCGGGGACGGAATCACTCTAAGGTGGAGAGAATTGCAACGCCTGTGTTTCCGGGCTTGCCACTTTTAGCAATGTAATGGTCTAGGTTAACCTTTGTAACCCGTTTTGAAATAATAAGATTGTATTATTTGAGTATTATGTGCTTTGTGCTTAATTGCTTAATTATGTGGTTTGATTAATTAAGAATAAAAATAAGCGTCAAAATTTAAGTGTAAAATAAACTTAATATCTTTGGTTAATGTTGTAGTAGTTGAAACGAGGTTTCCGAATATATATAGAACGCCCAAATCTGACTTTGTATGAGGAAGTTATGATTTATCGAAGTTCCGGCTTAGCGGTATGCAGCCTGTTATACTCGATTTGAGATCGAGCGGTTTTTAGCCGAAGCAATCTAAATGAGAATCGAAGATCTCATTGTTGGTATCGAAGAGTTAAAAAGTTAGGCAAGAACGGACGTCAAACGGAAAAGTTATGAATTTATAACGAAAGTTTCTGTCCCGGCCTATTAAAAATAAATAATAAAAATAAAATCAAAATTAGCCGACGGAGTCTAAACGAAAGTCGTAGAGCGTGGTCTCACCTTTCCGTGGATATAAAGAACGTCGAAAACGGAGTTCGTATGAAGAAGTTATGAATTTCCGAAGTTTATTAATCATTTTGTATTTAAATTTAATTAAAAATTCGGAGGTATTATCCGAAGACGAGTCACCGGTGTGATCCGGAGTACGCCCCGCGTACGAGGGTACGCTACCGCGTACTTAGAATAGTGTCGACACTTCGGATGACGCATGCGCTTACAACTTCGGAGCAGTACGCCCCGCGTACTCCGAGGCTCCAGCCTCTATAAAAGGGATCCGAAGGCAATCGAGAGTTTTGTTCATTTCTTCTCTTCTCTCTCCCGTTTTGCGTGCCAGAAATACCCCGAAGCCCCGGTATCATACTCTAGCCCCGAGGCAAGTCCCGAGATCCCAAAGATCCCGAGAAGTGCGGTTCCCGAGTCGAAGCTCTGCCCGCGAGAAGTTCGATTTTCGAGGAGATCTTCCAGATCTGCTAAGGATTACTACTTCTATAAGCCGTAGTGCTGTCGGATCATCTTCTGATCAAGTGACTGTGTAGTTATTTTCTTCTAATACAATAATACGAAGTATTTTATATAAAATACGTGCTATGTGTATATATTTGGTTGTGTTAGGTGTGAATGTGTATTCACTCTCTTCTATCTTATAGATCTGATTATTTCTCTATGAGATATGTGTTATGTGTGTGTGCCTCATCTGTTATGTGATATATGTGTTGATTAAAGCATGCTATACAGGTTTTTAAACTATGCATACAAATGTATATTTTTATCTACTAATATGTTGGGTAGAACATGGGTAGATAGTTGGTGTGTAATAAACAGATGAGAGGCCTCGTTGTTGTTTGATTTAGTCATCTAGCGGAGTTTAGATGACGACCATATACTTTTCTAGATAGTCTTGTGGAAACATTAGCAGGTTTGCCACCTGTAGGTGTTAATGAACTTGGGTGTTCATTCGCTGCACTCCATCCCCTTCATGGTTGCCTTATTTGACTTATATTGCTGAGGTACCCCCGAAGCATGTGTTGTCGCCCCGATGAAATATTCTTAGACTAGGTCCCTTATGTTAGTTGTTTTAGGGACATTAAAGTGAGAATAACGGGAATGGGTGATTGGGTTATTGTTGGTTGGTGAAAATTAAATATGATATTTATTGTGGGTTGAAAACCCTATATGCTCACCAGGCTCCCAAGCCTGACCCACTCAGTTTTAAATTGTATTAAAGGAAGTGGCGGAAGGGCATGAGATGGATGAACCATCAAGTTGTTTTGTTTACAAGTCTGCATATGTTTATATTTCTTATATGACTTGTAATGTATTCGTTTATGCTTATTGGTCTGTATCGGAACATGACACCCCGAGTTTTGATTATAACGAAAATACATTTCTTTTATGAAATGCTTTGGTAAACATTGTTTTATCATGCTTTGTTTTTGGGAACAAATTCCGCAACTCTTTCAAATCAAAAGGATTTACTCTGAAAATATTTAAAAGCATAAATGAAAATCGGTCTTTTCTGGCCGAGATTTTGGGGATGTCACATATCACAGTACACAACGAAATCCTCCATGCCCTCTAGCAGGGCTAAGATTGGCGCCTCGCACAATATCTGCCTCAATGTCTCGAATGCAGCCTGCTGCTCAGGCCCCCAACAGAAAACCACGACCTTCCTTGTCAGTCTGGTCAGGGACACAACTATCTTGTAGAAATCCCGGATGAATCTCCGACGCTTGTACCGACCAATCATCTGCAATCTCCACCTCTATAGGCCAATCCAACATGCCTGAAGACTCCGGAAACTTCTTGCTAAGCGCAAGAGAGACAAATGATCGAGTGGCACCCGAATCAAACAACACCTGAACTAGGATAATGTTCACGTGGAAGGCACATAATATATCAAAATCACAGCGACATATCATAAAAGCATAAAATAAGAAATCATACCTGTCACCACATCGGGTGCAGCGCGTGCCTCCTCGGCGGTTAGCCGAAATGCTCGGCTCCGAACCACTGGAGCCTCGACCTTAGACTTCCGGCCATCCACAACCCGTGTTGTCACTTAAGTCGGCGCCACAGCCAGCGCCGCTGTCAATCTAGGGCAATTGGCCTTTTTATGGCCCTTTTGATTGCAATGAAAGCCAATCAGGTCAGATATCTGAATCGCAGGAGTAGAGGCAGTACAATCTCTGCCAAAATGTACAACCTTGCCGCACTTATAGCAGCTTGAACCCGGCCTAGTGCGACAAGCTCCCTCGTGTGACCGACCGCATTTCCTACAGCGGTCCCGCCCTGACTAGCCTTTCGGCCTACCATCGGATCCCTTGGGCTTCTTCCCCGAAGCCCCCATCGTCAGCCCCTCCACTTCCTTCCTCTTCCAGATGTGCTCCAGATCAATCTCCCTTTCCCTAGCCCTGGCAATCATGGAATCCAGGGTAGGGCAAGCTGAGAAACTAACATGCTCTCGGATGTCAGCTCGTAGCATGTCATGGTAGCGGGTCCTCTTCATGTCCTCATCACCCGCATATTGGGGCACCAGCAATGCCCTCTCCCGGAACTTGGTGGTGATCTCCGCCATAGTCTCCGTAATCTGTCTCATATTCAAGAACTCCCTGGCCAGCTACTGAATCTCCACAGCTGGCGCAAACTCTGCCCTGAATCTGGTCATAAAGTCTGCCCAGGCCATAGCCTCAACACTCGAGGCTCCCAGAGAGTCACCAACCGACTCCCACCAATCTCTGGCCCTGTCTCTCAAACACCCTGCAACGAAACGGACCTTTGACCCTTCTGGGCAGAAGCTCGTCAGCTGCGCAGACTCGATGTCTGCAAGCCATCTCCTAGCAGCAATGGGGTCCTTCCCCCCATGGAAATCTGGTGCACCACTCCCTCTGAAGTCCTTAATGGAAAGTATGCGTGGCCCTGACTGGCTAGTTGCCATGTCACTCCTGAACGCCCTGAGGCGTTCCTCCATCAGCTCAATGATCCCTTCCTTGATCGACCCGAAAATAACCGGCGTCGCATTAAGGATACCCCTCGTGATCTCGGACGTGATGAACTCGCGTAACCCATCATCTACATGCTCGGATCCTGCGCCCGAGCCCGATCCTAACCCGGATCCTGAACCTCCTGCCCCATGTCGTGTGACCACCATTCTGAAAACAAACATACAACTGTCATGGTCACATATACCTTTTATAGGTCTCACACGCTTTCCAAGTTTCCGGGTTCCATCTAGGCCCTCCTTGATTCGAGTACGGGTCCTCTACTTTTAGTAGTACGGGCCCATACTACCTTCCACATCTACCCGTACTTTCCTCAAGAATTGCTTCGACTTCGTCAAGTCCCCTTTACCGATACCCTTTCCACTGATCGCATCCTAGGCTTCCCTAGGGCACTCTCCGACCTACTCTCCGTCATCAGCTGCACTAGGAGTCCCCCACCACTTCCCCTTAACTAGCTTGCGGATACTGTTACATATCCATTCCTTTGTTAGTTGAAGTTGGCCAGAACCCCCATAGCACAAAGAAAACAGCATTCGTGCATTGAGTAACCAAACCAGGCATAACCTACACAGGTCATCCTACCGTTGACTAATCAGTCCTAGCATACGGCTCATACAACAGGCACATAAGGCATCCTTTCTAGATCCTTAGTCCTACCAGCATGCAATTCTCAAAATCATATATCAGGCACACAAGGCATCTTCATAGATCCTTAGTCCTATTCTAGCATGCGGTTCTATGAATCAAACCATATAACATGACATATTAAGTATGGGTATCTTGGGGAAAACTTACTTGAGTCCGGCCAGTCGCACGCATCACACACTTCGTCTTTTAAAATTTCTCAATTTAGATTTTAGAAAACCATTTTCCTTGTAAAATCTTTTAGTCCCTCGGTTTGAGTCCAGACACCCCCGAGGGTGTGTCCGAATCCCTCAAACCAGGGCTCTGATACCAACTTCTAACGACCCAAATTTCAAGCCCGAAAATTTCATTTTTAAATTAACAATTCCATAAACATTTTTACCATAATATTGTCGAATAAACAACATGTCACAAAATCATATTGTTGTGTCCCAAACCATAACGTCAAAAGTAATAAAATCAGAGTACAGTCCCAAAAACTCCTTGCGGAAAACCATGTGTGTAAGTGATGCACTGCTACACCGCCGGCTCCTTCCCCTTCGACGAAGAGGTGCCTGAAACCAAAACCAAAACTGTAAGCACAAAGCTTAGTGAGTTCCCCCATAATACCACATACCATACAATACCGTCGGTATCTTTCAACCAGCAACCTTCATCGGTATCTTTCAACCGATAACCTTCATCGGTATCTGTCAACCGGTAACCAACATCGGTATCTTTCAACCGGTAACCAGCATCGGTATCTTTCAACCGATAACCAACATCGGTATCTTTCAACCGGTAACCAACATCGGTATCTTTCAACCGGTATCCGTCATCGGTATCTTTCAACCGGTAACTGGGACTATTTCACCCCCTTACCACTAGCATACAATCTACAGATATAAACATACAGTCAGGCATATCCGGGTACTGGCCTACCCTTGGGTCCTACGGACCACTGTTAGGGGAACTAATCCCTACTATACACATAACATATTATCCAGATAAATCTCATAACCAACATATAACTAAACCAAGATAATTCTCACAAAGACCATTATCTTCTAAATACCTCTTTTTAGTGGGTCGGCATTGTGGCCTTAGACCCACCCCTACTGGAAGGTAACTCACCTCAATGTCGTACAGTGTTTGAATTATCCTTGGCGCACAAGTCGACTCCCTTCGACTCCTCGATCCCTACACGACAACCTTCAAGTCAACACACAACAAGTACAACTCTAAACAGGGTCAGTCCAAGTCTAGTCAAAGTCAACTTCAAGTTGACCCAACTCGCCGAGTTGGGTCGTCAACTCGCCGAGTCCCTCACTCTTTACGCGTTCTCATCCAAGACCCGACTCGTCGAGTTGGGCCGTCAACTCGACGAGTTCCTCCCTCACATGAACATCGCATGAAACTCATCCGACTCGCCGACTTCATGAACAACTCATCGAGTTCACCTTCATCTGATGAACAAGTTCTGTCCTCGACTTGCCGAGTTGATGAACAACTCATCGAGTTCATCTTCATCCTTAAGAATATTGCCTTGGACTCGCCGAGTCTGTTCTAGCACTCGTCAAGTCCCATGAACTCCAGGTCTAAAATCACGTCCAATACATTGGGTAACTCTTCCTGTTCGATTACTACCCTTCTAACACTCAATTAGGTTCCTTTGACTCTCAACAGATATAGGGCTTAAAGCCTCGGACTCGTCGAGTCCCAAGAACGGACTCGCCGAGTCAGTCATGTCTACACTCTAAATCCTTGATTTCTAATGTACAACCTTTGATCAAAAGATAGATCCAAGCTTCTATAATCGATCTAGCATGTAAAGTTACAAACTTTACGTGCTTGCATGGGACTTTGAGCTCAAAAAGACATAAAACACGCTCTTAAGATGCATGGGGCCTTTCATGGGTGCAAAAGCCACTCAAATCTGCCTAGTGACCCCTTAAATGATGTGATTCAGAAGCTTTAACTCCCAACCATGTTTGCAAACATGGTTGGCCACCAAAAATGGCTTATAAAAGCCCTAAATGTCCTCAAAGAGGGATCTAACAAATGAATGAGCAAGGTTACAGCTTTTTACCTTCAATGAGCTGTAGAAGGTGCACAAACTCGGGTTCCCTTGGTCTCTACTTGCTTCCTCAAGCTTTTCTCCTTCCTTCTTAAGACCACAAGCACCAAAATCCACCAACAAGGCTTAGACTTCTTCAAAAACGGATAGGGTTTCAATGGGAGGTGTTTTGGGAGCATAAGGGACGTTTTGGGACGACATAACATTGTTTAAATTGGGTGTAAACCCTTGGATTAGGGTTTTTGTCCAGACAGCACTTACTCGTCGAGTCCGGGACCCGACTCGTCGATTCCATGGCTTAAAACCTGCATCCCATCTCGCTTCTATTCAGCGAGTTGGTCCTTCAACTTGCCGAGTCCAAGGCCAATAATGCAAAACACATAGATAAAAATAAAAAGAAGAGCGTACCAAGAACCAGGTGCTACAGTATAACTCATGGTCAGAGTATTTTAATCTCGTTGTGTTTATAGTTTTTATATCTTTTATGGGTTGATATACTCAATTCACTATAAACAAAGCTCTAATACCAATCTATCACACCTCAAAACCGGAACGGCGGAAACGTTCTGGGGCGTAGGACGTCATATATAGTATCACAACAATGCATAATAGTAAACAAGCAACAACATCATCCATTGCATTAATAATATAATTTTAATACAAGTGTGTTTTGTGTATAGTTTATAAGACACCAAAAATGAATAATCAAAATAAAGACGAGTCTGGAATTGCTCTGTCTTCTCAAAACCTCGTCATCGGTACCTGTCTACTGATGACCTGAGAATACAAGTTATTTTGAAAGAGTAGATCATCATTAAAGCTGGTGAGTTCATATGTATTTTAGTGTCATTGGTTGTATGAAAGTGTTTGAATATGTTTGATGTAAATGTTTGTAAGTGTTTGTAGTAAATGTTTGTATCTCCTATAAAATCCTATATTTTCTACTAAAAAGTAGCATTCTACCAAGGCCCGAATGTTCTGAATGGTGTTTGTTTGTAAAAGTGTGTAATTTTCCCAAGTATGACTATCGTTACCAAAATATAGTTTACATTATCGTTTATGTGAGAAGATCACAATGTGAATGCAATGGAAAAATAAAGATGTACCGTGGTATTGTATATGTGTAACTACCAATGTACCAACTACCTTAAACGAGTTTGTTAATTAAGGTAAAATGTGATGAAGTTGTAACCATACTTGATTGACTAGTAAAACATGACGATCAAAGACGTCGAAATGGTATGACATTCGTCACCCGTAGACCTGCAGGTCCCACTGTAGCAAGCAGCAAGGTGTAGGACGGTCAGTCCCGTATAGATCTATACACAAACTCACGCTCTCCCTCCAGGAGACTCTGGTTACAAAATGTGACACAGCAGTAGATTGCCATGCCATGAAGTAGTGGCTCACATTAATGTTATAGTATTCTAGTTTTCGTATAGTATGCTCTAGTGTAATGTATGTTCTCTCTGTTCTAGTGTATAGTATGTTCTTTTTGTATAGTGTAGTGTATGTTATCTTAGTTTCTCATCATAGTATGTTCTTTCTATTTCTCATAATCGTAAGTTTGTATTGACTCATCAATGAACTGACTCTTGTATGTTTCATTATACTAGAAGTAGTGAGTAGTAACCTCTAAACTATACCAATTATAGTTTACTAGTAATGTTGTTTGAATGACTGAGTATGTTGGTACACCTTTGCTACCCAAAGGTGCTGAACTGATGTAAGAACTTTTATATCTATACATATATACATAATATATAACTAAGATTCAAACGATAATTAGACAAACAACCGGATACCCTAAGTCCACAACCAAACAAGGAACAGTAAATCAAGTGAGTTATCAGTCCTAAGTCCTTTCAACCTTACTTATATAACTATATCTATATAGACATGATTTTGACAATATATATATAAGTTTGAAAGAGTTTAATAAATAGATTTAACCATTTGAATGGTAACAGATGACTTGATGTCAGTTTATAAAATGTTTTGAAGAGTTTTTTTTTATAAAACAGTTGAAGTATAAGAAAGTCCACTTGCTTGATAGTTATTAATCAAATGTGATTGATATAATAACTATAATAGTTCTACTTGTATCCCCCCCCCCCCATAAAACCATTTAAAAGATAGATTAAGGGGTATGAATTCACCTATAGTGAGTGATATGAAAGTAAGATCGATTGTAGGATGCTAAGTTTCAAGTGAAGCCTCGAGCACAAACGGATCCTAATAAGCATATAATGATACATATATGGATATAATTAGTGTTTATACAACTAATTGTGCAAGGAAAACAACCTAGGAACTAGGAAACACTTAGATTGAAGTGTTAGAAGTACAAAGGATTGCATAAAATGGGTGTACGGCCACACAAGTGTGTGTACGGCCAAGTGGTGTACGGCCACTTGATTGTACGGCCATGGAGTATACGGCCGTAAAATCCTTGAAGAACATGCCAAAATGGGTGGTCTAAGGCTCTATCTAGCATCCTCTAAGTGTTCTTGATCTTGTGTTAGAATATAACATGAGTTTTAGGCCAAATATGCACTAAACAAGGGGTGTACGACCATATGAAGGGTGTACGGCCGTACACTCTTTGTGTTCATGCATTATGTGATGTTTTAAGGCTAGAAAAGAAGTGATTCACAAGCCTAACTAGAAGATGGAAGAGATACTTACGAATTAGAAGCCTTTAGGGGTGTTTAAGGTCCAAGAACTAGTGTGTGTTCTTGGAGATATTTTGAAGATCTAACCAAAAGAAGTAATTTCATGGATAAAATCATGGATCTTCACTAGATAGTGTAATGAATCAGCTAATCAATGGAAGGAACACCTACTTTTTGAAGATCTAGATGAAAAACCCGATGATAGTTGAGAGAGAATCGATTTCTTGGCTTGAATGAGTGAAAAGTGATTAAAATGGCTAAGTCCTACATATATAGGTGAGAGTGTACGTCCAGAACGGGGTGTACGGCCACACACCCATGTGTACGGCCGTACACTCCTCATGAAGGAGTGTTTGGCCCTTTTGAACTATGTTGAACTTTAAGGAACTCAATTCTAAACCCTAACTTTGAAGGTATTATGCTTATAACACTCAAACAGACTTCAAACAATGCAAAAAGATAGCCAAAATGAGTCTGACTTTGGTTGAATTGAACGGTTGTATAAGATAGAAATTTCGGGTTGTCACAAAACACATCCCACTCAGAATGAAATCCATCTGAAAACTTGGAAATTCCCAACCTGCTCGACCTCCACACAGATAGAGCCAAACTCACCCACAAGAGTCTGGTCCGACACAGAATTAGAACTACTCGTCCCAACCTAGTACTCAAATCATGACCCATGTTCCATGAATCTACGCATGCATTACACCTCAATCCTCCCGATTTGCGACAACCCCTCTCTAAATCAAAACACAATGGTTTCTGACCATTGCTAAGACCCCAGTATCGCCCATGGTTCGGCCACCAGGTTCTCACAGACTCAATTAGCAAGGCTACTCAAGCCTAAAACCCCTTTGCGTCACACTCTAGCTAGTGAATGTCTTGGCTCCCCGCAGTCTTACATCACTCTCTCGCTGACTTATGGGTGTTACGGTTCCCCATAGTATTACAATACTCTCTCTTACTGACTCGTGAATGCTACGGCTCCCCGTAGTATTATGATACTCTCTCTTACTGACTCGCGAATGCTACGGCTCCCCGTAGTATTACGATACTCTCTCTTACTGACTCGTGAATGCTACGGCTCCTTGTAGTATTACGATACTCTCTCTTACTGACTCGTGAATGCTATGGCTCCCCGTAGTATTACGATACTCTCTCTTACTAACTTGTGAATGCTACGGCTCCTCGTATTATTATGATACTCTCTCTTACTGTCTCGTGAATGCTATGGCTCCCCATTGATTATGATACTCTCTCTTATTGACTCGTGAATGCTATGGCTCCCCGTAGTATTACGATACTCTCTCTTACTGACTCGTGAATGCTACGGCTCCCGGTAGTATTACGATACCCTTTCTTACTTGCCATGGGCTCACCCCATGGTTTTCCCTGACAGTCCTAAATGATTACTCCCATATGGATCCAATTACTCTTGTGTCACCCCAAAATCTCACCATCAAGCTATCACAATACCACATTTACTAACTCATGCTCCACGGTCCAACATAGATAGGTACGCTCACCTTCCCAAATTATGCTTCACTACTCTTGACGAAAATAAATGCTCGTAGACAAAGCACTTTCCCTTAGTACACTTCACACCCATGGATAATCCCTATCTGGCGACAATTACTGATGGTCTCACCTCTGGAAATATAGTCTCTTGATGTTCCACTTGCCGTCTGAAAAACCCAAGTCTCATATTAATCCAACAAATTAGGGCATCATACTTGGATACCTCGATACGCCATCACAGAATCTCACAATATCTTGCCACGACCACTGATCTTCCACTCAAACAACTCGAAGCCTTGAAGTACTCCAACTTACAACTTGAAGCACGGAGGAATTGTCAATGACTGAGAACGCGTTGACGACAACCTAAAACCCCATCCTCTACCGATCAAGCCCATGCAAAACTACTCATACTGACCCTGAAGTTGATTGAAAAATCAATTGTTACCCTTCCCAGAGTACAAATAACAATCCATACGTTGAACTATCAGTCTCTCCGAAACCGAATCTTGACCTTGGCAAACCAACCGTCTCGAAACTCAAACGTTGGCACACCCAAAGAACACGGACCACAATCAGATTCCTATCTAACGGCCACCTGTCGTGAAGACACTCATTCTCTCCTGAGCCTATGCAACATGCATCCTCTTGCTCTTTAATTTCCTTGACTATCACATGACTCCCGTCTCATATACTCGGACTGCAGATCCCCATAACCCAAACCTCTGTACCACATCAGATTGAGGATCCTCCCCGTAGAATACCCAGTTCTCACCCAATTAGGGTTCGAACCATCATCCCTTGACATACCAAACAAACCACGCTAGAGACTGGCTCACCAGATGTACCACTCCCGAATCATGGAACATACCACGCAGCACTCGATGATCTTCCAGATAATGGCCACATAACTCCAAGTATCCCATATCTCAGATGAAAGCCTTAAAATCCTCCCGATGTGACTGCCTCTAGTCACCCAAAATCTCATACTGACATGTCACTGAACATCTTGACCGCCCCAAGTTAGTTACGACTCTCAACCTGAGAGTAATGAACTATCATACACACACACACACACCTCATCTATGATTCCTCATCCACCATGCCATTGTGTGAATTATCATAGAAGCAAGAGACCTTACTCTCATAGTCGATGTACAATGTAAACAACGATGGTCGCCGCCCCGATATACTCCTCTTGATTACCTAGAATTGCTGCAAAAATGTGCCTTACTATACTCATCTAAGTCATATCCTTGTCCTCATCCATCTCAGTCCCCTCTGGTGACTCTCTCACGATATATGAATACCTCGTAGCAGACACACCACACATACTCTGGTGAAAATATCTCAACTAAATGCTACCCCACAGGGTTTACCTCCAAACTCTGAAACCTGAAACTCGTTATCCCCTTCACTCTACACTGGAAATAGAAATAGTGTAATTCTTGTCACAGAAAGTGACATCTCAACCATTGGTCGATCACTCAACCCAGACCGCAATCCTCCACAGTGTAACATCTCCACTTTTCCTTAAGTCTTGCGACTCCAACTGGCAGCTCACCAGTCAAACTCCTCGGGATCTAAAATCAATTTTCCTCGCAACATACACTCTATCGAAGCTCAACCGAATTGGCCCTCTGGCCCCACAGTTTACCATATCCATTCTTAGTCTAAACACCCATCGTCGGATAACTGGTAAAGATGAAAACACACTCTGCTATGAATCATGGTACCCAAAAAATGTTATCTCCCCACATTCAGTTATTTAAAACCTCTGTAATTCTCCCTGTTTCGAGTATAGGTCCTCTGCTTTCAGTAGTACGGGCCCATACTACCTGCCACATCTACCCATACTTTCCACACGGATTATCCCAGACTTCCTAAGTAGCTGCTCAACCTCCTCGATCACCAATACAATTACACATGATCGCTCTACAGTGAATACTCACCTCTAAACAGCGCACTCATTGCACTAAAGTTTATCCCTAGACTCTCCTAGGTTCTAACACTCTTCTACCATCAGCTGCTGAAGAACTCCTCATGCTGTCAGCCATCTACCTCCTGAATATCGTCATATTCACTTAGCAGTTGACTCCCATCTTCAAGAGTTCCACAAATAACAAAGCAAGCAGAATTCGGGCATCGAATAACCTCCACCAGCACATAAAGCTACTATAGCATACAACTCCACTCGCTCTATCAACAACTCAAAAGGCATCACTAAACTCAGGCAACCCTACCTCTCGTGGCTAAGGCAGCATGAATCAGACAACTCTTTTCTAAAATACCTAGCCTATCCTCTAGCATGCAACTCTAATATCTCATAATGTAAACAAGTAATGGTACTTTGGGAAATCACCGATCGGGTTTTGGCTGATTGTACACACTGCTCCGTCTCGTTTCCTATTTAAACTCTTACTCATTTTAGAAAAACCATTTCTTTTTAGAAAAAATTTCAAATCCTCAGTTTGATTCCAGACATACCCGAGATTACATCTGAATCCCTCAAACCAAGGCTCTGATACCAACTTGTAACATTATAAATTTTCAAATAAAATTTTCATTTATTAAAATCACATAAACTCAATACCACATTTCCTAAAAAACACAAAATGTATAAGTTAGTCGAAACACAAGTAAAAAATGTTTGATAAAATCCCAAAATCCTCAAAACATGATCTCTAACTGGGGTGTAAAATCAAGCTGGCGCCTTCCCGCGATCCTGAAAAATACCTGAAACACATATCACACAACACGGTAAGCACAAAGCTTAGTGAGTTCCCCAAAATACCACACACATCTCATTAGCCTTTCATGGCTATATCTCAAAAAAGACCCTCTGGTCAATGTGTTTCAGTGGAGACCCTCCGATCCCACAACTCGGGTTGGACCCTCCGGTCCTAACTCACTAAAGCTCAGAATAATACACAACATAAATCACAAAGACATAATGCAGGTTATCACAATACTCAATAATAGCATACAAGACCCTCCGGTCACACAAAGTATGGTGAGAAGACTCACCTCGCAGAGTAAAGCAATATATCCCACACTCGAACTGTTGGTCTAGACTCCGCCTACACATATCACAATCATCTCTACTCAAAAATTATATGAAACATTAAGCTAACACCTCTACTAAATCTCTAAAAAGGGTGAAAGACCATTTTAGCTCTCCATGATCTCCGAAGTCCATAACTTGACCCAACCATAAAAGTCAACGGAAGTCAACACTCAAGTTAACAGTCCATGTTGACTCAACTCGTCAAGTGCAGTTGATGAATTCGTCGAGTCCTCAATACTCATAAATCACGAAAACCCGAGTCAACTCGCCGAGTTGATAGTCCACTCGTCGAGTCCATGCATAGTCTAGAAGACCGGGGAAAAACCCTAACCACTTGTCGAGTTGTCTTATCAACTCGTCGAGTTCACTCTGAATCCAGAAACAGGAAAACCCAACTCAACTCGTCATGTTGGATGCCCAACTCGTCGAGTTCCTCATCCCTTTCTCATTAAACTCATTCTAGTCAATTCTAATACTCCAAACTCCAGATCCAACCTCCTAGGATGGAGTTACCATGTAAAGTTGCTAATTTTACGATCATGCAAGGCCTCACAAGGCTAAATCACCCAAAACTAAGCTCAAGAAGGGTTTTAGGACATGAAGATGGGTTAAAGCTTCATAAAGCTTGAATCTTTATGTACATTGGATCTAGAGAAGTCCAAATCTGAAACTCGTACCCCCTGGGCATGCTTAACTCAAGAATGCCCCTCATTTTGCACCAAAAACCCATGAACTCACATAAGAAGAGATCTAAGGAATGGAAAGCCAAGGTAAGGACTTTTTACCTCCAAATGGATGCTACAACTGCATGAACGCTAGATCTAAAGACTCCTTCTTGTTCCATGTTCTTCACTCTTCATATTCCTTCATAGGAATGCACCCAAATACTTACTATTAGCTCCAAACACTCTCAAAATGGAAGGTACCCGATTAGGGTTTGTATCAGGGTGGTAAAATGATGAGGGAGGCGGGGTAAAGGAGTTAAAGTCCTTTAAATAGGGTACAAGCCCGAACAATTAGGGTTTCATCAAACAGACTCAACTTACCGATTCCAGTCCTTCGACTCGACGAGTAGAATTCATATTCCGTGCATGTTGATTAACTCCTACACGATGAGTTGGCACCAACTAACTCGTCGAGTAGGCCCTTCCACTTGCACTAAATCCTCAAGTTCCACATCCAGGAATCAGGGTGTTACAGGATTGCACAAGGAATGAGATTTCAGGTTGTCGTGTGCATTAGTGGTGTCACATGGACGGTATGTGATTAGTTTCAGGTGGAGGGATTATGTTAGGGCCTCTTTTCCTGTTCTTGTCTGATGAAGGCTTTAGGGTTCGAAGCATAACCCAAACACCTGATTTAGGGTATAGTCGGATGAGGTTTCAACTCATGATAGTTATGGTTAGTATGGTAGATGCACGATAAGACCATGGGTTTGGTCCATGACAGTGTAGAAGTGTTGTAAAACTGCAGAGTTGTCGTAGCATTCACTAGGTTGGCAGGTAGGATTAGAGGTGTTGTGAGACTGTGGGAAGGCCACAACATCCGTGGGATCAACGAAGGATGTGGGCCGTATGGTTTTGGTCATGATGTAAGACTACAGCTGGACATGTAGCATTCATTTAGAGCAAATTAAGTTCATTATATCAGTGTGATGGTTGGTTATGATATCCCTAGTTCGAGCAGGAGGGTTGTTGAAGCCTTACATACAAGTAGGTTATGGTAGCTTGGCCAAACAGACTCTTGGATAGAGTCTCGTGGTACATTCGTTTCAAAGGATGTCGGTTTCAACGAACGATCGACAATTCGGCGCTTCAGATAATTGGTCGATCAACTTGGAACTCAAAAGATCTTGGATAGATCAAAAATGCGAATGTTGGTCAGCAAGATAATTTAGGGTCGTAAGGATTTTGTTTGGATTAGATTGCGAAGTGGAGCCATATTAACTGTGATTTAGAATAGTTTTGTATGTTGGGAAGTCAGATAAGGTATTAGATTCCAGGTTTTGAGCTTAGTAGTGATGGATGTCCTTTATCAGTTAACATCAGCAGGAGAAGGGATTCGTCTGACGTTAGTATGTGAGTTTTGCTTAGAATGGGTTCGATTATCGGAAGGCCATCATATGTTAGGGTCGACTTTTATCAGGGATCTGGTAGATTGTCGGGGTGTATATGTTTTCGGGTATCTATAATTTTTTTCAGGCCGAATAGGTTTGTTGGGTTCGAGTTGTGAAGTTGAGTCTTTGTGGGGGCAGTTTTGATTGGTTTTGTCTGTCTTGGAGTCCAACATTGTCCAGGGTTTTCAGGTTCAGGTATGTTGGTTGGATACTCGTTGGGTTAGGGAAAAGTTGAGGTTCATTCTTCGTTAGGGCTCTTGATATCTTCTATTTTGGGTTCAACAACAATAAGGGTAGGTGGTCATCAGAGCGAGGTGACTTATCCAGTCACTTTTGGGATTCAGGGAGTTTAGTCAGGATCGTTTAGTTCAGTAAAGGAGATAGTAAGGAATGATTTCAAGGATGAAATATAATTTAAGTGAGGGTGATTTGTAACACCCTATTCGGTATCATTCTGTAATTCAGGTTCGTGGTCCAGAAGTTGATTATGTAAAGGATTTGGTCCTTAAGGAGGCGATGTTTAGACCTTTTAGAAGTAGGTATTGATGTTTATGAGATCTAAACCTTTGAATTGTGTTTTGGAGTCAAAGGGTAAAACTGGAAAAGTCATAAGTCGGGTTCTTGCATGAAATATGGATTTGTGTTCAAGAATTTTTTAGCCCAATATATTTAGATAATATTTTAGATCTCCTCAATACCTTTCTGTGGATATAAAGAACGTCAAAATCAGAGTTAGAACGAAGAAGTTATGCCCGTTTGAAGTTTGGTCTGTTTTGGGTTATGCTGAATAAGCTGGGCGTAGAGAGGGGTGTACGTTGGGCGTACTAAGGCACCCTGAGTACGTTGTGCATACCAGGAGTACGCTGGGCATACCCGATCAGTGCCCAAACCTTATTCTTGTGGTTTGAGCCCTATTTAATCTCCTTAAGTCCCCCAAACCTACTCCATTCTCAGCCTTCACCCCTCCAACACCCCTTCCATGAAACCCTAACCGTATTTGAGCCTTGTATGCTAAAATAAGGTGTTTTTGAGTGCTTTGGAGTATGTATGGTTCACCTTGGAGAAGAAGGAACTTCTTGGAGAAGTGTTGATTACTTTGTAGTTTGTAGATCTGGACCTTGTTCACCTTGATTTATCTTCTAGGGGTATAAAGTTTGAATCTTGATCATACATTTGTTAGATCTAGCTAGTTATGGATATCAGAGCTTTTGGTCATTTTTTGTGCATAAAGTTTAGATCTTGAAAGTTTGTGACCTTGTTATGGATAAAATTTGAAACTTTATCCATCTAAAGATCATTTTGATTCAGATCTAAAAGTTGGAGACTTGTACTTAATGGGTTAAGTTGAAAAAGATGAACTTTTGGGTCCCTTTGAGACTTAAAGACTAGATCTTGTTTGTTGGGACCGTTCTAATGGATAAATTTGGAAACTTTATCCATTATAAAGCTATTATGAAGTATAAAAATGTGATCTTGGCCCTTCTATCCCTTCCATGCAAGAGTTGTGATGTCTTATTAGGTTAAGAACTTAGGGTTTTTGGACGTTAAGCACTTTATAACCATGCAAAGTCATAAAGTTGGAAACTTTATGACTTAGGGCATCATTTTGGGCTTGGATCTGAGTTTTGGACAAAAGGGCTGAATGGAATAAGCTCTTAATGGAGTTTTGGGACTGGCTTACATACGTTGGGCATACCTGGTGGTACGCTGCAAGCAGGCGATCAACACCCTGCTTTTGGTCAACATCAGAGTATGATGGGCGTACTCTGTTGGTACGCAGGGCGTACTCTTCTCGGAAGGAATATTAACTTTGGACCTTGACCGTTGACTTTGACTTTGGCCAGGGTTGACCAAGTTTGACCTAAGGGAATTTTGGGTAATTTGATTTATAGTTTGAGATTTGGGATCCATTGTAAAGGTGATTGGTGGAGATTTCTTTGAGAGTAGTGATCGGTGCAGCTATTCTTTCAGGCTGTGAGGTGAGTTTTCTCACTATGTCAATGGATCGCAGACACCAATGTCAGTCCATTACTTGTGATGTGGAATGCTAGTTGTCTTTGTAATACTTTCCTGGAAGACCCCGGGGGTAGCCCGTGGTATTTGTATGAAAGACCATGGGGGTAGCCCATGACACTTGGATGTCATACCATGAGGGCAGCCCATGGCATTTCTAGGAAAGACCATGCGGGTAACCCATGGCACTTGGATGTCAGACCATGGGGTAGCCCATGGAATTTCATGGAAAAGACCATGGAGGTAGCCCATGACAAATGTATGTATGGTATGTGTTATTTTAGGGAACTCACTAAGCTTTGTGCTTACGTTTTTAATTTTATGTTTTAGGTACATTTGGTACTAAGGAAAAGGGCCTGGCGTGATGGCACAACATCCTCCACAGTTTTCCACATTGGCAATTAATGATATTACTCTGATGTTTAAATGATATATTCACTTTGATCGGTTTTGGCACAACTCGTTTGTATGATTTATCATTTAAAAAACATTTACTTTGGATTTTCGGGACGTTATATATATATATATATATATATATATATATATATATATATATATATATATATATATATATATATATATATATATATATATATATATATATATATATAGGTAAGTTCAATTGAGAAAATAAAAAAAGTTGAGAATTGGGAAATTGTTCTCAGCCACTCATTTATTTTGACGTAAAAGCCTTTGTTGCACCAGCGGAAATGGATAAGGAATACACATGTGTTTCCAACAAAACATGTTTCCTTAAACTATGCATATCATTACCTTAATATATACAAAAACATAGTTTTTTTTTGTTTTTTTAATTTTTAAGAAACTATTTATATCGAAAAATGATTTTAAATATATCAAAATTCATGATTTTTTATTCTCTACAAATAGACATCCATATTGATATACTTTTAAGATAATATATATATATATATATATATATATATATATATATATATATATATATATATATATATATATATATATATATATATATATATATATATATATATATATATATATTTTATATTTTCAGCTATCGTTATTCATAAGTGAATAAAAATGCATCATATTTTTGCTACAGTACATTCGTTATTCACTTATGAATAAAAATATATAATTAACTTTTTTTACAGTTTAAGTATCATTTATACTACTTATTCATATATGAATAACAAATTAACTGTAACAAAAATCTGATAAATGTTTTATTCATATATGAATATAAAATATGACGACAACTAATACACGTTTTATTCATATATAAATATAATATATGATGAAAGATGATGTAAAAAATATATTTTAAGTAAGAAAACTTTATTGCGTGTCATATTCATATATGAACGATACTTAAACTATAAAAAAAGTTACGCATACGTTTTATTCATAAGTAAATAACGAATATACTATAATAAAAATCTGATAGATTTTTTTATTCGTTTATGAATAACAAGAGCTGAAACTCTAAAAAAAATTTATTTTATCTTAAAAGTGTATCAATATGGATTTCTATTTATAGAGAATAAAAAATTATGAATTTTGATATATTTAAAATAATTTTTTTGATAATAATGGCTTTCTAAAAATAAAAAAAACGAAAAAAAATATGTTTTTGTGTATATTAAGGTAATGATTAACATAGTTTAAGGAAACATGTTTGGTTGGAAAACACATGTTTATCCTTTATCCATTTCCGACGGTACGCCTAAGTGTTTTGCGGCAAAATAAATGTGTGGCTGAGAATGATTCCCCCATTCTCAACCTTTTTTTCTCAATTGAACCCTCCTATATATATATATATATATATATATATATATATATATATATATATATATATATATATATATATATATATATATATAAACACACACAATTTTACAAATAGTCGATTAAGTTTTTCAGTTTGTCCGTAAAGTAGTCATTATGAAACCTTTTTTGCATGAATGGTCCCTACCGAGCAAACCTTGTGCAAAAATGGTCCTTATACCTAACACCGTAAGCTTTTCTGATAAATACAAAATGAAAAATATTATCTTGCCCTTCTGTGTGTGTATGTGTTTGTGTGTCTTTTCTCTCTCTCTCTCTCTCTCTCTCTCTCTCTCTCTCTCTCTCTCCTAAGAATACAAGAGCCAAAAATCATACCAGCCACCACATCATATTTTTCCCCACGGACCTTCAATTATGACTCAAATTCCATCCATAAACACATACTAAAAATTAAAAACACACTCATGTTGATTAATCCTATATCAGTAGGATCTTTGTAAACCTCGATGATTATATACGCTTTGATGATGATCAATTCCATTAGCTCGTCTACCCTACTGGATCTGGTTTAAGGTTCAGGTGGGTTTACAGGCATGAAATTTGACTTGAAAGATCAACAACAACAATCGTAACCAAATCCTTTACAAATTAGATTATCTAAATAAATTGGATATACATCCATCAACAAAATATGTTTTCGACAAACAACCTTTAACCAATAAAAAATAATAATTCCACATCAACCAGCGCATCGACGAACCACAACATCATCAATGAACCCAAAAAAATTCAAAATAATCTTTAACTTCAAATAATCCAAAACCATTTCAACATAGGGAATCAACAATACATTTAGGAGACAACTAGATTCAAACGATTTCATGAGCTCGTATTTCAGAAAATTTTGGAATATGAACCATGAACACCAATGTGAAACACAACAAACCTAGATCTAAAATAGTAGAAGATGAAATCATAACCAAAATCGGAATAAGATGAAATTGTTTTACATAATCAAACCCAACACATTTTTAGACGATAGTGATGGCATCAAAGATCATCTACAACACATGGTCCACCATGATTTCCATTTTCAATGCTATTAAGACCCATCAAACATCATCCAGCCACTACAAAAACAGATCCCTCCATCGATCATCTAGAACACCACCAAACCATCGCCTCTTAACCTAACACCATTGTAACACCACTATTATCGATTTTTCACTAAACCATTTGATTGTTCAAGCATCTCTATGTGAAGTTCTTCAATCACCCTCCCGTTTCTTCAATTGCAAACATAAAGAATCACACCCATAACGAATCAAAATGTAAAACATTAGGGCTTACCAACCCCTCATTCTCTTTTGATCGAATGAAGGAGAAAAGAAGAAGGAGGAATGAATGAATGAAAGAGAAAGGAAAAAGGAGGCGGTGGGTGAGGCTAAGTGGTGCGCCCATTTCTCTTTTAAATAACAAAAAACAAAAATTTTAAAAGAAATTGACGAAAAAAAAGTAATTTCACATAGATTTAACTAAAAACTTTAATGTAGTTAATCAAGCAGACAAGTACTAGGATACATTTAAAACTAAAAGGACCACTGGTGTGCAAGGTTCGCTTCGTAGGGACCATTCATGCAAAAAGGTTTCATAAGGACTATTTTAGGGATAAACTAAAATGCTTAAGGACCATTTGTGAAATTTTATCATATATATATATATATATATATATATATATATATATATATATATATATATATATATATATATATATATATATATATGGGTTAGGTTATTTCGTTTTTAGTAATTATTGTGTGCCAGAATGCACAAATTTAGACCACCGGATGGAATAGAATCAAAGGTCATGATCTGATGGTCTATGATACTACAATAGGGTACCATGTACCATATAATCACACAAATTTCAACATAAGGGCCTTTTAGTCAATTAAGTTATATTAAAAAAAGGAAATTTTCAGATTTTTAGGGATAATTAATTCCATTGTTTTTAAAAATCTGCATATTTTAAATTAATTCAAATTTAAAAATCCGATTTTATTCTGTCAGAATGACAGAATGTCAACCATAAACTAGTAAATATATTTTCGATTTTATTCTTGCAGAATCTATTTCCAATGCATATAGTTTTGATAATTAACCTGATTTAAGAATTCTAGATATTATTCATATACATCCAAGTTGGGTCTATGATTTTATTATTAATACACTTCCGAAATAAAATACAAATTCATACATATTCTTACATACTAATATCCTTATACATTTTAATATAGTTATACATATTCTAACATATTCTAAAAGAATATCCACTTGATCTTCGCATATATATTGGTTGTTGACCTTGATTCCAAATATTTCTCTTGTACGATCAATATTGAATTCCTTCTCCGTGCAATTCTGAAAGAGTAAGATACATTACTCGTTAGTATTACCATTTAAACAAATATACTTGTTGTTGACAAACATTCTCAAAGACATTCTAACAGAATGCATTTATATAAATAAATTCTAAAAGAATACATTACAGAATGCACTTCAATCATAGTCTTTTCTTTTATATGCATAAACATTCTAAAGCATGTATAAATGTATTTTGTCAGAATTACTAGCAACGTATGTTTTATGTAATATTTATATTCTCATAGAATGAACATGTGTTTGCATTTTGATATAAAAAAATTAAAGAATAAAATTAGAGTTCATTCTTAGAGAACAATCATTCTAAAAGAATAAAATTAAAGCTTCCCTGCCTTTTTTGGTTGTCTAGGTCTGATCCAATTTGAAGGATTACATGTGAAGAATATTTCCCTTTTTCATTCTGAAACAATAGTAGCCTCGTTAGGTTCAAGTGATTAGTAGTGAAATAAGTAGACCATAAGAAATAAATGGCTCATGTGTAAATATGAATGAAATGTGTGAAGATAGGCATTATACCTTTAAAATAAGAAGCTTATACAGGCATTGCTAAAGCTTTTTTGAAGCATCATCATGAGAGAGATAAATAGATTCTGACAAGGCTTTGATGGCTAAAAGGGCTTCAAAATTAAATCAACATCTTCTTCTTCAGAATCTAGGATTGTTACTGGAGTTGACAATGAACTTCGTTTATGGGCTCAACCAAATGCTAAAATTAAAAGAATTTTTGATATGGTGTAATTACCTGCTAAGTGAAGCAAGCCTTCATCCCCAATTCTACATGAATCTAGATTCAACATCATCTTCTTCTTCGTCTCGTATCAAGAACCACCAGGTGTGGTGGCGATTCAGGCGAGACCTCGAGGCAGCAGTCGCCTCGCGTTCTTCCTTTCCCCCTCGTCAATCATAATAGTCCTCTCGTACATCTTTTCCTATTCCCATCTACACTCGCTGCCAAACCTTACATATCTTCCTGGAGCTTAGACAGTCCATCTAAAGTGACAAAAGAGGAACATATAACAGTTGTGTGTATGAAAAACGAAAGAGGTAGACCTAAAGAGCTTAAAGGCTAGAGAACTTGAAATCGAGTTTTTCGCCTGATTTAAAATCAACAGGCGATGCTGAAGAGGAATTTTGCTTGTGATTTTAGGGGTTATTATGGTTGTGGTGGTCGTGTTGTCCGATGACTTTCGTAATTTAGGGTTAGGTTATGAAGAAGCGGAGCAGAAGAAGAAGCCAACCGATGGTGAGTTTCATTTAGGGCTAATCTGAATTTATCTTTGCTTCTTGCGTGATATCAGGGATATTTAATTATCTACCATAATTAACTATGCAAAGATTACGATAATACCCTTAATTGATTTATTTAATGATTTATTTTTTCCTAAATTCCTATTGGTGCATTCATGCACACAATAGTTGCTAGAAACATTTGAACCTGGCTCATATATATATATATATATATATATATATATATATATATATATATATATATATATAACATGTTTTCTTTAGTTTACAAAAGTAAAAGTCTATCAAATATAATTAATATTTTGTTTAGTTATAAATTAGTTTTATATTTTATGAATTAATTTGTATATTTTTAGTTATTAAAAATAACAATGTGACAAGTAGGTTGAATGGATTGAGAATGATATTATTTTCATGTGTTTTGTGTTGGGAGAGATGAAAAAAATAAAGAAAAAACATCAGTATGTTAAATAATAGGTTGGAAGTGTTCTACTCCTACCACTCATAAGAACATGATGCATGGTCATCTCCATTAGAGGTGAGCATTTGGAACTGTGTATCGGACCGGACCGGTGAACCGGACCGAACCGTTTTTTTGTACCCCTAGGCCGGTTCTCGGTTCTAGGATTTGAGCAAACCGATCCGATTTTTTTTACCGGTCCGGTCCGGCTATTTCTCGGTAAAAACCGGTTTTGGACCGGCTTGTTTTTTAAAAAAAAAATTGTATTCTGTGAAATTCTTTAAACAAGCATATTACATTTTTTTTAAGTCGGATTAACATGTGGTTTTTTCCAACGTCTAATTTAGAGTTTGTAGATGATTTTAGACAATAATATTGTTGTTTTTGGTGTTATATTCGATAAGATATAATCCTTCAAAGAAGAGATATCAAAGCCGAGATATTTCAGCTTTTCAATAAAAACTTAAACTTTTGTATTCTGTGAAAATTTTTAAACAAACATATCTCATTCGTTTTAAATTGGATTGCAATTCGTTTTTTTCCAACATGTAATTTAGAGTTTGTACATTATTTTAGACTATAATTGTGTTGTTTTGGTGTTATATTCTATGAGTTATGTGACATCCCCAAATTAATGTTCATTTTAAAAAATTTATTTATGCTTTTTTTTAACGGCGGATTTTATAAGAAAACTAGCAAGAAGCTAGAAAAAGAAAGTCATCACAACAAATTACAAGCTGAAAGAGGGTTATGTAACCAAGAGGTCCAACTAATTTTAGCTTTTCTATACCTATTAGAAATCCAAAAAAAAGGATCTATCAATGACTTCATCTAAGATAAAAGATTTCTTAGGTTGCGTCGTTCCACAAATGATGGAATTACGAAAATTCCATAAACACCAAAACGTAGTGAAAATGACCGCATCAAAGGCTTGATGTTGCCCTCTTTTTAACGAAAGAGAATCGGGCCACGAAAGAAGATGATCAATAGTGCACATAGGAGGAGTTTGGACGCCCCACCAAATAGCAACACGAGTTCAAATCTCAATCAGCTGATTACAACCGACAAAAAGATGATCATGAGATTCAACAATATTAGAACAAACCGGACAAAGGATCAAATTCATAGTGATCCCTCGTAGATAAAGATTCTCTCTAGTAGGGATACTTTGAAGCTGCAATCTCCAAATGAAAATATTCACTTTGATTGGCACCCAAGAATTCCAACGGGTCTCAAATCTCCCCGACGATAACATATGAGTATCCAAAAACGTTCTAAGGGAGGAAACAGAAAAAGAATCAGAAGCGTCTATAGTCCATCCCAAACGGTCCGAGTGGGAATGAAGAGAGACATCCTGCATCAAAGAAGTAAAATCAACCCATTGAGATTCCTCAATACCTCCTCTAGGAGTTCGCCTGAGAAGAGTAGAATCCCATCCGATAAGAAATCTATCACAGACAGTGAGCGATTTATGAGGTTCAAGAGCAAAAATCCTGTGAAAATAAGCAGCCAGGGGAACATCTCCCTTCCACACATCTCGCCAGAAAGAAGTTCTATTCCCATCACCAATCCTAATAGGACAAAAATTTTGGAGATCAAGACCATGATTTTTTAACTGAACCAACATCTGAATAACACCATTCCACGGACTAATCGACCCTCTCCTATGAGATAAGGAGTTGCACCCACCATCAGGACCATAAATAGCTTTGACAAATTTAACCCAAATCAAATATGGGTTGTGAAAAAATCTCCATCGCCATCTGAAAAGAAGAGCCCGATTGAAGGAAAACAAACTGCCAATACCGAGCCCCCCTTCCGTTTTTCGAGATAAAACTTTATCCCACCGAACCCAATGCATGCATCTCTCATCTAAGTCAACACCCCAGAAGAACCTAGCCCGAAGAGACTCAAGGGTGTTAACAATTGAGATCGGAACCATGAAGATAGACATTTGGTAACTGTCGAGGCTTCCAAGAACAGACTTGATCAAAGAAAGACGTCCACCAGACGAAAGGATTTTAGCTTTCCAACTTGAGAGTTTCGAACAAAAACGATCAACAACAGAGGACCAAGCAGAAATTCGAGTCATATTCTAGCCAACAGGGACTCCAAGGTGAAAGAAAGGATATGAATCGGGAGCACACCCAACCTTACGAGCTGCCACCTCAACGTCAGCAAAAGGAACTCCAATCCCAAACAACTTACTTTTTTGCAAATTGATTATGAGACCCAAGGCTAAGTAAAAACATCGCAGGATACGAATTATACGGGAGACATTAACGGGGTCCCAAGGAGACATAATGATAGCATCATCAGCATAAAACAAGTGAGAAATATCGATCTCACTGATAGAAATGTCAGGTAACACATTAGCAATATGAGCTTTAAGCAAAGCAACATGAAGACCTTCCATCACCAAAATAAACAAGAAAGGAAACAAAGGATCTCCTTGTCTCAAACCACATTGTATTTGAAATTTATTAGATGGGTAACCATTGACAAGAACCAAAGCTCTAGCAGATCTGAGAAGCTCCATAATCCATTCACACCACAAGTTGCCAAAGCCCATAATCTGCATAATCTCTAAAAGGTACTCCCACGAGACAGAATCAAAGGCCTTCTAAAAATCCACTTTAAAAATCATAAGTGGATGGTTCGTAGCTTTACTCCAGGAAACCAGCTCATTAAGAAGAAACAAGCCATCTAAAATTTGTCTACCTTTGACAAAGGCAGATTGCTCAAGACTAACAATAGAGCCGATGATCGCAACCAACCTATTAGCTAAAAGTTTATCAATAATTTTGTATTGGCAACCTATTAGGCTAATAGGTCTAAAATCTTTGAAGATTTTAGGGTCTCGAACCTTAGGGATAACCGTGAAGAAAGAAGCATTATTGCCTTTTGGAATGGAGCAATGATCATGAAAATGTTGAACAAAAGCAACCAAATCATCTAATATAAAGTCCCAAAATCTCTTAAGAAAACCAAAAGAGAAACCATCCGGCCCAGGATCTCTATCAGAACCACAATCCCAAACAGCCCTTTTTATTTCTTCTCGAGAGAAAGGAGCTTGAAGAAAGAGAACCTGATCTTCCGTGAGAGAATGAAACAGATTAGAATTAGTAGAGGGTCGACTCCCTCTTTTCTTCATGAAAAAGATTTTGGTAATAAAGTTGGAACTCATTTTTAACTCTCCCGGGGTCATCAACCCAAGTACCATCAATCATGACGCCTCTAATAGCAAGCTACCGCCTCTTCCTATTAATAACACCATGGAAAAACTCGGAATTCTCATCACCTTCTATGGCCCACTAAACTTTCGCTTCCTGAGCAAGGTCAACTCTAGAAAGATGATCTAAATCTAACAACTCTTTAATGGTTGAGACTCTCTGTTCACGCAGATCAGCACTACCCCCATCAAGCATAAGAGAAGCATCAATCGATTCAACTTTGTCTTGGAGCATTTTCCTTTTATTAATCATACGGTTACGAGCACAAGAATTCCAAATTCTAAGGTTAGATTTAAGAAGTTGAAGCTTCTTCTTAAAAATAACCCAAGGATTATCAATCATATTCCCAGTAATAGTAGAGTTCCAAGAATCACGGACCACTTCGTCAAAACCTTCAAGCTCGAACCAAGAATGAAAAACACAAAAAGGATAAAACCAGAGTATCCTTTTTGAAGAATATTATTGCGGAATTTCTCCCAAAAAATATGATAAGTATATTATCAAAGCATTTCTGAAGAAATGTATTTTATTTATATTTAAATATTGGGATGTCATCGTCAACACAGAAACATAAGCATAAACAGGCCTTTCATTCATTTACTAATGATTTACATCTCATTTAATCTCTAAGTGTAATGTATCTTCGCATCGCTACTTGTGATACAAATGAACTGATTGCGTCAGGTTGGGAAACTTGACGAGTACACAGGGATTTCAATCCCACAATGTTATATCATATACTATATTTTAGAACTCACAATATACAATTTCACCTCATATAAGCAATTTTACCCCACCCTGTCGATCCTCACAACAACACGATCCATACTCTCGGATCTAGAATTAACAACTTTACCTAGTCCATACTCCTGGATCAGGTATGTATAATTTATGCTCTCGGGTCAATGAAAAATGACTACAGCCACTCCATACTCTCGGACTAGGGACGAATGACTATGTCTAATCCATGCTCTCGGATTAATGACAAATGACTATGCCCTCTCCATACTCTCCGACTAAGGACGAATTACTATGTCTAATCCATGATCTCGGATCAATGATAAATTTTGAAGTTCTACCCCTGTGTATATCTCACCTGTACCCATAAGAAGATACTACCCGATATTTATCTTAATTAATTTAGGTTTATTATGTATCCTAAAGCATCATATATTATCAGATATGCTCTTAACACGTATTTCAGGAAATATCAAATATTTCACAAATAAACATATATTTAACACTTTAATTAATACTTGCATTAAAATCATGTTCATGAAATGGACTATGCACTCACTTGTTAAAGTGACGACTCGAAACTCGGGCAACGCTTTGCTTCTGAAAATTATCTTTTCCGTTGACGAACCTAGTATTATTATCACTAAGTTTTAGTTTATTATTTATGGTGACTAATTATTAGTCTAGATTCATCGTTAACTCATAGTAGACTTCAAGTCCTATCAAGTAAGTAACAACCAGGTAGGATCATATCGGAGGTAAGGTCTGTTTGGTATACGAAGTATACTGTTTGGAAATCCCACTTTAAACACCTCACTAAATCACAGTCTAGACATCATCCCCATAAGTAGATCAATCAGTATAATGACTTGGAATCACTGATAAATCTTGTTTATAGGTTCATAATAACGATAATGAACTTAAACATAAATCACTTACAAGGGGGTTTAGCAAGGAATCAGGCTCTACACGGGCAAAACTTATGAGCCAAAAGCTCTTCTTCTCGGGGCCTTCTGGCGCTTCAGGACTCGCTTCTAACACCTAGGAGGTGCTAGAGGAAAGAATAGAGGCTTTAGGGGCGTTTTGGGAGAGAATATGTGAGAAAGGTGTGAAGAATGGAGTGATTTGTGACATCCCCAAAATCTCGGCCAGAAAAAACCGATTTTCATTTATGCTTTTAAAATAATTTCAGAGTAAATCCTTTTGATTTGAAAGAGTTGCGGAATTTGTTCCCAAAAACAAAACATGATAAAACAATGTTTACCAAAGCATTTCATAAAAAGAAATGTATTTTCATTATATAATCAAAACTCGAGGTGTCATGTTCCGATACAGACCAATAAGCATAAACGATAACATTACAAGTCATTCAACAAATATATACATATACAGACTTGTAAACAAAACAACTTGATGGTTCATCCATCTTATGCCCTTGCGCCACTTCCTATAATACAAATAAAACTGAGTGGGTCAGGCTTGGGAGCCTGGTGAGCATATAGGGTTTTCAACCCACAATAAATATTTATATTTAATTTCCACCAACCAACAATAACCCAATTACCCATTCCCGTTATTCTCACTTTATGTCCCTAAAATAACTAACACAAGGGACCTAGTCTAAGAATATTTCATCGGGACGACAACACATGCTTCGGGGGTTCCTCAGCAATATAAGTCAAATAAGGCAACCATGAGGGGGATGGAGTACAGCGAATGAACACCCAAGTTCATTAACACCTACGGGTGGCGAGCCTGCTAATGTTTCACATGACTGTCTAGAAAAGTCCGTGGTCATCATCTATACTCCGCTAGATGACTAAATCAAACAACAACGAGGCCTCTCGTCTATTTATTACACACCAACTATCTACCCATGTTCTACCCAACATATTAGTAGATAAAAATATACATTTTTATACATAGTTTAAAAAAACTGTATAGCATGCTTTAATCAATACATACTCCACATAACAGATGAGGCACACACACATAACACGTATTTCATAGAGAAATAATCAGATCTATAAGATAGAAGAAAGTGAATACACATTCACACATATAAACAACAATATACTTAATACACTCAAACCATACTTGTATTATTATCGTGTTTATGAAAGGTAGTATACACTCACATGATCAGAAGAGGATCGGATAGCACTACGGCTTGCAGAAGTAGTATTCTTCGGCAGATCTGGAAGATCTTCACAAAAACCGGACTCCTCGCGGGCAGAGCTTCGGCTCGGGAATCGCACTTCTCGGGATCTTCGGGATCTCGGGACTTGCTTCGGGACTCGGGAATATTACCGGGGCTTCGGGGTACTTCTGGCACGCAAATCGAGGCAAAACGGGAGAGAGAAGAGAGAAAAAGAGCAATTGAGTCGACTGCCCTCGCATCCTATTTATAGGAGGCTGGAGCCTCGGAGTACGTTGGGCGTACAGCAGTATGCGGGGCGTACGCGTCCGAATCGTCATGGCATGCGTCATCCGAAGAACTCGAGTGTGAGGTGCGTCATGCTTCGCGGTACGCTGGGCGTACTTCGGATCAGATCGGTGATTCCTTCGGATATACATTCGAATTAAAGATTAAATTTAAATACAAATTATTTAATAAAATTCGGAAATTCATATCTTCTTCATACGAACTCCGTTTTAGACGTTCTTTATATCCACGCGTAGGTGAGACTACGCTCTACAACTTTCGTTTAGACTCCGTCGGCAAATTTTAACTTTATTTTTATTATTTATTTTTAATAGGTCGGGACAGAAAAACTTCATTATAAATTCATAACTTCTTCGTTTGACGTCTGTTCTCGCCTAACTTTTCATTGCTTCGATACCAACAACGAGATATTCGATTCTCATTTAGATTGCTTCGGCTAAAAACCACTCGATCTCAAATCGAGTATATCAGGTTGCATATCGCTAAGTCGAAACTTCAATCAATCGTAACTTCCTCATACGAAGTCAGATTTGGGCGTTCTATATATATTTGGAAACCTCGTTTCAACTACTACAACATTATCCAAAGATATCAAGTTTATTTTACACTTAAATCTTGACGCTTATTTTTATTCTTAATTAATCAAACGACATAATTAAGCAATTAAGCACAAAACACATAATACTCAAATAATACACTCTTATTATTTCAAAATGGGTTACAAAGGTTAACCTAGACTATTACATTGCTAAAAATGGCAAGCCCGGAAACACAAGCGTTACAATTCTCTCCACCTTAGAATGATTCCGTCCCCGGAATCACACATCAACAAACAAATGCGGATAGCGACTCAACATGTCACTCTCCGTCTCCCAGGTGAGATTTGGCCCATTTGTGTGTTTCCATCGGACAAGCACTAACCCAACCATCTTGCGTCACAACTTCTTAGTCTTTCGGTCAACAATTGCCTCTGGTTCTTCAATCAACCTTTTGCTCTCATCAATTCTCAATTCAGAAATTGGAATTATATCGGGAACTTCTCCCATGAACTTCCTCAAATAACACACATGAAAAGTGTTGTGAATTCCATTCAGTTCTTCGGGCAATTCGAGCTTGTAAGCTTGGTTCCCAATCCTCTGAAGAACTTTAAACGGTCCAATAAACCTTGGACTCAACTTTCCCCTTTTACCAAATCTTATAAGTCCCTTCCACGGCGAGACTTTAAGCAAAACCGAATCTCCAATTTCAAAAGTCATCGGTCTTCGCTTCTTGTCAGCATAGCTCTTTTGACGATCCTGAGCTGCTAACATTCTTTCCCTAATTATTTTCAACTTTTCAGCAGTTTGATGAACCATCTCCGGTCCCATAAATTGCTTTTCCCTAGCCTCAAGCCAACAAGACGGCGTACGACACTTCTGTCCATACAAAGCTTGATAAGGTGTCATTTTAATGCTTGAGTGAAAACTATTATTATAGGAAAATTCTACCAATGGTAAATGTTCATCCCAATTACCTAGGAATTCCAAGGTACATGCTCTTGGCATATCTTCAAGTGTTTGTATCATTATTTCACTCTGACCATCAGTCTGCGGATGGTAAGCTGTACTTAAACACAACTTGGTACCCATTTCCTCTTGTAGACTTTTCCAAAACCTTGAGGTGAAACGGCTATCACGATCCGACACAATCGTTAACGGAACACCGTGAAGCCTCACAATTTCCTTTACGTAAGAATTCGCAAGCTTTTCCATAGACCATTTCTCCTTGGCTGCTATGAAATGCGCACTCTTAGTGAATCGATCAACGACCACCCAAATCATGTCGTGACCATTCTTTGTTCTGGGCAGTTTAGTGACAAAATCCATCGCAATGTCTTCCCACTTACCCATAGGCACAGGTAATGGTTCTAAACTCCCGTACGGTTTCTGATGTTGTGTCTTTACTCTCGCACAAGTCACACACTCAGCCACATACTTTGCAACAACAAGCTTCATCGTCGGCCACCAGTAGTAAGGCTTCAGGTCCCTATACATTTTAGTGCTACCGGGATAAATCGAGTACATGGTCTTGTGAGCTTCTTCCATCAGAAGATCTATGATTCCTCCTGACTTAGGTATCCAAATCCGATCTTGGAACACCTTCAGTCCATGACTGTTTACACCGAACACCAACGTTTTGCCCAAACGTTCCTCCTTTCGGTCATTCTTTTCAGAAGCTTCCTCTTGAGCTTTCTTTATACTTTCCACAATGGTCGAGACAACTTCAATTCTCAACGCTCTTGGCCTTTTCCTTTCAAGATTGACTTTCCGACTGAGAGCGTCAGCAACAACATTAGCTTTACCGGGATGGTAAAGTATCTCACAGTCGTAGTCCTTGAGTAACTCCAGCCAGCGTCGTTGCCTCATATTTAATTCTTTCTGATTAAAGAGATATTGGAGACTCTTATGATCAGTAAAAAGTTTGCACTTCGTGCCATAGAGGTAATGCCTCCATATTTTCAGAGCGAAAACTACCGCTGCCAACTCCAAATCATGAGTCGGGTAATTCTTTTCATGCTCCTTCAGCTGTCGAGATGCATATGCTATCACCTTTTTTCTTTGGGTTAAAACACAACCCAATCCAACACCAGACGCATCGCTATAAACAGCGAAGTCTTCAACTCCATCGGGTAGAGAAAGTATCGGTGCCTCGCATAGCTTCTTCTTTAGCTTCTCGAATGCTTCTTTATGCTTATCACTCCAAGCATAAGTAGCTCCTTTGTGGGTCAAAGTTGTTAATGGAGTAGCAATCGAAGAAAAACCTTGGATAAACCTTCGATAATATCCGGCTAATCCTAAAAAGCTTCGGATCTCCGTGGGACTTTTCGGTTGTTCCCACTTCATCACAGCTTCAATCTTTGCTGGATCAACCATTATCCCTTCTTGGTTGACCACGTGACCTAAGAATTGGACTTCACGAATCCAAAAATCACATTTGGAGAACTTTGCATACAGCTTCTCCTGCTTCAAAACTTCTAACACTTCTCACAAGTGTCTGCCATGCTCCTCCTGGCTTTTCGAGTAAATCAGAATGTCGTCTATGAACACTATCACGGATTTATCAAGGAACGGATTACAAACCCTATTCATTAAATCCATGAATGCTGATAGAGCATTGGTTAGTCCAAACGACATAACCAAGAACTCGTAGTGTCCATATCTAGTTCTGAATGCAGTCTTCTCGATATCTTGTGCTCTTACTTTTAGCTGATGATATCCTGACCTTAGATCGATCTTCGAGACATAGCTCGAACCTTTAAATTGATCAAATAGGTCATCAATCCTTGGCAACGGATATCTATTCCTTATTGTTGCCTTGTTCAGCTCTCTGTAATCAATGCACATTCTCATACTTCCATCTTTCTTCTTCACAAATAACACCGGAGCTCCCCAGGGTGATGAACTAGGTCTAATGAAACCTTTGTCCAATAACTCTTGAAGTTGCATCATCAGCTCCTTCATCTCCGTCGGTGCTAATCGATAAGGTGCTTTTGCTATTGGCGTGGTTCCTGGTAACAAGTCTATTCTGAACTCCACTTGTCTATCAGGTGGTAATCCAGGAAGATCTTCGGGAAATACTTCCGGATAATAACACACCACTGGAATATTCTGCATCACCTTCTTTTCCTTCTTAGCATCGATCACGAATGCTAAATATGATGTACATCCCTTGGTCAAACACTTTCTGGCTTTCATTAGGGAAATGATTCCAGAATTTACTCGTCGTTTGTCCCCGTACACCATAAATGAATCCTTCCCAGGCGGGTTTACTTTAACTATCTTTTTCTTGCACAATATTTCGGCATCATTGGCGCTAAGCCAATCCATTCCCAACACGATGTCAAAACCATTAAGTTCGATAGGCAATAACTCCTTGTGGACTTATTCCCATTAAGGTCGATTAAGATGTCTTTCATACGATGGCTAACAGGTACAAACTTTCCACTAGCTACTTCAACTAATAAAGCATTATCTAGTCTATCAACAGGCAAGGCTAGTTTTCTACCAAACTCATGCAAAATAAAGGAGTAGTTGGCTCCAAAATCAAACAAAATTTAAGCAGGTAATTCATTTACGAGAAAGGTACCTGAAGCGACATCAGCTTCATCTTTTGCAGCTTCGAGTGTCATCTGGAAGGCTCTCGCCTTCGGCTTTGGTGGAATGTTGGGCTTAGCTGCCTCCTTCTTCTTCGGACAGTCTTTCAAAATGTGCCCCTCTTCATTGCAACCAAAACACATCCTTTTGTTGTTCGGACACTCATTGGCAAAATGCCCAATTTTTCCGCACTTGTAGCAGGTTACATCCTCACTACATTTCCCAAAGTGCTTCTTCTTACACTTATCACACCACTTCGCTTCGCCTCCTTTTCCTCCACCAAACCTTTTCGAATCGGATTTCGAAAATTTGCTTTTCTTACCGGAACCATATGTTCCCTCAAACTTTCTCTTCTCACCAACCTCAACCTTGTCGGTGGTTCTCCCCTTAATCATGTTCTCAACAGACTTAGCAGCCCAGATAGTTGCCTCTAGAGTATGTGCCTGACGTACTGGCACCTCGTACTCCCATGGGAGTCCCTTCGCATACCGGTCCACCTTTTTCAGCTCGTCTGGGACGATACGCAAGGAAAACTCCATCTTATCGGTGAAGTTATTGGTGTATTCATCAACTGACATGCTGCCTTTCGTCAATGCCAAAAACTTATTCTCCAACTCCAACAGATTTTGAGCCGAGCAGAACTTGCGCTTGAACTGCGCCAAGAACTCTGCCCATGACAATTGTAGTGGCTCATTAGGGCTTAAAGTCTTCCCTAGAGTGTTCCACCAACGAACGGATCCACCTCAGAACTGACGCACTGCATAGATAGTCTGCAACTTGCCTCTGCAGCCACAAGTCATGAAGGCTAACTCTATTTCGGAGATCCAATCCATAACTCCAATCGGATCCTCCTTTCCATTGAAGGTAGATGGTTTGCAAGTTAGAAAGTCCTTGTACTTGCATCCCATTCCATCATTCCTTCCATCATGGTTGTTTTGCCTAACTATCGGTGGGTTGGCTTGACCAACAGACCCACTGAAGTTTCCACCTTCCGAGTGCCCTTCATTTAATTCGGGCTCTTCCACACGGATTGACAGTTCTTCACGATTCTGTTGAAGAAACCGCCTAGTTTCATCCATCTGACGATCCAACATTGTTTGAATCATCATTTGCACACCAGTCATGGTTATTGGCTCAGGTGCTGCTGTTACGACAGGTATTTGCTCAATCACTGGTGGTTGATTCCTGTTTTCATCAGCATTTCCAACTCCACTTCTTGTTCTCACCATTTTTGATCTATACACCGAATAAGGTGAAATTAGATCCTCATTCACGATAGATATTCAAATCTTCCTTATCACTCCGAAACGTTTACATGCTAGTTCTAATATCGTAGACGTACGATTAGAATCCTACACACATAAGGTTTCTAGATCCGGTCGACAACAGACCATAGATCCGAACAAATAATATCATATATGGCAACATATAACATTTAGCACATAAAGTATTTTAGGCAACTTTCCTAAAATAAACTAATGCTCGTGTCTAAAACATAACAGACACATATCTCAAAATTTCCCTTAGCATTCTAAGTTTAAGTCTATAAATCCTACAAATTCCTAGTTCGCTTAAACTAATGCTCTAATACCAACTGTGACATCCCCAAAATCTCGACCAGAAAAGACCGATTTTCATTTATGCTTTTAAAATAATTTCAGAGTAAATCCTTTTGATTTAAAAGAGTTGCGGAATTTGTTCCCAAAAACAAAACATGATAAAACAATGTTTACCAAAGCATGTCATAAAAGAAATGTACTTTCATTATATAATCAAAACTCGGGGTGTCATGTTCCGATACAGACCAATAAGCATAAACGATAACATTACAAGTCATTCAACAAATATATACATATACAGACTTGTAAACAAAACAACTTGATGGTTCATCCATCTTATACCCTTGCGCCACTTCATGTAATACAAATAAAACTGAGTGGATCAGGCTTGGGATCCTGGTGAGCATATGGGGTTTTCAACCCACAATAAATAATTATATTTAATTTCCACCAACCAACAATAATCCAATTACTCATTCCCGTTATTCTCACTTTATGTCCCTAAAATAACTAACACAAGGGACCTAGTCTAAGAATATTTCATCGGGACGACAACACATGCTTCGGGGGTTCCTCAGCAATATAAGTCAAATAAGGCAACCATGAGGGGGATGGAGTACAGCGAATGAACACCCAAGTTCATTAACACCTACAGGTGGCGAGCCTGCTAATGTTCCACATGACTGTCTAGAAAAGTCTGTGGTCGTCATCTACACTCCACTAGACGACTAAATCAAACAACAACAAGGCCTCTCATCTGTTTATTACACACCAACTATCTACCCATGTTCTACTCAACATATTAGTAGATAAAAATATACATTTTTATACATAGTTTAAAAAAAACTGTATAGCATGCTTTATTCAATACATACTCCACATAACAAATGAGGCACATACACATAACACGTATTTCATAGAGAAATAATCAGATCTATAAGATAGAAGAAAGTGAATACACATTCACACATATAAACAACAATATACTTAATACACTCAAACCATACTTGTATTATTATCGTGTTTATGAAAGGTAGTATACACTCACATGATCAGAAGAGGATCGGATAGCACTACGGCTTGCAGAAGTAGTATTCTTCGGCAGATCTGGAAGATCTTCACAAAAACCGGACTCCTCGCAGGCAAAGCTTCGGCTCGGGAATCACACTTCTCGGGATCTTCGGGATCTCGGGACTTGCTTCGGGACTCGGGAATATTACCGGGGCTTCGGGGTACTTCTAGCACGCAAATCGAGGCAAAACGGGAGAGAAAAGAGAGAAAAAGAGCAATTGAGTCGGCTGCCCTCGCATCCTATTTATAGGAGGCTGGAGCCTCGGAGTACGCTGGGCGTACAGCAGTATGCGGGGCGTACGCGTCCGAATCGTCATGGCATGCGTCATCCGAAGAACTCGAGTGCGAGGTGCGTCATGCTTCGCGGTATGCTGGGCGTACTTCGGATCAGATCGGTGACTCCTTCGGATATACATCCGAATTAAAGATTAAATTTAAATACAAATTATTTAATAAACTTCGGAAATTCGTATCTTCTTCATACGAACTCCGTTTTCGACGTTCTTTATATCCACGCGTAGGTGAGACTACGCTCTACAACTTTCATTTTGACTCCGTCGGCAAATTTTAACTTTATTTTTATTATTTATTTTTAATAGGCCGGGACAAAAAAACTTCGTTATAAATTCATAACTTCTTCGTTTGACGTCCGTTCTCGCCTAACTTTTCATTGCTTCGATACCAACAACAAGATCTTCGATTCTCGTTTAGATTGCTTTGGCTAAAACCGCTCAATCTCAAATCGAGTATATCAGGCTGCATATCGCTAAGTCGAAACTTCAATCAATCATAACTTCCTCATACGAAGTCAGATTTGGACGTTCTATATATATTTGGAAACCTCGTTTCAACTACTACAACATTATCCAAAGATATCAAGTTTATTTTACACTTAAATCTTGATGCTTATTTTTATTCTTAATTAATCAAACCACATAATTAAGCAATTAAGCACAAAACACATAATACTCAAATAATACACTCTTATTATTTCAAAACGGGTTACAAAGGTTAACCTAGACTATTACATTGCTAAAAATGGCAAGCCCGGAAACACAGGCGTTACGTGATTTGCACCTTCTATTTATAGGTTGTGAAGGTGACGAACGTTAGGCGTTCCCTAGCTGAACGTTGGACGTTCGCTGGCCACATGTCACCATCTGGTGGCAAGGCATGGGGAGGAAGTAGTGGCTCAGATCGTGCCACATGTCACTCGTTGGTTACTCTAAAAACTAATTATCTTCTAAAATCCGTAACTTTCACATACGAGCTCCATTTATATTTACACATAGGTAGCTACGTGATCTACAACTTTCGTTTAGACTCCGTCGGCTAATTTTGAATTAATTTTTAAAGTTATATTTTAACAGGCTTAGACAGTTAAAGTCCGTTAAAAATTCATAACTTTGTCATCCGACGTCCGTTTTCGACTATATTTATATCGTTGAGCTCCTATTGATGATATTTTCAATTATCATTTAGGTTTTGTCGGCTAAAAATCGATCGATCTAAAATTTGATTGCAGGGTTGTATACTACTATGCAAAATCTTAGAAAAATCATAACTTCCTCTAACGAAGTAAGATTTGGACATTCTTTATATGCACGCTCTCGATTTAACATCTACTACGACTTTAGTTTAGATTGCTAAGGCTAAAAAGTATTTCGTATAAAATTCACTTTTTACATTACGCGAAGTCGTGCCGGTTTTGTCGCAAAACTTAGACGAGTCATAACTTCTTCGTTTTAAGTCGGATTTTAGTGTTCTTTATATGTACGGAATCCTTGCGACATATACTAAACTTTGGTTAAGATTCTTTATTCTAAATAATCTTCTTTCTAAAAGTAATTTTTAACGCTTATTATCTCTATATTGACTAGCCCGAATCTGCGGGCGTTACAAGTTAAAATCCTTCAAAGATGAAATATCAAAGCTGAAATATTTGAGCTTTTCAGCAAGAAATTTAAATTTTTTGTATTATATGAAATTCTTTAAACAAGAATATCTTATTCGTTTTAAGTCAGATTGACATGAGGTGTTTTACAACATGTAATTTTGAATTTGTAGATGATTTTAGACTATAATTTTGTTGTTTTTGGTATTATATTCGATGAGTAACAATCCTTCAAAAATGAGATATCAAAGCTAAAATATTTAAGTTTTTCAACAAGATATTTAATTTTTTGTATTCTATGAGATTCTTTAAACAAGAAATCTCATTCTCCTTAAGTCGGATTGACATGCGGTTTTTTCCAATATGTAATTTATAATTTGTATATGATTTTAGAATATAATTTTGTTGTTTTTGGTGTTATATTCGATGAGTTACAATCCTTCAAATATGAGATATCAAAGTTGAAATATTTCAACTTTTCAGCAAGAAATTTGAACTTTTTATTCTGTGAAGTTCTTTAAACAAACATATCTTATTTGTTTTAAGCCGAATTGACATGCGGTTTTTTCCAAAGTGTAATTTAGAGTGTAGATGAGTTTAGACTATAATTTTGTTGTTTTGGTGTTATATTCAATGAGTTACAATCCTTCAAATAAATAGTATAAAGTATAAACAATCAAAGTTTAACCGGTCCAAATGGCAAAAGAAACGGAAATATATTCATTTTTACGAGTTGTACCATATCAAACCCAAAAAATATTCATTTTAACGAGTTGTAACGTATCAAACCCAACAACATATTCGTTTTAACCAGTTATATCAAACCCAAAAATATGTTTTAACAAGTTGTACCGGTACAAACAGGCTCATGAACCGGAAAAACCGGACATGGACCTAGACCTGGTAAGTTTCATCCGGTCCGTTCCACGGTCAATAATATTCTTCGAAACCAATTCAGTCCAAGAGTCGGTTCGATCCAAATGCTCACATCTAATCTCCATCCACATACCATTGTTTAAACCAAAATAGTGTAAAACTAATGCAAATATTATTTTATATTTAATCATGTATAATTTTTTAAATCAAAAAATATATTATCTCCATCCACATGTCACTGTTTACACCAAAACGGTGCAAAGATAATGCAAATATTATTTTATATTTAATCATGTACCATTTTTTTAAATCAATAAATATATGATCTAATATATTCTCTTTTTAAACTTATATTAATTGTCAAAAACACCATTCAACCTTGTTACCTATTTTTTTATATCTTTTCTTTTATAAAGGCTTTATAAAATATAATATTATAAAATTATGATCAAATTAATTATTTATATATTATCAATCAAATTAAACATATTTTTATATGTTTTATGATTAATTAATGTCCAGTTAATAATATAATAATGAATAATTAATATATTAAGATATACCTAGTCACTAGTCATGTAATCTAACCTAGAATAAAATAAAATGAAAATGAGGAACTAAAATTGACGCAAAATTTTTATACCATTTTGCTATAAAAATAATAATATAACATTAAATTTATACATCAAAATAAAATGACATTGAGATGGCTCCATATCATTTTGATGTAAAAAATAATATTAATGTTGGGTTGGAGAGGATTACACGTAATAATAGTGTAACAATTTTTAGCCCAACTATAAGTATTACGGATTTGCTTAATCAGTCCCCATATATTTAATCAGTCTTTTGATCACTAAATTAATTCCAAATTAATTCTTGATCAATACTAATTAAATAATATGATTTCTCAATTAATATATTATACTTATAATATATTAATAAATCACAAATAACCTCTTCTCAAAAAGTCCATCCTATCAAATTGCTCTGGTGAAGGCAACCCAAAAGGACCATGTTACTATCGGGTCAAGTACATACATATTATAGTTATGGGCTTAGACACCTAATTCAACATTTACAAGTTGGTATCAGAGTCTTGGTTTGAGCGATTCAGGCATACTCTAAGGTATGCATAAACTCAAACTGTTGGGTTTGGTGAAACTTTTTATAAAAAGAACATTTAATTAAAAAGGTAATTTCTAAACAAGAAAGGGGTGTAATGCGTGCAATCTGTCGAGCTCAAGTAAGTGGTTCCCAGAATACCAATACATGTTTATTATGATATATGTTATGATTATGAGAACTGCATGCTAGATTAGGGCTAAGCATCTACTTAATAATGTATGATAGGAGAGATGCCTTTTTATGTCTGATTGTATGAGCTTTAGAATTATATGCTAGTATAGATTCCTGATAAGAGGATAGAATGGCTTGATTGAAGTTTGTTGGTTACTTTTTCCATTGTCCAAATGTTGCTTGCTTTGTGCTTTGTGGGACTCTTAATAATGTGAGCTTGCTACTAAGTAAATATGCTAAGTCACATGTGGCACAGGCTAGATAATCTCATAGTGTTGGACTTGGCCCTATTGCGTAGCTCTCGTTTGAGTCCAACCGTTCTAGGATTGAGTCTTTTACTCGAAGGATTATCTGATCTCTATTGCATGTAACTATATTCATGAGGTAGCTAGTTGACATTAATGGGAATCCTTCAACACCTGAGGGATGGGTGAGGTCGGGAACCTAGAAAATCCTAGGATATGCTTTATTGGGTTAACGGAGCGATTTAGTGAGTTTTGGTGCATTGGTTTATGGAAGTGACTTAGAGGATTCATGAGGATTTCTAAGGAAAGTATGGATAGGTGTGGAAGGTAGTATTAGGCCCGTACTACTGAAAGCACGGGATCCATACTCGATTCGGTGAGAATCTTGGAGAATCTTAGAGAATCTAAGAATCTTATGGGAGGAGGATTCTTGAGCATGTTTTGATTGTTGGCTTGTCGTATTTTAGTTTGGAGATGAGCATCCGGGGAGATGGTTATGGTTATGGTTTTGGTTTGGGTTCGGGTTTTGGTTCGAGTGTAGGTGCCGAGCCGATTAGCGAGCAGGTGTAGAAGTTCATCTCGTTAGAGATTACCTGCGGTATTTTGGAGCAGACTCCTGTGATCTTTGATTCAGTCAAGGATGAGATTTTGGAGCTATTGGATAGTCGTCTCGGGGTCTTTCGGGCCGCGATTATAGCCGGGCAGTTGAGGGCTCATCTGGAGCCCAAAACTTGTTGATCCCTAGGATCCTTCAGGAAGGAGGATCTTATTGTTAGCTTTTTCATTTGGGATCGGAGGTGAACTATGCACCATGTCTTCAGGAGATTCAACCACATGATTGGATTACCATAGAGGTTTTGCGATCCCTCTGCGAGGAGTTACCCGACATCATTGGGTGTATCACTTATAGGGTGGTCGCCAGGTTCGAGGGTCAGACCTCGGCTGTTCAGGCGGATGATGGGTTGGTCGGGGTAACCTGAAAGTAGGGGATTGGTTCAGAAAGGCAGTTGGGAAAGAGGAAGCAGACTCATGGTTAGGCGTGACAATCTGAGCAATTGGACATTGTCGTAGCTAGTGTTAGAGCCCCGAGGGGCTGGGGTGGTTGCATGAAGAATGAAGGGACCCATGAGGATGTGCATAATAGGTCTAAGTGTGGTAGGTGCGGACAAAAGGGCCATCTCCGCCAAGAATGCACATCGGAGGTAGAGTTTTGTCATCGTTGTCATCAGCCTGGCCATATTTAGGCGAATTGCCCCCGCTTGCTGGTTGGGGTTGCTCAGGTTCCATTGCAGGTTCTTTAGCAGGAAGAGAGAGTTAGGGTTTCTTCAGGCGATATTACGGGTATGTTATTTGTTGCTTCCTTTTTGGTTATTATCAGAATTTATATTGCTTGGGAACTTTGCATCGGTTTGGGTAAGTGTACCTTCGGTTTATTTCTCTGTTTATGTTTGGGTTATATTTTCAAAAAATGTTATATGCCATTTGCATGCCATGAATCGTTGGTGGGTTAGTAAGGGGTTGTATCTTGTATGGCACGTTCCAAGTGTTTGGTTGTTATTTTGGGTTGCAGTCGAGATCGACTCAGGGGTATTGGGTGGAAGGTTTGTAGTTAGCTTCATCGGGTTAGTTCTCCTGTATCGTTGGGGTACAGTGGTTTCATATTCTGTTCTGGTATGATCGGTGGTTTCCTATTGGAGAACTTCAGGGTTCAAGCACTACCGTTGCTAGGGGAGGAGCGGTAGCAGAAAGATACTGATGTCAGTCGTGTGACATCCCCAATTTCACGGCCAAAAAAGACTGATTTGTTTATGCTTTGTTTTATAAATCAAAGTAATCGTTTAAAGAAAACGGTTGCGGAATTTGTTCCCAAAACAAGATATGATAATAACTTATCAAAACATTTCTCAAATAGAATGTATTTTTATTTAATAATAAAACCTCGGGATGTCATCTTCCGATACAAACACATAAGCATAAACATACCATACATTCATTTACACTAGTGATTTACATCTCTTTTAATCTCTCAGTGAAATGGGTCTTCGCATCGATACATGTGATACAAAGAAAACTTAGTGGGTCAGCCTTGGGAGCCTGGTGAGCATATAGGGTTTTCAACCCACAATAATACATTTATTATTCAATCATCGAACAATCAACCCAAATACCCATCCCCATATATCCTTTATTTCTTAAGGATTTACCTTAAGAACCAATTATCCTTCATTCATTCATTCCTAAGGATTTACCTAAGGAATTGGCACGAAGTCCATTGCTGCCAAAGTTTATTTGTCAGATACTAAATCCATAGCTATCAAGCGCTAACTCCATAGTCACCAAGGTTTACTCAACAGACACGAAGTCACATTGTCACTAAGGTTTATCAAATAGGCACGAAGTCGCATCCTCACCAAATCTTACTCAATAGGCATGAAGTCACATCATCACCAAAGCTTACTCAATAGGCACGAAGTCACATCGTCACCAAGGCTTACTCAATGGGAACTACGTCTCATAGTCGCCACTATTTCATCTACCCATGTTCTACCCAACATATTTGTAGATATAAAATACATATATAGTTTAAATCATTTAACACCCGTATAAAAACATCAATTCCAAGTCCATCTCAAATAGAAAAATAATATATAACACATAGCACGTATTTCATAGCTAATACTTTATATTTATGTGTTAGAAGAAAGTAACTATACACACACCTGATCAGAAGATGATCGGACAACACTAAGGCTTGTAGAAGTAGTATTCTTTGGTAGATCTGGAAGATCTTAACAAAAATATGCTTCTCGCGGGCAGAGCTTCGGCTCAGGAATTGCACTTCTCAGGATCTTCGGGGCTTCGGGAATTGCTTTGGGGCTCGGGATTAATATCGGGGCTTCGGGATATTTCTTTCACGAAAAACGAGGTAAAACAGGAGAGAGAGAGAGAGAGAGAGAGAGAGAAGAGAAAATGAGCAAGAAGGCCGACTGCCCTCGCAAGGCATTTACAGGGGATGAACTTCAAGGTTACGATGGGCGTAATTTCGGAGTATGTTGGGCGTACTCGGTACGTTGGGTGTACTAAGCCCTACGTTGGGCGTACACGACCAAACTTCATCGATTACGTATGCGAGGCACTCGAGTCCGAGGGGTTCATGCACCAGAGTACGCTGAATTAAAGATTAAATATATATTTTAATTATTTAATAAACTTCAAAAATTCATATCTTCCTCATACGAACTCCGTTTTCGACGTTCTTTATATCCACGCGTAGGTGCGACTACGCTCTACAACTTTCATTTACACTCCGTCGGCTAACTTTGAGTTTATTTTTATTATTTATTTTTAGTAGGCCGGGACAGGAAAACTCCGTTATAAATTCATAACTTCTTCATCTGACGTCCGTTTCATCTGTCTTTTTATCGTTGTACTACTAATGATGAGATCTTCGATTCTCGTTTAGATTGCTTCGGCTAGAAATCACTCAATCTCGAATTCGAGTTTCGGGCTGCATACTGCTCAGCTGAAACTTAGAAAAATCATAACTTCCTCATACGAAGTCAGATTTGGGCGTTCTTTTTATGCACACTCACGGTTTAACAAACTCTACGACTTTCGTTTAGATCGCTAAGGCTAAATATTGCTCTAACATAAATTTACGATTCACGTCACGCTGTGTCGTGTCGGTTCTGTCGCGAAACTTCGATAGGTCATAACTTCTTCGTTATAACTCGAATTTCGGCGTTCTTTATATGTACGGAATCCTTGTAACATATACTACAATTTAGTTAAGATTAATCCTTCTAGATAATCTTCCATCAAAAAGTCATTTTTGATGCTTATCGTCTCTAAATTGACTAGCCCTGATCTACGGGCGTTACAGTCGCATGAGTTGTTTGGTCATTGGATGTTTCAAGGGAATTGTATTCTCGCATGGGTTGTGTATGGTTAGAATTTAGTGGGTCTGTGACAATGGAAGTTGGAGTGAGGATTTGTCAGCCAGGGTAAGGGTTATTGCTTCTAGTCGCCAGCATGGGAAGGAGTTGGTATAGTATCATATAAGGTGAATTGAAGTATCCTAAGGTTTTGTTGAGGGCTCTCGATCACCCTGTCCACCAACCGGCTGAGGTCGTTGCTAAGGATCCACAAAATATCCTTCTCCAACGCCCCTTTTGTAGCGTTCTCTGCAACCAAATCGACCTCTAGTATACTAGATATTCATAACATTTTATATACTACAAGTACCATATCAATAAGGTATATTCATATACAAAAACAAAATGGGCTTTCATACGTAAATCTATTTAATACTAAGAATTGTGAGACATTTCAGCTTCACGTACGTTCGAGTATGCATTTTAAGTCCTGTATTATAAACCATAATCCCTTGGAGGGGGAGCGTGATGCTTGTGTATAGATCTATACGGGATTGACAATCCCGCACCTAAACTGTTAGCTACAGTTAGACCGGCAGGTCTGGGGTGACAAATGTCATAACATTCCAACGCCTGAAGAACGTTGTTACAGGCCATCAATGTCAATAGCATGGTTATAAAACTCACATGGAGTATTAAAAACACGTTGATTTACGGAGTTATCATATACCTTAGCAGTTATAACTGTACACAAATCTACTGCTTTAGACATGAAAAATACCATGGTAGTACATCTTTGGGTCTTTTAAACTACCACCCACTTATAAACAAATATTGGATTTCTGAAGCAATTATTCAAAACAATCGAGTCTTGGTAGAAGACTACAATTTATACTAGTAGAAAATATGAGATTTTCTAAGGTTTTCAAACATTTACAATTACTTGCAAACATGTTCGTTGGTACAAACTTTCCTTCATACATCTACAGGTTTTCTTTACAGCTTTACAAATCAAAGTCACATAAATACTTATGAACTCACCAGCATTATTGTTGATACTCGCTTTCAAAATAACTTGTATTCCCAGGATACGGATAGACAGGTACGACTACCAGATTCTGTGAAGACGGAGAAATCAAGACTCGTCTTTTATTTTTGAACATTCATTTTGTAGAATTATACTATGAAAGAAATCAAATGTAATTAAAATTATACTATAATGCAATGGATGATGTTGTTGCTTTGTTTACTACTTTGCATTGTTGTGATACATTACATGACGTCTTCCGCCCCAGAACGTTTCCGCCGTTCTCGGTTTTGGGGTGTGACAGATTGGTATCAGAGCATTGTTTATAGTGAATTAAGTATATCAACCCATAAAAGATATACAAACTATAAATACAATAGGGATTAAAATACTCTGATAAAGAGTCTATACTTTTAAATGATAAAATATTTAAGTATACATGCCTACATTCATACTAAAATCAGTATCACTAGGACGGAACAAAAGTATTACGATTGTTGGGCAACACAAGTAGACTTAGAGACATATAGTCAAAACTGGGATAATATAGCCTGATCAACTATATTTTCCAAGGGTTGACTAGCATGTGCCTAAGTGTGGTTGTGAGTTGCAACAAGTCTAAAAACTTACCCACAACACCACAATGGGAACAATAGAACGTAAACCTAAAATACTATAGGAGTATTTTGTGTATTCTATAAACTACTTATGTCTTAGATTCTTATACCCCAAATTACCGTATAGATAACATAGCTGGACCCCATCCCCACGACAACTCGTACTTCCCGAACAAAGGCAGTACTGGATGGTTCAGAGAAGAACCAGAGAATGATCATCCAATCCCTTTTGAATGATCACCATACTGAAGATCTTTCGGACGATGATAACTCTGAACTCGAGAAGGAGAACCTACCCCCGATAACTTCCAATTCAAACCCTAACCCTCGTCTAGCTCTTCATGGCCCGAAACTTCCTTGGGTAGTATGCCTAGAAACATGGAGCGCAGAGCAAGATCAACCTATGTCGTCAAAAGGAGACCGAAGCTACTACCACTTAAGCGAAGGGAGCTCAGCAGACAAAGTTCTAACAATACTGATCCGCAGAGTTGATCAAAACGAAATTCAAGGCAGGACAACGCTCCATTATATCAAAGAAGTTAAATACCAACGCAAGAGTGCACACCATCTACACCAATCATCTTGAAAACACTCGTGAGAGAACTAAGAGAGACCATGAGACCCTGCTGCAAGCATTAGCTGAAACGCAAGCCGAAGTCATAAGAACTCCAACGGGTGTACGAAGGACACCTTCTTAATAATAATGGAACATTAATTGGCTAACTGAGAGTTCACCAGAAGGATGACCTCCGCCAGAAAGAAATGCCTTGTTTCCCTACCTTGTTTAAATGGACTATTTTTCTGTCTATGCCCGATGCAACATTTTCTATGAAACTATCTTGTACTGTAAGTTGGGCCTTTATGCTGCTAAAACCTTCCTACTTTGGATATGATGTAAGACCTTCTTCAAAGTCAAATTTTACCCAAGCTTATTACATCGTAAAGCATCGATGATATTGACAGTCGGCTAACTCCCGTGTCACCTTTGGTTCAAAAACCCTCATCATACCTTCGTTAATATGCTTTAGTCAAGTCATTGGACTATAGTAATTTAACTCCGGAGGCATTTCCATGTCTCTTCTAGCGGTTGGATCATGTTATCCACCAACCAGCTATACCTCAGCTGGAACGACAAACGTCTTGAAAGACCATTTTACAAACATACTTCTACTCTATACTATGATTGCATCATAGGGATGTAGGTCAAACTTGCGAGAACATACTTGTACTCTTTACTTAAAGCAATCGAAGTACATCTAGAGTCAACCAGAATCACTCACAAAAATCTTTATCTTTCGTATTACAAAAATCATGTCGTCATCCGAAAACGATCCGCCGAGCAACGAAAAACCCTATCCTCCATATCAACGCCGCTTCATTTCAAACTGCAGTAGCAGCTGCGGTGACAACTTTCCTTACGCACATCAACTCAGGCAAGATAAGCAGGACTGACAAAGAAGTCGAGAGTTCCGATGGTAATACCGAAACGGGAAAAACTACAAATGGCAACTCCTGCAGAACGCTTTAGGAAGCAGTTTCCAAGGTGGTGTAATGAGGAAGGCACTCGTGTCCACATAACACTGGCTAAACACCTCACTCCCGCCACCAAGGCTAAGTACTAGCCAGTCATGCCACCAATGCGGGAGATAGGGCATCTCAAGAAGGATTGTCCTATAACAAAGAACTCTGGCACGGACGATAGGATTCTCAGGGTCACAACTGCAGGAGAACCTACTACGAACCCACGTTAATGTAATTTAGGCATTTCATTGTAACAGACTTATAAACCATCCAAAACTAGCACAATCAGAGTCTTATCCTTTGCGGGATCCCGTCAGTATAGGGATGCTCGTACTGTGTATACTTGCCATTTATAGTATACCTTAATCACGGCAATAGACTTGTAGTAGTCTAAAGTACTGTAACTCTGTTGATGGTTGCACGGTTGTGTGTTGTCTGTAAATGTTTCATATTCAAATCTAATGTCTTTAAGTTTCCTTATGACTCCAACATTATCTTACGACTTGATACAATTTGATCCTCACAAAAACAGCTTCATACGTACATCTCCTTCTCTGAAAACGTCCTTCTAGCGAAACCATCATTCCAGAACACCGAAGTACCCATGTATAGAATACCTCATAGTTCTTTTCTTTTCCAAAGGAATCTCCGAAGTACCACTTGTACAGTACGTCAAGTTCAAAATCCAAAGGGTCCATACGGTTGAACTTCGCTGATGAACGTATATATAGGGGTGATATATAATCAAGGTTCTACAAGTTTGGAATTGACAATTCCACTTTAACTTCTTTTTCCTCGATGGGATGAGGGCTTAAAGAAGAATCATTTATTCTACTACCTTTTCAAACCTTAATTATAAACGACTCGTATAACCGAGACTGTGATGGATGAACCAGGTATGAGTTCTACTATGAACTTCAAGACGGAGACTGTCCAAGACTGCGAGTGATCGTGCGTCCGTAAGAATAAACTTAGAAATACCTATCCTTTTCCCCTAATTCATGAGTAGTCATACTTCTTTTAGATATTCACGACAGCTAATCCACCCCAAGGTTTCAACATCATGATCAGCAAGAGTTGGTTAAGTCTACATTGAACCGACATCAGGTGCTTTGATAAAGCAGTTCGTCCTAACCTCCCTAAAACAACGAAGCTCTAGTTATTTACAGCGACAAACCAAGTACGAACCCTCTCATCAAATTCGTGTATGCAAGCTCAGAAATGCTTACGAAAGGAATATCATGTATTCCTTGCACACATCGCCAAGACGTGCCAAGAAATGAAGGACATTCAGAACATCCAAGAAGTACACGGCTTTTCCCAACACCTTTCCGAAAGGACAACCGAGACTACCAACACGGCGTCAAGTCAAATTCAGAATCGACTTAGTTCCAGTAGCCAAATCAACTTATTGTCTAGCTCCAACCGAGGTGCAAGAACTTCCTAACGAGCTTAACAAACTCCTCAGAAGGGGATTCTTTAGGATAAGTTTCTCACTTGGAAGAGCACCGGATTCGTCTGTAAACAAGAAAGAGCGTTCCAAACGCTAAAGTAAGTCTGATGCATCGCACCAATATTATCCCTCCCAAAAAGAGGATAGAATATTGCATGGTGTAATGCGATACATATAACCAAGGGCTTGGTTGTGTTATTATGCAAGGGGAAAGATCACTACCTATACCTCAAGACAGTTTAAGACCCAAGAATTTGATTGTTCAACACATGACCTTGATTCAGGAGCAGCGTTGATTGCTCTAAAGATCTGGAGATACTACTTGTAGGGTACAAGGTGTAACACTCTCACCGAACACGGAAACACACAACACACCTTCGACAAGGAAAGGATATCATACCAGTGAAGTCAAACGAAAGAAGCAAAGTCGTATCCCATTAGTGAAAGATTCACTGGAATGCCAGGCGAAGACAAATGTTTGCTTAAGAACACGAGTATCAAATAGAACTCCTATCGGTAGAATGATTGTTAATACTACTTAAAACTCGAATTTCGGGACGAAATTCCCTCTAACAGGGGGATGATGTGACAACCCGATATTTTGAGATGATAAAATGTAACGCCAGTCAAATTTAAGCCAAAACTTAACTTTCCTAAAATCATATTTGGATTAAATAAAGTGGTAGGACTCGTATCAAGGTTTTTGTACATATAAAGGACACTAAAATCCAAGTTATAACGAAGAAGTTATGACCAATCAAAAATTCACGGCGAGAACCGGCAACGCTGGTAGACGTAAAATGCAAAGTTTCGATACAATAGTTTTTAGCCTTAGGTATCTAAACGAAAGTCATAGATTACGTTAAACCGTGATCATGCATAAAAAGAACGCCCAAATCTGACTTCGTATGAGGAAGTTATGATTTTCCGAAGTTTCTAACCTAGCAGTAGACAGCTAAAAACTCGAAACAGAGATCGAACGATCTTTAGCCGACACAACCTAAACGAAAGTTGGAGAGCCCGACAATAGGAGTATAACAATAAAAAGTCTGACGAAAACGGACTTCGAATAAAGAAGTTACGGATTTTTAACGAAGTTATCGTGTCCCGGCCTATTAATTAAAATATAATTAAAAATAAAGTCAAAATTAGCCAACGGAGTCTAAATGAAAGTTGTACAGTATTTTCTCACCTTCACGTGGATATAAAGAACGTCAAAAACGGAGCTCGTACGCGAAAGTTACGGAATTTAGAAGAGGACAGGCCGGATTATGCCCCGCGTACTAGACCCAGAGTCGAGTCCCATCGGCCCGCCCACTCTACGCTTAGCTAGCCAGGAGTCGTAAGCCATGACGCATTCTTACGCTCAGCGTAACGAGGTACGCGCTGCATACGTGAGTACGCCCTGCGTACTCCAAAATTACGCCCCGCGTACTCACTCCTCCAGCACTATAAATAGATGGCATAAGCTTCGAGTTTTAGACACACTTTCTCAAATCTCCAATTACTCTCACACACTTCCAAGCACTAGAAGCTATCCCGACGACCTCGATTTCCGCACTCAAGCCCCGACGAAAGTCCGAAGCCCCGAGATTCCCTAGAATCTCGTCACTTTCCGGTCGAGGTGCCGCCCGGGAAAATGTCGTTTTCTTCAAATCACGCACTTTCTTCGGTGAGTTCATACCCCTATAATCTATATTTTTAAATGTGTTATAAATGTTGTTTTAATATACACTTTTGAGGGGGGGAATACAAGTAAACACACGATTATTATCGTGTGTAACTCAAAGATTCACTAAATACTCATTTTTATCAAGTAAATCATATGTGATTCACAACCATTATGTGGAATCTTTCATACGGAAAACATAACACGATATCGTCTGATATATATATATATATATATATATATATATATATATATATATATATATATATATATCGAAATTAAATATGTTGTTATACGTATACAAATCAAACAGTTTATTTATACCTCGAGTTTAAGTGTTCATTATGTCACCACAAAAAGTTATACATTTCATAACAAGTGAGCATTACACTAGGGTTACTATACAAACGAAACGAACTTTTGGAAAAACTATAATAGTTTACGACAAACATTTATACATGATAAAAACTCTTTATCAAACTGTCTTACATACTTTATGATTCCTTTCAAACGCTGTTAGAATCATGTTACTAACAAAGGTCTTCCTATATTTAAAACTGTTCTTATCAAACAAACTGCTTTCAAATCATTTTATAAACTGACATCAAGTCATCATTTCTTATTTATTAGACTTTTCAAAGGTTTTACAAAACTTCTTTTATATCTTTGTGCTTGCCTATATATGTATACTTATATAAGTAATGTTTGAAGGACTTAGGACGGCTAGCTCGCTTTATTTCCTTTTCCTCGTTGGGATGTGGCCTTAGGGCATCGGTTATTCGTCCGAATGTCGTCTAAATATATATATATATATATATATATATATATATATATATATATATATATGTACATATATAGACATAAAAGTTTCCGTTAGTTCGTTCAGTACCTTTGAGTAGCAAAGGCACATTTCGAATTATACACACACATTATCAATAACTATAATAGGTATAGTTAAGACATACTATTTACCATTCCAAGTACCAGGAGTTATACAAGATTCAGTCTATTCATGAGTCAATACAAATACATTACATACTATGCGAAGAGATACAATTATATACGATTAAAAAGGCATACAATCTTAAGACATACAATTACAGAAGCATACAACTTCAAGACATACCGTTTCAAGGAATACAATTACATGAGATAGTATACTAGATATTCATAACATTTTATATACTACAAGTACCATATCAAGAAGGTATATTCATATACAAAAACAAAATGGGCTTTCATACGTAAATCTATTTAATACTAAGAATTGTGAGACATTTCAGCTTCACGTACGTTCGATTATGCATTTTAAGTCCTGTATTATAAACCATAATCCCTTGGAGGGGGAGCGTGATGCTTGTGTATAGATCTATACGGGATTGACAATCCCGCACCTAAACTGTTAGCTACAGTTAGACCGGCAGGTCCGGGGTGACAAATGTCATAACATTCCAACGCCTGAAGAACGTTGTTACAGGCCATCAATGTCAATAGCATGGTTATAAAACTCACATGGAGTATTAAAAACACGTTGATTTACGGAGTTATCATATACCTTAGCAGTTATAACTGTACACAAATCTACTGTTTTAGACATGAAAAATACCATGGTAGTACATCTTTGGGTCTTTTAAACTACCACCCACTTATAAACAAATATTGGATTTCTGAAGCAATTATTCAAAACAATTGAGTCTTGGTAGAAGACTACAATTTATACTAGTAGAAAATATGAGATTTTCTAAGGTTTTCAAACATTTACAATTACTTGCAAACATGTTCGTTGGTACAAACTTTCCTTCATACATCTACAGGTTTTCTTTACAGCTTTACAAATCAAAGTCACATAAATACTTATGAACTCACCAGCATTATTGTTGATACTCGCTTTCAAAATAACTTGTATTCCCAGGATACGGATAGACAGGTACGACTACCAGATTCTGTGAAGACGGAGAAATCAAGACTCGTCTTTTATTTTTGAACATTCATTTTGTAGAATTATACTATGAAAGAACTCAAATGTAATTAAAATTATACTATTAATGCAATGGATGATGTTGTTGCTTTGTTTACTACTTTGCATTGTTGTGATACATTACATGACGTCCTCCGCCCCAGAACGTTTCCGCCGTTCTCGATTTTGGGGTGTGACAGGATCCTTCTGAGAAGCACCAGTGACAACAATGTCCTGGAGATCTGGATCCCCGTCGATGCCGATAGCACTGTTAGAACTGACGGTAGCTTCGATCCCTCGACCAAAAACAAGGGTGGAAGAGCCTCCACAAGATCGACGTCGCGATACTGAAGTTCACCTTCAAATAGAACCTGGAGAGCTTTCTCTAAAGAAACAACCTCCTCCACACCTGGCAACAAAACAAAAAACAACGGCGGTTAACCAAAATGCCGATTTAAACGTGCTTTGCCGATTAAAAAGGGGGGAAGGGGCAAGAAGAAACAGTCTGAGAAGCACAATACCCTCTTTCTCGATGAAAAACTCATGCATCTTCCCACGAGCCCTCCAAGCGGTGCTCATTCCGCTAGTGGCCAAGAATCAGTCAATCCAATCTTCACCATTGATGTTGATCTTCTCTAGGACATTAACTAGTTCCTTGTCAGCACCAAAAAGAGTTGCAGCACGGTCGACATACACCTTATCCCTTGGGTAACTGAGCACCACGAGTTCTTTGTTCGCATTGTAACAGCTCAAATTTTTCAAACAAATTTTTCATTTTAAAAACATAATTGTTTCCATTTTAAACAAGGCATAAATAGATTAATTATTCTGTCAAATACAATTATTCAAAATCCCAAGATCATGAAGACAATCTTCAGTGTGTATCGATCATGCCGGCGCCTTTCCACGGTCCTCGCTAGTACCTGAAATACATGCACAACAACTGTAAGCATAAATGCTTAGTGAGTTCCCCAATATACAACTTACGCACATACGCCTTTCCAGGCCCGACCTTTCGGTCCATGTGTCTCAGGGGACTTCCGTCCCTGCTGGGTAAACCTTCCGGCCTTACCCACGCCGACCTTCCGGTCCATCACACATCATATCGCCTTCCGGCCCATAATATAATCGCCTTCCGGCCCAAAACATACATAGCACATATAACAAATAACTTACCACATATAGCATACATATCACATATCATATCCGACCTTCCGGTCACACAGTCAAACCCTTCCGGGTACAGTATAGTGAGAAGACTCACCTCGTAGAAGCTGAACGCTAGCAATTCCCGAAATGACTCGTGCACAACCGACAAGCTACAACCTCCCTATAGCATCACATATCTCATTAACACTTATAACTTCTAAGGGTGACTATCCCTAAGAAGTCAGACTTAGGTCAACTCTGGTCAACGGTCAACGGTCAGCTCGACCGGACTCGGCGAGTACCATGACGACTCGGCGAGTCTAGACGTCCTCCAACTTTCTGAGATTCCTTATCTACTCGTCGAGTACCCTCCTCTACCCGACGAGTTACCCTTGAAAGAATCGCGGGGCCACCCCGACTCCACTCGCCGAGTCTGAAGAACAACTCGGCGAGTCCCAGTAAATCTTCAAGCTACTCGCCGAGTCAGAAGAACAACTCGGCGAGTCCATGCCATGCAGACGAGCAACTGCTTCCTGAATTACGTGTGGTCCCGAGATATACAACCATGGGACTTTCTGGACTTCTAAGCATCTCATTACTGGGGGTATAAACGTTTGGGTAATAACATAATAACCCATCTAATCACTAAATGGGTTTCATAAACCCTAACTTCATAAACACAACAAACAACAGAAGGAAATCCGAAATATTACCTGGAATATGCCCTCTCTGTGTTTCCAAACCGCAGAACTCGAATCCTTTGCTGTTCCTTTAGCCAAAACCTTTCTTCTCTTTGCCCCACAACCTCTTCAAGCCCTAATATCCTTCAATCTTGCTCTAGATGCCCACAACCGTTTAGGGTTCCTCTCAATCGACTAAAAACGAACAATGACGGCACATAAGAGCATTATATACGATCCAAGACCGAACGGTTAGGGTTTCTGCTGAACAGCGTCGACTCGCCGAGTCCATACCTGGACTCGTCGAGTCCAGTCGCGATCCCGCGACCAAGTCTGCGATCCTACTCGGCGAGTCTAGGCTCCAACTCGCCGAGTCCCCTCTTAAATCACTCAAAAACATAATTTAAACAATACCTGAGATTTCGGGCTGTTACAGCCTATAAAAACTTCCCCTGCCAGTTCTTCTTGGACTTTTTATCGTGGATAAGAGTATATACTCCCCATCGACGAGAAAGGGTTCGAGTCCCCGACTGAGTAGAAGCATTGAAGAAGTACTTGAATGTCGGAACAGTTGGCAGGCGGCCTAGGGTACGACAGAGGAGTTCAAAACCCACTATCTTGTTTATAGAAATAGGTGCCAGCTCTCTCACGAAAAACCCATATTCCTGGATAATCAGGTTGAAGAAGTTTGTAGTAGGCAAACGCAAAACCACTTCGAATAAGGCAATTGGAATGCCGACTTTGCCTTCGGGAAGACTGTAAAGCGATGCATCAGGAAGGGGGATTTGCACTCCATGTTCGGGGACAAACTCGAATCAGAACTCAAAAGATTCCCATTCTTTGGTGGTAAGATCTATCCCCAAGGAACGAGCGGTAGCCATGGAAAAATATGAAGAAAGAGTCGAAAGGGTTTCTTTAGGGCAAGAAGTCAAACAGAGAAAAGTAGAAAGTAATGAGGAAATGCCAGGAGGAACAGAGGTTTAAATGCCACTAAAGGGGCATCGAATCCTTTTCATGATGAAACCGCCGAAGAACGGCGATTTCACCCTGCCAACTACATAATCTATCAGTAGCAGCCCACCACGTGTTTGTGAAAAGACCAGAACAACTCTGCTACATCATGAACGCAAAAGGCTACTGGTCTAGGGACTTGTTAACGTTACCATGAACGACCACGTTAAATGTAAAGGAAAGTACAAACAAGACGTTATCTCGCTAGAACCTTGGCCAAGGCCTGGCCTTAGCCTAAGTAATCCAGCACTGGGGTGGCAGTTCGTTCCCCTTCAAGAGGAAAGAATATCCCCCATGATCTTCTCATTCACTCACGACCAATCAGGACGTGACAAGAAGTTTAGGTAACGCCCAGAACTGACGTCACCAGGCAGTTAGTTAACGTGGGCATAATTCTCCCAGTCAGAGGAGGCCACGTCTCACGCTCATTGGATGAGGTCCCCATGATCCGTTAGGAACATGTATAAAAGGATCTATTCCGCCTCAAGGAAGGGTCCATCTTCTCCCTCACGAATTTTACCCTAAAATTCTCTTTCTTAGGAAACTAACTTGATCGTCGGAGTGACGTCCCAGGAGAACACCTGGACATCCTTTAATGAGTCTTCTGTGTTGTGTTCTCATGAAAGCTTCCAGGACAGATCCATCATCCGACACCCAAACCCCTGTAGAGCATGTCGCAACATTAATTATATTTGATAGATTTTTACTTTTGTAAATTAAAAAAACATGATATATATATATATATATATATATATATATATATATATATATATATATATATATAATTTCACAAATAGTCCTTAAGATTTTCAGTTTGTCCCTAAAATAGTCCTTATGAAACCTTTTTTTGCATGAATGGTCCCTACAAAGTGAACCTTGCATACCAGTGGCCCTTTTAGTTTTAAATGTATCCATACGAAGCGGACTTTGCACACCAGTGGCACTATTGTTTTTTGTTATTTAAAAGAGAAATGGGCGCACCACTTAGTCTCATCCCCTGCCTCCTTCTTCGTTTCTTTTTCATTCATTCATCCTTCTTCATTTCTCCTTCATTCTATCAAAAGAGAATGAGGGGTTGGTAAGCCCTAATATTTTTACATTTTGATTCTTTATGTTTGCAATTGAAGAAAGGGGAGGGTGATTGAAGAACTTCACATAAAGATGCTTGAAAAATTAAATGGTTTAGTGAAAAATCGATAATAATGGTGTTATAATGGTGTTAGGTTAAGAGGCGATGGTTTGGTGGTGTTGTATATGATCGATGGAGGGGTCTGTTTTTGTAGTGGTTGGAGTGGATCATGTGTTGTAGATGATCTATGATGCCATCACTTTCGTCTAAAAATGTGTTGGGTTCGATTATGTAACACAATTTCATCTTATTCTGATTTTGGTTATGATTTCATCTTCTACTATTTTAGATCTAGGTTTGTTGTGTTTCACATTGGTGTTCAGTGTTCATATTCCAAATTTTTCTCAAATACAAGCTCATTAAATTGATTGAATCTTGTTGTTTCCTAAATGTATTGTCGATTCCCTATGTTGAAATGGTTTCGGATTATTTGAAGTTGAAGATTATTTTGAATTTTTTTGGTTCATTGATGATGTTGTGGTTCGTCGATACTCTGGTTGATGTGAAATTATTATTTTTTATTGGTTAAAGGTTGTTTGTCGAAAACATATTTTGTGGATGGATGTATATTCAATTTATTTGGATAATCTAATTTGTAAAGGATTTGGTTACGATTGTCGTGGTTGATGTTTCAACTCAAATTTCATGCCTGTAAACCCACCTAAACCTTAATCCAAATCCAGTAGGGTAGGTGGGCTAATGGAATTAATTATCATCAAAGCGTATATAATCATCGAGGTTTACAAAGATCCTACTGATATAGGATTAATCAACATGGGTGTGTGTTTAAAGTGTGCGTGTTGAATTTTTAGTTTGTGTTTATGGATGGAATTTGAGTCATAATTGAAGGTCCGTGGGGAAAATATGATGTTTTAAGTTTTTAAAAATAATGATGTGACAAGTAGGTTGAATGGATTAAGAATGATGTTATCTTCATGTATTATGTGTTGGGAGAGATGAAAAAAATAAAGAAAAAACATCAGTATGTTAAATAATAGGTTGAAAGTGTTCTACTCCTACCACTCTAAATAATAGGTTGGAAGTGTTCTACTCCTACCACTCTAAATAATAGGTTGGAAGTGTTCTACTGCCACTCATAAGGACACCATGTAAGACCATCTCCGTCCACATTCCATTGTTTAGACCAAAATGTTGTAAAAGGGCACCATGTAGGACCATCTCCATCCACATACCATTGTTTACACCAAATGGTATAAAAATGATGCAAATGTTATTTTATCTCTAATCCTATATCATTTTTTTTCATCAAAAAATATATATTCTCTAGCATATTCTCTTTTTAAACTTAAACTAATTGTCAAAAACATCATTCAACTTATTAATTAGCTTGTTACCTATTTTGTTTATATCTTTTTTTTGTATAAAGGCTTTATAAAATATAATATTACAAAATTATGATCAAATTAATTATTTATATATTATTAATCAAATTAAACATATTTTTATACTTTTTATGATTAATTAATGTCCAGTTAATAATATAATCTTGAATCTCCTTATTCTAATAAATGAATATGATTACTCTCATATTGACAAGTGTCACACTATAAGAACTCCTCATTAATATTAAATGTCATCTATCATGCCACTTATCAACCTGTTAATTATCAATTTCAAATTTCAAATTTTAAATTTTTCATTTTAATTATATTAAATTAATAAGTGATTCTCCATTTTAAATTTTAAATTTTTTCACTCTAATCATATTACATTAATAACATAAGATTAAAAAATAAAATAAAATTAATTAAGATTATAATGTGATATAATTTCACGTATTTATTTAAATCAACGATTATAATTTTATATAACTAAAAAAATATATCTTAATTAATAATTTATTTAAAACAATTGATTAATAATTTTGATTTTTTAATATAAAAGTTTAATTAATTTTATAACCATGATTTTCACGGGTTATAAACTAATAACTAATATATTAAGACATACCTAGTCATGTAAACTAACTTAGAATAAAATAAAAACGTAAACGAGGAACTAAAATTGACGCAAAATTTTTATACCATTTTGCTATAAAAAAATAATATAACATTAAATTTATACATCAAAATAAAATGAGATTGAGATGGCTCCATATCATTTTGATGTAAAAAATAATATTAATGTTGGGTTGGAGATGATCACACATAATAATAATAATAATAATAGTGTAACAACTTTTAGATATAAGTTTATTTTCTCAATCTTTTAAAACAAAATAATAAATGTTAACCAAAATCACATTTCCTTTTATATACTCTTTGCTATATAAAGGTTGGCAGCTTTCAAAAAGTTCTAAATTGATTTGAGTAACAGTTTCCAACACGTCTGGTGGCGCGTGGTGAACTATACACCACAAACGAGCCGTGAAAAACATCACTTCCGTTTTCTTGTGGGTCACATTTCACTTTTGGAAGCTTCTCAAAACCCCTCAAATAAAAGGAGTCGATGGCTGAGAGTTTGAATATCACCACACAAACACAACACTTGGGGTGCATCTGCATTCTCCACAGCCCTCTCTGTGTAGAGTTTTTCAAACATTTGTTCATCCATGCACAATTGTACATAACATCTCTACTGAGTACTCAATCATTCTCTGTTATCTTTCTTTTTATCTAAAGAAATGGAGAATGGGGTTGCGAAAATGGAGACCCCTACGAATGTGACAATTAAGGGGATTCTTGGACTGTTAATGGCGAATCTTGATTATGAAAATAAGAAGAGAGTGATTTCTCTTGGGATGGGTGACCCGACTGCTTTTTCTTGCTTCACTACCACTTCTGTTGCAGAAGATGCTGTCGTTGATGCTCTCACCTCGCAGAAATTCAATGGATATTCCCCTACTGTTGGCCTTCCTCAAGCAAGAAAGTATGTTCGTTCTTCCTTTCGTTTCTGCAATTAGACTCTCTGTGATCTGTTCTCTTGATTTCTCTCGTAAAGTGATTTCTTTTATGTTTGATCAAGTACGTAGCACTTCAAATTTAGACAACAGAGAATGAATTGTATAAAATCACCATGATAAGTCCAATCTCAAGAGAACTCGAGTCACGCACACAACCTGTTTGTAGAAATGCCAGAGACACGTATATAAAAGTTTAACCTTTTCTTTATGCATCAAATCTTATTAACTCTAATGTCATATGATCAAAAACAGGGCAATCAGTGAATATCTATCGATCAATCTCCCATACAAGTTATCCCCAGATGATGTATTCATAACAGCAGGATGCACACAAGCCATAGAAGTTGCTATATCAATTTTAGCCAGACCAAATTCAAACATATTAGTTCCAAAACCAGGATTCCCAATCTATGAACTTTGTGCAGCTTTTAGAAACGTTGAAATCCGCCATTTTGACCTTCTTCCCGAAAACAACTGGGAAGTTGACCTTGATGCCATTGATGCATTAGCTGATCATAACACCGTTGCAATTGTCATCATAAACCCAGGGAATCCATGTGGAAATGTCTATAGTTATCAACATTTAAAAAAGGTATACATTATACATGATTCATAATTTAAACCCTGTTTGTTTGATAGACATCTTTCCAGGTCCAAACAAATCTTTCTAGCTGAAAGTGTCAGAAGGACTGTTTAATTTGCACAAAAAAAAAGAGACTTTCCCGGTAAAATATGTTTTTCCCAGAAAGCCACAAAACAATATCTTTCTGGCTGAATGATCATTTTTCATCATTCAGTACGATCAGTAAGATGTACAATCAAACAGCATGGTTTCTTTCCTGGTCAATAGACTTTCTTAGACAACACTTTTCCAAACAGCAACTATCAAACGGGCCTTTAGTCTTTTTGGTTAATGATTTGAGATACTAATTTGGATTAAATGAAAGTAGATTGCCGAAACTGCAAAGAAGCACAAGGTTGTTGTTGTAGCAGATGAAGTTTATGGACATTTAGCTTTTGGACAAAACCCTTTTGTGCCAATGGGTGTGTTTGGATCCATGGTGCCTGTTCTTACACTTGGATCCTTATCAAAAAGATGGATTGTGCCAGGCTGGCGCCTCGGGTGGTTTGTCACCACCGATCCTAATTCCATGTTCAAAAACACCAAGGTACGTTAAAAAATAGCAACATACTTTAAATTTGTGAATTTGATTATAATTTTAACTCTTTTTGGTTTTTTCAGACTGTTGAGCGCCTCAAGAAGTACTTTGACATCTGTGGTGGTCCCGCAACCTTTATACAGGTCGGGTACCACAGTACTTTTATTTATTTGTTTATTACAACATCCTGATTTTTTTCTTTTTCCTATTACATTTACAACATTATACTTTGAAAAATCTACCTAGTTATAATTTGGTAGATTTTTCGGTGTATAATGTTGTAATAGGAAAAAGGGTTAAAGTTAAAATTGGTCAACCAACTACCAATGTTAACTTTAACCGTAAGGAAAAATAAAAACTTAAAGTATAATGTTGTTATTATGTGTTTCAGGCAGCTGTGCCTCGAATTATTAAGGAAACAAGTGACACGTTCTTCATGAAAACTCTTGACATATTGAAACACACATCGGATGTTTGTATGAAGAAAATAGAAGATATTCCTTGTTTAACATGTCCAACAAAACCTCAAGGATCCATGGCAATGATGGTGAAGCTTAATGTTTCATTACTAAAAGATATCCATGATGACATTGACTTTTGTTTCAAGTTAGCTAAAGAAGAATCTGTTATCCTTCTTCCAGGTGATTATTAAACAAAATATATATATATATATATATATATATATATATATATATATATATATATATATATATATATATATATATATATATATATTTTTAAACTAAAATTAAATGCAAGAAATTAAAAAGTAACATAATAGGTGCGACTCAAAGTCAAATATCCTATTGAGATCTTTTTTAGCCCAATAGCTTTTTGTAGAAGCTTGTGAAGTTGACATGTGAGTTTTTTATGTTTTTTAATCTCTTTCCACTTTTTAGTTTATCGACTTCAAATGAAAATTGTGTTTTTGTTTAATTTAACGTAAAGTTGATTTGTTAAAAAACTCAAAACTCGTGGAACGTGTTTTTCTTTAATTTATAAAATGTAAATAAGAAAACTTATGAAAAATTTGGTAACATGTAGAAATATATAAATATTGAAAAGTTAGAAACTCTAATAATTTAAAGAATATAATTATATTAATTGTTTTTTTTTTTGTGTTTTGTAGGACTAACAGTGGGACTAAAGAATTGGGTGAGGATAACTTTTGCTGCAGAACCATCTTTGCTTGAAGAAGCTCTTGAAAGAATTAAAACGTTTTCTCGTAGGCATTCTTATGACACAAATGGTTACATTTGATACATGAATTGCAAACTAGACACTTTATTTAAAAATACGTTTATCATTTTCTTTTTCTTTTTCTTTTTCTTCTTTTTTGGTTCTTTTAAATAAGTTTTATGATTGTATAGCTGGTATCCTATTCTAATAAAAAAATAAGTTTATTCTCTTTTTGTCATGTGTAACTCTATTAGGTCACCTAATTAATGTAATTCCACTTGTCAACTTATTGATTCTTCATTTTAAATTTTATATTTTAAAATTTTTCACTCTAATTACATTAAATTAATAACATTATAATAAAAATTAAAATAACATTAATACAGATTATAAGGTCATGTATTTATTTAAATCAATGATTATAATTTTATATAACTAAAAAAATTATCTCTTAATTAACAATTTATTTAAATTAATTAATTAATTATTTTGATTTTTTACTATGAAAATTTAATTAGTTTTATAACCGTGGTTATCTTGTACATACATTGTTGTTACAAATATACTATGTTACATACTTACATTAATATTTCATAATGTAAACTAGTTTTCGGCAATAAAAAAGGTTAAGGTTAACTTCCGCTCGTGATTATTTTTTTGGGAGATTGTTAATGAGAATTTCATTTACAGAAAAAAAAAATTGAAACATAATTATTATGGGAAAAATACATAAAATTGGTTTTTATTTTGGTTATTTTTATGGTTTAACAATTGATTTTCAAGTCTCACAAAAGTTTAAAATTTTCTTCTACTAGTTGTGTGACTCATGTATTACATGAGTTAATTTTTTTTTTTAAAGTTAAATATAAATGTCAAAATATTTGAAAACTTTTAATTTATAAGAAAATAAGAAAAATAATGAATTATTATAATGGAAATGTTTTTTATCTTTTAAATTTAAACAAATTATTTAAATAAATAAAAGAAATTAATAAACTTTAACTTTGGGAATTTTGAAATAAAAAAGTAGGTTAATTAATGAAATTGATATCCATTTATTACTACATTTATTGCAATTATTACATTAAAATATTATGTAAAATTTAATAAAATAAAAAAACTCAAAAAACGACATATGGAAAAAGAGTTATTCAAAATAACAAAAAAAATGACATTTGCCAAATTGAATAAGAGTGTAACAAGTGACAAAAAAAACTTTCATTTATTAGCGATGACTAGGTGTGTGAGACCCCTATATTACGTGAGTTTATAAAAAAGGACCAAAAATAACGGTGTAAAAAACAAGACCATTCACGCAAGTTTTGGTAACCACAAGGACCATGTTCATAAAAAAAAATAAAAAATAAGTAACGACTAAGTTTTTAACATTTGTACACCACATGGACCATTTATATAATTTGGTTTTAATTAATCTATAATAATAAAATTAATTAATATGAATTCACAAATGGAATGTACTATCTACATTAATATACATATACATTAATTATATATTAATAGAAAGATGAATTCACAAATAGAAAGTTATTATGTACATTAGTTAATAAATTAATAAAATTAATTAGTATGAGGTGACATTTAATAAGTGGAATTTGAATAAAAAAAAGAAAAAAAAACTATAAAAATGACAAGTGGATGTTAAATAATTCAAAAAAAATAATCTAAAAAATGACAAGTGGGAAAAAGAGGACGTGTGGCAAAATCATTCTTATTTATTAGGATAGATTTTTTTGTCTCTGTATCACTTTATCTCTTGGAAATTTGTTAAGTTTACACATTTTCGTTTCACAAATAGTAGTTACATATTAAAATAAAATAAAAACTTGGTGATAAGTCTTCCCACTATGCTTTTTTTTTCTTCAAATAAATGAATTATGAAACTATAATATTATATACGTAATAGTCAAATGGGCCCTCACTTAGTTGTAAGTTGTAACAAATGAAGTTATTAAAAAACGTATGTTTATTGATTTTCTATTTTTATTTATTTTATTACATCCAAATGGTTATAATTAGTAATTACATACATACAGGTAGACATGATATCATCATAAGATGATATGCCAACACAGGTAGATCACCGATCAATGATGATAATAAACATCGACTTTATGTCATTCAATGATTTTAAATTACAATTTAGAAAATGATGCATTCTTACAAGAGCTTGAATGGATTGGTGATCTTCAACCTCTAAAAACATTGTGTATTGAAAACTCTTGAAGAATTTTTTGGTATTTTAAATGACAACAAATGTATTATAATATACTCTAATAAATAAAGGTTTTTTTTGTCATATGTCACACTCTCATTCAATTTGTCAAATGTCATTTTGTGGTTATTTTGAATTAATTCTTTTTCCACATGTCATTTTATGAGTTTTTTTATTTTATAAAATTCAACATAATATAATGTAATAATTACAATAAATGTAGTAATAAATGGATATCAATTTCATTAATGAACTTACCTTTTACTTATTTAGACAAATAATTTAAATTTAAAGAAATAAATAAAAGAAACTAATAGTAAGAGATAATTTGAGAATTTTAAAATGAAAGGTAAGTTCATTAATTAAATTGATATTCATTTATTACTACATTTATTGCAATTATTACATTATATTATGTTGAATTTAATAAAATAGAAAAATGTGACATGTGGAAAAAAAAATAATTCAAAATAGCCAAAAAATGACATTTGGCAAATTAAATTAGAGTGTGACATGTAATAAAAAAAACCTTCATCTATTAGAGTAGATACGCGATAGTCAAATGGACCCTCACTTGGTTGTAAATTGTAACAAATAGAGTTTGTAAGAAACGGATACTTATTGATTTTCTATTTTTATTTATTTTATTACGTCTGAATGGTTATAATTAGTAATTACATGCATAGACATGTAGACATGATATCATCATAAGATGATATGCCAACACACGTAGATCACTGATCAATGATGATAATATACACCGACTTTATGTCATTCGATGATTTTAAATTACAATTTAGAAAATGATGCATTCTTGCATGAGCTTGAATGAATTGGTGATCTTCAACCTCTAAAAACATTGTGCATTGAAAAATCTTGAAGAATTTTTTGGTATTTTAAATGTCAAAAAATGTCTTATAATCTACTCTAATAAATGAAAGTTTTTTTTTGTCATATGTCACACTCTCATTTAATTTGCCAAATCTCATTTTGTGGTTATTTTGAATTAGTTTTTTTTCACATGTCATTTTATGAGGTTTTCTATTTTATTAAATTCAACATAATTAAATGTAATAACTGAAATAAATGTAATAATAAACGGATGTAAATTTGATTGATGAACTTACCTTTTACTTATTTAAACAAATAATTTAAATTTAAAGAAATAAGTAAAAGAAACTAATAAGAGATAATTTGAGAATTTTAAAATGAAAGGTAAGTTCATTAATTAAATTGATATTCGTTTATTACTACATTTATTGCAATTATTACATTATATTATGTTGAGTTTAATAAAATAGAAAAAAACTCATAAAATGACATGCTGGAAAAAAAATTAATTCAAAATAACGACAAAGTGACATTTGACAAATTGAATGAGAGTGCGACATGTGAAAAAAAAACATTCATTTATTAGAGTAGATAATAAAAATTAAAATAACATTAATACAGATTATAAGGTCATGTATTTATTTAAATTAACGAATATAAATTTATATAACCAAAAAATTATTTCTTAAATAAAAATTTATTTAAAATAATTAATTAATAATTTTGATTTTTTACTATGAAAATAAATTAGTTTTATAACCGTAGTTCACACGGGTTATAAACTAGTAACTAAATAATTACAGTTCTATCATGCTTATCTTGTAATTGATACATACATTGTTGTTACAAATGTACTATGTTACATACTTACATCAATATTTCATTATGTAAACTTTTTTCGGCAATAAAAAAGGTCAAGGTTAACTTCTGCTCGTGATTATTTTTTTGGGAGATTGTTAATGAGAATTTCATTTATAGAAAAAAAAAATATTGAAACATAATTATTATGGGAAAAATACATAAAATTGGTTTTTATTTTGGCTATTTTTATGGTTTAACAACTGATATTCAAGTCTCACAAAAGTTTAAAATTTTCTTCTACTAGTTGTGTGACTCATTTATTACATGAGTTAATTTTTTTTAAAGTTAAATATCAATGTTAAAATGTTTGAAAACTTTTAATTTATAAGAAAATAGGAAAAATAATGAATTATTATAATGGAAATGTTTTTTATCTTTTAAATTTAAACGAATTATTTAAATAAATAAAAGAAATTAATAAACTTTAACTTTGGGAATTGTGAAATTAAATGGTAGATTAATTAATGAAATTGATATCCATTTATTACTACATTTATTGTAATTATTACATTAAGATATTATGTAAAATTTAATAAAATAGAAAACCTCATAAAATGACATATGGAAAAACAGTTAATTCAAAATATCAAAGAAAACAAAAAAAAAGACATTTGGCAAATTGAATAAGAGTGTGACAAGTAACAAAAAAAAACTTTCATTTATTAGAGATGACTAGGTGTGAGACCCATATATTACGTGAGTTTATAAAAATGACCAAAAATCACGATGTGAAAAAAAAGACCATTCATGCAAGTTTTGGTAACCACAAGGACCATGTTCATAAAAAATAAATAAATAAGTAACGACTGAGTTTTTAACCTTTGGTACACCACATGGACCATTTATATAATTTGGTTTTAATTAATCTATAATAATAAAATTAATTAATATGAATTCACAAATGGAATGTATTATCTACATTAATATACATACATATATATATATATATATATATATATATATAAATTATATATTAACAGACAGATGAATTCACAAATAAAAAGTTATTATTTACATTAGATAATATATTTATTAAAATTATTTAGTATGAGATGGCATTTAATAAGTGAAATTTGAATAAAAAAGAAAAAAAAAACTATAAAAATGACAAGTGGATGTTAAATAATTCAAAAAAATCTAAAAAATGACAAGTGAGAGAAAAGGACATGTGACAAAAATCATTTTTATTTATAAGGATAGATTTTTTTTGTCTCTATGTCACTTTATCTCTTGGAAATTTGTTAAGTTTATGCATTTTCATTTAACAAATAGTAGTTACATATTAAAATAAAATAAAAAGTTGGTGATAAGTCTTCCCTCAATGCTTTTTTTTTCTTCAAATAAATGAATTAAGAAACTATAATATTTTTTACGCAATAGTCAAATGGGCACTCACTCGGTTGTAAGTTGTAACAAATAAAGTTTTTAAGAAATGTATATTTATTGATTTTCTTTTTTTTTTTATTTATTTTATTACGTCCGAATGGTTATAATTAGTAATTACAAACATACAGGTAGACATGATATCATCATAAAATGATATGCCAACACAGGTATATCACCGATCAATGATGATAATAAACACCGACTTTATGTCATTCAATGATTTTAAATTACAATTTAGAAGATGATGCATTCTTACAAGAGCTTGAATGGATTGGTGATCTTCAACCTTTAAAAACATTGTGTATTGAAAAATCATGAAGATTTTTTTGGTATTTTATATGACAACAAATGTCTTATAATATACCATAATAAATGAAGGTTTTTTTTTGTCATATGTCACACTCTCATTCAGTTTGCCAAATGTCATTTTGTGGTTATTTTGAATTAATTTTTTTTCCACATGTCATTTTATGTGTTTTTCTATTTTATTAAAATCAACATAATATAATGTAACAGTTGCAATAAATGTAGTAATAAATAGATATCAATTTCATTAATAAACTTACTTTTTACTGATTTAAACAAATAATTTATATAAATAAATAAAAGAAACAAATAAGATATAATTTTAGAATTTTTAAACGAAAAGGTAAGTTCATTAATTAAATTGATATTTATTTATTACTATATTTATTGCAATTATTAAATTATATTATGTTGAATTTAATAAAATAGAAAAACTTGACATGTGAAAAAAAATAATTCAAAATAACCACAAAATGACATTTGGCAAATCTAATGAGAGTGTGACATGTGACAAAAAAACCTTTATATATTAGAGTAGATACACTATAGTCAAATAGGCCCTCACTTGGTTGTAAGTTGTAACACATAGAGTTTGTAAGAAACATATGATTATTGATTTTCTATTTTTATTTATTTTATTACGTCTGAATGCTTATAATTAGTAATTACATGCATAGACATGTAGACATGGTATCATCATAAGATGATATGCCAACTGTAACGTCCGTGTTTCTAGGCTTGCCATTTTTAGCAATGTAATAGCCTAGGTTAACCTTTGTAACCCAATTTGAAATAATAAAAATGTATTATTTGTGAATTATGTGTGTGTTTTCTTAATTATTACAATTTAATTAAATTAAGAATAAAATGAGCGTCAAAATTTAAGTGTAAAATAAACTCGATATCTTTGCATAAAGTTGTAGTGGCCGAAACGAGGTTTCCGAATATATATAGAACGCCCAAATCTGACTTCGTATGAGGAAGTTATGATTTTCTGAAGTTTCGACTTGGCAGTAAGCAGCCCGAATACTCGATTTGAGGTCGAGCGGTTTTTAGCTGAAACAATCTAAACGAGAATCGAAGATCTCGTTGATAGTAGTGCTTTGGTGAAAAGACAGACGGAAATGGACGTCGAACGAAGAAGTTATGAATTTATAACGAAGTTTTCCTGTCCCGACCTTCTAAAGATAAATAATAAAAATAAAAGTCAAAATTAGCCGACGGAGTCTAAATGAAAGTTGTAGAAGATGGTCTGACCTACGCGTGGATATAAAGAACGTCGAAAACGGAGCTCGTATGCGAAAGTTACGCAATTTAGAAGTTTGACAAGTCAAATTACGCCAAGCGTAATATGAGTACGCCCAGCGTACTCAGAGGGGTGCAACTTGTCTGACCAATACTCGAGTGCCACCAATTGACGCATGCAGTGACGTCGAAGTACGCCCAGCGTAATCCCAGACCCAGCAGCCTATAAATAGAAACCAAGATCAGCCATTTTCCCTTGTTCAAACTCTTCCTTCTTTCTAGTTTTTGCCTCGATTTGCATGCCAATCATATCCCGAAGCCCCGGTATCATTCCCAAGCCCCGAAGCAAGATCCGAAGCCCCAAGGATTCCGAGAAGTGAGATTTCCGAGCCGACGCCCTGCCCGCAAGGAGCCCGATTTTTGTGAAGATCTTCCAGATCTATGGAGAAACACTACTTCTGCAAGCCGTAGTGCTGCCTGATCATCTTTTGATCAAGTGAGTGTGTAGTCATTTTCTTCCAACACATTATTAAGAAGTATTTTATATAAAATACGTGCTATGTGTATATATTTTGTTGTTATATGTGTGAATGTATGTTCACTCTCTTTTATCTTATAGATCTGATTTATTCTCTATGAAATACGTGTTATGTGTGTGTGCCTCATATGTTATGTGGAATATGTACTGATTAAAGCATGCTATACATGTTTTAAACTGTGTATAAAAATGTATATTTTTATCTACTAATATGTTGGGTAGAACATGGGTAGATAATTAGTGTGTAATAAACAGATGAGAGGCCTCGATGTTGTTGGTGTTATTCTAGTCATTCAGCAGAGTATGAATGACGACCACGGACTATCCTAGACAGTCCTGTGGAACACTAGCAGGCTCATAACCTGTAGGTGCTGTGAACGACGTGTTCACCGGTGTACTTTATCCCCCTCATGGTTACCTTTAGGATATTTATTGCTAAGGAAGCCCATTTGCAGTAATGTCCGTCCCGATGAAAATCCTAGATTAGGTCCCTTATAATAGATGTTGTTTTAGGGACGTAAAGTGAGGATAACGGGAATGGGTAATCGGGTTATTGTTGACTGTTGAATTAAATATAATTATTTATTGTGGTTTGAAAACCCTACATGCTCACCAGGCTCCCAAGCCTGACCCACTCAGTTTATTTGTATTACAGCAAGTGGCGCAAGGGCATAAGATGGATGAATCATCAAGTTGTTTTGTTTACAAGTCTGCATATGTATATATTTGTTGAATGACTTGTAATGTTATCGTTTATGCTTTATGGTCTGTACCGGAACATGACATCCCGATTTGATTATGAAATGAAATTATGTTTCTTTATGAAATGTTTTGATAAAAGATCTATTTTATCATGTTTTGTTTTTGGGAACAAATTCCGCATCTCTTTTAAAAAGGATTTACTCTGAAAATGTTTAACAAGCATAAATGAAAACGGTCTTTTCTGGCCGAGATTTTGGGGATGTCACACCAACACATGTAGATCACTAATCAATGATGATAATAAACATCGACTTTATGTCATTCAATGATTTTAAATTACAATTTAGAAAACGATGCATTCGTACAAGAGCTTGAATGGATTGGTGATCTTCAACCTTTAGAAACATTGTGTATTGAAAAATCTTGAAGAATTATCGGTATTTTAAATAACAACAAATGTTTTATAATCTACTCTAATAAATGAAGGTTTTTTTGTCATATGTCACACTCTCATTCAATTTGCCAAATGTCATTTTGTGGTTATTATGAATTAATTTTTTCCACATGCATTTTATTAGTTTTCTATTTTAATAAATTCAACATAATATAATGTAATAATTGCAATAAATATAGTAATAAATGGATACCAATTTCATTAATGAACTTACATTTTACTTATTTAAACAAATAATTTAAATAAATAAATAAAAGAAACAAATAAGATATAATTTGAGAATTTTAAAATGAAAAAGTATGTTCATTAATTAAATTGATATTCATCTATTACTATATTTATTGCAATTATTACATTATATTATGTTGAATTTAATAAAATAGAAAAACTTGACATGTGGAAGAAAAATTAATTCAAAATAACCAGAAAATGACATTTGACAAATTGAATGAGAGTGTGACATGTGATAAAAAAAAAACCCTTCATATATTAGAGTTGATACGCGACAGTCAAATGGGCCCTCACATGGTTGTAAGTTGTAACAAATAAAGTTTGTAAGAAACATATGTTTATTGATTTTATATTTTTATTTATTTTATTACGTCTGAATGGTTATAATTAGTAATTAAATGCATAGACATGTAGACATGATATCATTATAAGATGATATGGCAACACAGGTAGATTACCGATCAATGATTATAATAAACACTGACTTTATGTCATTCAATGATTTTAAATTACAATTTAGAAAATGATGCATTCTTGCAAGAGCTTGAATGGATTGGTGATCTTCAACCTCTAAAAACATTGTGTATTTAAAAATCTTGAAGAATTTTTTGGTATTTTAAATGTCAAAAAATGTCTTATAATATACTCTAATAAATGAATGTTTTTTTGTCATATGTCACACTCTCATTTAATTTACGAAATGTCATTTTGTGGTTATTTTGAATTAATTTTTTTTTCCACATATCATTTTATGAGTTTTTCTATTTTATTAAATTCAATATAATATAATGTAATAATTGCAATAAATGTAGTAATAAATGAATATCAATTTCATTGATGAACTTACCTTTAACTTATTTAAACAATAATTTAAATAAATAAATAAATAAAAGAAACTAATAAGATTTGATTTGAGAATTTTAAAATTAAAAGGTAAGTTCACTAATGAAATTAATATTCATTTATTACTATATTTATTGCAATTGTTATTACATTATATTATGTTGAATTTAATAAAATAGAAAAAAAAAACTCATAAAATGAAATGCTGGAAAAAAAATTAATTCAAAATAACCATAAAATGACATTTGACAAATTAAATGAGTGTGTGACATGTGCCAAAAAAAAAATATTCATTTATTAGAGTAGATAGTAAAAATTAAAATATCATTAATCCAGATTATAAGGTCATGTGTTTATTTAAATCAATGATTATAATTTTATATAACTAAAAAATTATCTCTTAAATAACAATTTATTTAAAATAATTAATTAATAATTTTTATTTTTTACTATGAAAATTTAATTAGTTTTATGACTGTAGTTCCCACGGGTTATAAACTAGTAACTCAATAATTACAGTTGTATCATGGTTATCTTGTAATTTATACATATATTGTTGTTACAAATATACTATGTTACATACTTACATCAATATTTCATAATGTAAACTTTTTTCGACAATAAAAAAGGTCAAGGTTAACTTCCACTCGTGATTATTTTTTTAGGAGATTGTTAATGAGAATTTCATTTACAGAAAAAAATATCTTGAAACATAATTATTATTTGAAAAATACATAAAATTGGTTTTTATTTTGGTTATTTTTATGGTTTAACAACTGATATTCAAGTCTCAGAAAACTTTAAAATTTTCTTCTACAAGTTGTGTGACTCATGTATTACATGAGTTAAAGTTTTTCTTTTGGAAGTTAAATTTAATGTCAAAATATTTGAAAACTTTTAAATTATAAGAAAATAAGAAAAATAATGAATTATTATAATATAAATGTTTTTTATGTTTTAAATTTAAACAAGTTATTTAAATAAATAAAAGAAATTAATAAACTTTAACTTTGGGAATTTTGAAATTAAAAGGTAGGTTAATTAATGAAATTGATATCCATTTATTACTACGTTTATTATAATTATTACATTAAAATATGATGTAAAAATTTAATAAAATAGAAAAACTCTTAAAATGACATATGGAAAAAGAGTTAATTCAAGGTAACAAAAAAGATGACATTTGGCAAATTGATTAAGAGTGTGACAAGTGGCAAAAAAAAACTTTCATTTATTAGAGATGACTAGGTATGAGACCCATGTATTACGTGAGTTTATAAAAAGGACCAAAAATAACGGTGTGAAAAAAAAAGACCATTCACGTAAGTTTTGGTAACCACAAGGACCATGTTCATAAAAAAAATAAATAAATAAGTAACGACTGAGTTTTTTAACATTTGGTACACCACATGGACCATTTATATAATTTGGTTTTAGTTAATCTATAATAATAAAATTAATTAATATGAATTCACAAATGGAATGTATTATCTACATTAATATACATATACATTAATTATATATTAATAGAAAAATGAATTCACAAATAGAAAGTTATTGTGTACATTAGTTAATATATTAATAAAATTAATTAATATGAGGTGACATTTAATAAGTGGAATTTGAATAAAAAAACCATAAAAATGACAAGTTGATGTTAAATAATTAAAAAAAAATCTAAGAAATGACAATTGGGAGAAAAGGACATGACAAAATCATTCTTATTTATTAGGATAGATTTTTTTCGTCTCTATATCACTTTATCTCTTGGAAATTTGTTAAGTTTATATATTTTCATTTAACAAATAGTAATTACATATTAAAATAAAATAAAATGTTGGTGATAAGTCTTCCCACTATGCTTTTTTTTTTCTTCAACTAAATGAATTTTGAAACTACAATATTATATACGTAATAGTGTTGTAACAAATAAAGTTTTTAAGAAACGTATGTTTATTGATTTTCTATTTTTATTTATTTTATTACGTCTAAATGGTTATAATTAGTAATTACATACATACACGTAGACATGATATCATCATAAGATGATATGCCAACACAGATAGATCACCGATCAATGATGATAATAAACACCGACTTTATGTCATTCAATGATTTTAAATTACAATTTAGAAAATGATGCATTCTTACAAGAGCTTGAATGGATTGGTGATCTTCAACCTCTAAAAACATTGTGTATTGAAAAATCTTGAAGAATTTTTTGGTATTTTAAATGACAACAAATGTCTTAAAAATACTGTAATAAATAAAGGTTTTTTTTTGTCATATGTCACACTCTCATTCAATTTGCCAAATGTCATTTTGTGGTTATTTTGAATTAATTATTTTTCCACATGTCATTTTATTAGTTTTTCTATTTTATTAAATTCAATAATAATTGCAATAAATGTAGTAATAAATGTATATCTATTTCATTAATGAACTTACCTTTTACTTATTTAGACAAATAATTTAAATTTAAAGAAATAAATAAAAGAAACTAATAAGAGATAATCTGAGAATTTTAAAATGAAAGGTAATTTCATTAATTAAATTGATATTCATTTATTACTACATTTATTACAATTATTACATTATATTATGTTGAATTTAATAAAATAGAAAAACGTAACATGTGGAAAAAAAAATTAATTCAAAATAACCACAAAATGACATTTGGCAAATTGAATAAGAATGTGACATGTGATAAAAAAAAACTTTCATAGATTAGAGTAGATACGCGGCAGTCAAATGGGCCCTCACTTGGTTGTAAATTGTAACAAATAGAGTTTGTAAGAAACGTATGCTTATTGATTTTCTACTTTTATTTATATTATTACGTCTGAATGGTTATAATTAGTAATTACATGCATAGACACGTAGACATGATATCATCATAAGATGATATGTCAACACAGGTAGATCACCGATCAATGATGATAATAAACACCGACTTTATGTCATTCAATGATTTTAAATTACAATTTAGAAAATGATGCATTCTTGCAAGAGCTTGAATGGATTGGTGATCTTCAACCTCTAAAAACATTGTGTATTGAAAACTCTTGAAGAATTTTTTGGTATTTTAAATTACAACAAATGTCTTATAATATATTCTAATAAATAAAGGTTTTTTTGTAATATGTCACACTCTCATTCAATTTGCCAAATGTCATTTTGTGGTTATTTTGAATTAATTCTTTTTCCACATGTCATTTTATGAGTTTTTTTATTTTATAAAATTCAACATAATATAATGTAATAATTGCAATAAATGTAGTAATAAATGGATATCAATTTCATTAATGAACTTACCTTTTACTTATTTAAACAAATAATTTAAATAAATAAATAACCGAAACAAATAAGATAGAATTTAAAAATTTTGAAATTAAAAGGTAAGTTCATTAATTAAATTGATATTCATTTATTACTACACTTATTGCAATTATTACATCATATTATGTTGAATTTAATAAAATAGAAAAATGTGACATGTGGAAAAAAAATTAATTCAAAATAACCACAAAATGACATTTGGCAAATTGAATGACAGTGTGAAATATGATAAAAAAAAAAAAACCTTAATATATTAGAGTAGATACGAGGCAGTCAAATAGACCCCAACTTGGTTGTAAGTTGTAACAAATAAAGTTTGTAAGAAACGTATGCTTATTGATTTTCTATTTTTAATTATGTTATTACGTCTGAATGGTTATAATTAGTAATTACATGCATAGACATGTAGACATGATATCATCATCAGATGATATGACAACACAGGTTGATCACCGTTCAATGATGATAATAAACACCGACTTTATGTCATTCAATGATTTTAAATTACAATTTAGAAAATGATGCATTCTTGCAATAGCTTGAATGGATCGGTGATCTTCAACCTCTAAAAACATTGTGTATTGAAAAATATTGAAGAATTTTTTGGTATTTTAAATGTCAAAAAATGTCTAATAATCTACTCTAATAAATGAAGGGTTTTTTTGTCATATGTCACACTCTTATTTAATTTGCCAAATGTCATTTTGTGGTTATTTTGAATTACTTTTTTTTCCACCTGTCATTTTATGAGTTTTTCTATTTTATCAAAATTCAACATAATATAATGTAATAATTGCAATAAATGTAGTAATAAATGAATATCAATTTCATTGATGAAATTACCTTTTACGTATTTAAACAATAATTTAAATAAATAAATAAAAGAAACTAATAAGATTTACTACATTTATTGCAATTATTATTACATTATATTATGTTGAATTTAATAAAATAGAAAAAAAACTCATAAAATGACATGATGGAAAAATAATTAATTCAAAATAACCACAAAATAACATTTGACAAATTTCATTAGAGTGTGACATGTGGCAAAAAAAACATTCATTTATTAGAGTAGATAATAAAAATTAAAATAACATTAATACAGATTATAAGGTCATGTGTTTATTTAAATCAACGATTATAATTTTATATAACTAAAAAATTATCTCTTAATTAACAATTTATTTAAAATAACTAATTAATAATTTTGATTTTTTACTATGAAAATTTAATTATTTTTATAACTGTAGTTCTCACAGGTTATAAACTAGTAAATAAATCATTACAGTTGTATCATGGCTATCTTGTAATTTATACATACATTGTTGTTACAAATATACTACGTTACATACTTACATCAATATTTCATAATGTAAACTTTTTTTCGACAATAAAAAAGGTCAAGGTTAACTTTCGCTCGTGATTATTTTTTGGGAGATTGTTAATGAGAATTTCATTTACACAAAAAAAATATATTGAAACATAATTATTATGGGAAAAATACAAAAAATTGGTTTTTATTTTGGTTATTTTTATGGTTTAACAACTGATATTCAAGTCTCACAAAAGTTTAAAATTATCTTCTACTAGTTGTGTCACTCATGTATTACATGAGTTAATTTTTTTTAAGTTAAATATAAATGTCAAAATATTTGAAAACTTTTAATTTATAAAAAAATAAGAAAAATAAAGAATTATAGTAATGGAAGTTTTTTTATCTTTTAAATTTAAACAAATTATTTAGATAAATAAATAAAAGAAATTAATAAACTTTAACTTTTTAAATTTTGAAATTAAAAGCTAGGTTAATTAATGAAATTGATATCCATTTATTACTACATTTATTGCAATTATTATATTAAAATATTATGTAAAATTTAATAAAATAGAAAAACTCATAAAATGACATATGGAAAAAGTGTTAATTCAAAATAACAAAAAAAAATGATATTTGGCAAATTGAATAAGAGTGTGACAAGTGGTAAAAAAACTTTCATTTATTAGAGATGACTAGGTATGAGACTCATGTATTACGTGAGTTTATAAAAAGGACCAAAAATAACGGTGTGAAACAAAGACCATTCGCGCAAGTTTTGGTAACCACAAAGACCATGTTCGCAAAAAAAATAAGTAACTAAGTTTTTTAACCTTTGGTACACCACATGGACCATTTATATAATTTGGTTTTAATTAATCTATAATAATAATATTAATTAATATGAATTAACAGATGGAATGTACTATCTACATTAATATACATATACATTACTAATTATATATTAATAGAATGATGAATTCACAAATAGAAAGTTATTATGTACATTAGTTAATATATTAATAAAATTAATTAGTATGAGGTGACATTTAAAAAGTGGAATTTGAATAAAAAAGAAAAAAAAAACTATAAAAATGACAAGTGGATGTTAAATAATTCAAAAAAAAAATCTAAAAAATGACAAGTGAGAGAAGAGTACATGTGGAAAAATCATTCTTATTTATTAGGATAGATTTTTTTTGGTCTCTATATCACTTTATCTCTTGGAAATTTTTTAAGTTTATACATTTTCATTTAACAAATAGTAGTTACATATTAAAATAAAATAAAAAGTTGGTGATAAGTCTTCTCATTATGTTTTTTTTCTTCAAATAAATGAATTATGAAACTATAATATTATATACGCAATAATCAAATGGGCCCTCATTTGGTTGTAAGTTGTAACAAATCAAGTTTTTAAGAAACGTATGTTTATTGATTTTCTATTTTTATTTATTTTATTACGTCCGAATGATTATACGTCCGAATGATTATAATTAGTATGTCTTATAATCTACTCTATCAAATGAAATTTTTTTTTGTCATATGTCACACTCTCATTCAATTTGCCAATTGTCTTTATGGTTATTTTGAATTAATTTTTTTTCCACATTTCATTTTATGAGTTTTTCTACTTTATTAAATTCAACATAATATAATGTAATAATTACAATAAATATAGTAATAAATGAATATCAATTTCATTAATGAAATTATATTTTACTTATTTAAATAAATAAATAAAAGAAACAAATAAGATATAATTTGAGAATTTTAAAATGAAAAGGTAAGTTCATTAATTAAATTGATATTCATTTATTACTACATTTATTACAATTATTACATTATATTATGTTGAATTTAATAAAATAGAAAAACTTTGACATGTTAAAAAAAATTAATTCAAAATAACCATAAAATGACATTTGGCAAATCTAATAAGAGTGTGACATGTGACAAAAAAACATTTATATATTAGAGTAGATACGCGATAGTCAAATAGGTCATCACTTGGTTGTAAGTTGTAACAAATAAAGTTTTTACGAAATGTACGCTTATTATTTTCTATTTTTATTTATTTATTTTATTACGTCTGAATGATTATAATTAGTAATTACAGTATAGACATATAGACATGATATCATTATAAGATGATATGCCAGCACAGGTAGATCACCAATCAATGATGATAATAAACCCCGACTTTATGTCATTTAATGATTTTAAATTACAATTTAGAAATTGATGCATTCTTACAAGAGCTTGAATGGATTGGTGATCTTCAACCTTTAAAAACATTGTGTATTGAAAAATCTTGAAGAATTTTTTGGTATTTTAAATAACAACAAATGTCTTATAATCTACTGTAATAAATGAATGTTTTTTTTTGTCATACGTCACACTCTCATTCTAATTGCCAAATGTCATTTTGTGATTATTTTGAATTAATTTTTTTCCACATGTCATTTTATTTGTTTTCTATTTTATTAAATTCAACATAATATAATGTAATAATTGCAATAAATGTAGTAATAAACGGATATCAATTTCATTGATGAACTTACCTTTTACTTATTTAAACAATAATTTAAATAAATAAATAAAAGAAACTAATAAAATTTAATTTGAGAATTTTAAAATTAAAAGGTAAGTTCACTAATGAAATTAATATTCATTTATTACTACATTTATTGAAATTATTATTACATTATATCATGTTGAATTTAATAAAATAGAAAAAAAAAATCATAAAATGACATGCTGAAAAAAAAATTAATTCAAAATAACCACAAAATGACATTTTGCAAATTTAATGAGAGTGTGAGCCGTGACAAAAAAAACATTCATTTATTAGAATAGATGTAAACCGATGTGGCTTTATGTTAATAATAGCATGTAAAAATGATTACAATTGAAAATTTTATCAAATAAAAAAGGTTTAGTGAAATTTTGATATTAAGTATTCCACTTAACTACTTAACTTTTATAGTGACTTTAATGACTAAAAACAATAGAAATTTTATGTATTTTGACCAAAAGTAATGATTTTAACCTAATATAACATGTTAAAGTTATCAATATAAAAATAATTGTCATATTAGGTAGGTTTTTCATTAAGGAAACGAAAATATAATTGGGCAAACTATAATATAACTAACAAAATACACAATGGATTTTATGTATTTTTAGGGGTGTTTGTTTGGATGCATCGGTTCGATCCAATTCAATCCAATCAAGTGAATTCAAATTTATTTCGGTTTTCAAAACGTTGATCCAAATAGTCCAAACAAAGTTTAAATCTGATCCGATCCAATCCAATTACAATTCAGTTGGATTGATTTTTATAATTCGGTTTTCAAAACCGTAACATTTTAGAACGTCATAAAATTATAATATTACCAAATTTTACTGAAGAAGCAAAAACAAATTATTTAGTTGTGATTTAAAATTTATAAACAATCACTAAGAATGTATATTATAGATAAAAAAAACTTTTGAGAGAAAATGCATATATATATATATATATATATATATATATATATATATATATATATATATATATATATATGAGTGTGTGTGTGTGTTTTGTATTAGATGAAACCTTTTGAGCCTATCTGAAAAAAATATATTACAAAATTAATAAATAATTATAGATATATTAAAATAAATGAATAATAAATTGTTATTCAGTTTTTTTGGACTATTCGGTTCGTAATTTATAAACCAAAACCAATCCAAAATAATAATTCGGTTTTGTTAAAACCAATCCAAAATAATAATTTGGTTTTGTTAAAACCAATCCAAAAACTCAAATATCCGAACTAAATAGTTCAGTCAAAATTTTCCAATTTGACAATTCGGTTTTATCCATATATTGAAAAACTAGGTGTGAGACCCGTACTATACGGGTTGATTTAAAAAAAGATTAAACATTAAATTAAAATGTAAACATAAAATATTTTTTAATGTACAATTTTAAAATAAGAAAAGAAGAAACTTATTTATTACAATTTAATATCATATATATAATATTTAATACTTTACATATATAAGTAGATGACTTTAATTTTAAAAATTGAAACAAATTAAAAATTGGCAAGTGGATAATATTTATTTCAAAAATATCACAAAATTACAAGTGTCAAAACTTATAAGAAATTGAAATGTGGCAAAAGAACATTCATTTATTAAGTAAGATCCTATGTATTTTTCCCAAAATATTAATCTTGCAAGTAAAGAATAAAAACATAATTAAAATGCCCCCATGCAGGATCGAACTACAGACCTCCAGTTTACAAGACTGGCGCTCTACCACTGAGCTATAGGGGCTTTGTGTGCTGTTTTTTAGTACAGATTATTATTGTTGCGAAATTCATGTATGGGTCGTTAAACCCTCTTTCAATCATCGTCTTGTTGAATGTTTGAAACGTTTCCGGATATGGAGGTTTTGAAGATGGCGAATTCTAGGGTTTCTCTGCTTCGCCATAGTTTGAACTCCTTTTTTCCACCTTCTGCTACCTCTACATTTTCTCTCTCTATCTTACCTACCCGTAGATTCATCGTCTCCGCTTCCATTTCTTCAAAAGAAGCATTTGTTGATTCGCTGTCATCGCAACAAGCTGCAACTCCGTTCGCCGATTCTGAAAACCCTAAATTGAGCAATCGATGGAAACCAATGTGTTTGTATTACACCCAAGACAAATGCACAATGGTAAGTTTCTCAATTCGTGTATTTCATCCCTATGATCTGTATATTTGTTCAGATTTTCATATTGTGTGTTTACGACATTACAAAATTGATGTAGAATCTGACAAAAACACATTTTGATTCCTGTTCAATTTTTTCCCCTGTGCAACAGATGCAAGATTCGAGTCACTTACAGAAATTCAATCATAGTTTCTATTTGGAAAATGAACTAAACACCACCGAGTACAAGAACAAGCACTCTGAGCATTTTGATTTCTTCCTTGTGCTTGATTTAGAAGGAAAAGTTGAGATTCTTGAGTTTCCTGTTCTAATGATTGATGCCAAAACCATGAATGTCGTAGCATTCTTTCACAGGTTTTTCATTGATTTTTTAGGCATCATCATATACCCAAATTCTTTCATTATTGATTTATTCATGTAAATATATCTCATTTTTCTAAACTTCTGTTCCAGATTTGTCAGGCCTTCAGAAATGAGTGAAGAAAGAATCAACGAATACATTGAAGGAAAGTATGGAAAACTAGGAGTTGACAGGTATGCTGATTGATATTCTGTTTGACTATGAATGTTTCTTCAATTATAATATTCATGGTAAAATCTTGCTATAATTTTTGCTAAATTGTTTTCTATTTACAGGGTTTGGCATGATACAGCTATTCCATTTACAGACGTTATAGAACAATTTGAAGAATGGATGACAAAACATAACTTGTGCTCCAATGATCTTTGTGGGCCCCTTCCTCGAGCTGCTTTTGTAACATGGTAAAAATTCCTAATTTTTTACTATCTAATTGTCTATTGTCTACAAAAATGGAATTTGGTATATGCTAACTTGATCATATAATTATGTGTAAAAGTGGGAATTGGGACATAAAGACGAAAATACCCCAACAATGCAAAGTGTCGAAAATGAAGCTACCTTCATACTTCATGGAATGGATCAACTTGAAGGACATATATCTCAACTTTTATAAGAGGAGGGTGAGTATGAACTATGAACTATGAACTATGAAGCATGTGTTTTAAAATTAAAATCCGATTTTATCTTTCTTCAGTATAAAAAATATATATTTTTGAACGATTTTAGGCGGCTGGAATGCGTACAATGATGAACGAATTGAACATACCGTTGTTAGGGAGTCACCATCTTGGCATTGATGACACGAAGAACATAGCAAGAGTGTTGCAACGCATGCTTACGGATGGTGCGATTTTGAAAATTACTGCAAAAAGAAATCCACAAGTTCATGAAAAAGTTGAATTCCTCTTTGAAAATCGTATCAAATAACTGTCTTGCATGACATGACATGATATGACATAACATAATGTGTTGTACTGTTTGTTAGACTTAGACTGTTTGTTAGACTGAGACTGATGTGATGTGATTTACGGATGTCATAGCCAAAAGGTGGAACAGAGTGGAACAAAGACTCGCTCTTAATCTATCTATTATGGAAACGACCTTCAACATCAAAAATAGCACTAGAAAGTTTGTCCAGTTGTTAATGTAAACGTGTTAGATAGTTAGACAATGATTTTATTCTAAATTATGGAAGCACGAGACAACATTAGTGGCTTAGGTGTTGTTTGTTTTTTGGAAGCAAAAGTTCAAGAAGTCTGCGGACCACCTCTGCAATCCTCTGCAGTAGAAGAGGTGGACCAAACGGCTGCAGCCTGTAATAAGAAACTTGTTTGTTTTTTAACCTCTGCAGACTGTGTTTTGAAGTGATTGTTATAATTATTTTCATTTATTCCATTAAAATGTTTGTTGGTTTGTATTAGTCTAATTGTACTTTAAGAAAATCGATGACACCTCAAGAGTTGATGACATGATGCCCCATAAAGTTTTAATCTAAAGTATGAAATAAGTTACACGTGAAAATTTTGTGCCTTTTTTTGAAAATAAGTGGGTTTGTTCCGTGTATGAAATAAGTGTCTTGCTTGCCCATTTTATTAAGGAGGTGTTTGGGAGTGTTTTTTGAACTCTAAAAGTGCGTGTAGATAAAAATGTTTATTTGTTTATAGTGGTGGTAAAAAGAGTTTTTAAAAAAATGTTTGGATAAAGCTTTTATGGTGAAAAAACCAATAAACCAATAAGTTAAAAAGTGTTTGGTTTAAAAAATATTTTTTGAAGTTATTTTTGGTTGAAAAGTTATAAACAGTTTCAAAAAGCCAAATTTTATGTGCTTATTAAAAAGTGTTTTTTAAAACTTATGGAAAAACTATTCTGAAAAATGCTTTTGAGCTTGTCAAACATTTTTTTTGACTTATTAATTTTTTTCAAAAAGCCAATAAACTAATAAGTTGTTTTGAAAAACAATCTTAAACACCCCCTATGCATTACATGATATAAGAGAACATAATGCGTTGAATTGTCTTTTGCATAATTTATTAAAGTGACACTAATGTGATGTAATAATGTCACAGCCAAAAGGTGAAACAATTTGGGACAATTCGTCTGTGTACTGTTAGAGTTGAACTTTCTCCGTAACAAATGCAATGATTTTATTCAAAATTTGGATGTATGGACTAGTTGTCTAGTGTTTTGAAGTAATTGTTTTAATTCTCTTCATTTATTACATTAAAATGTTTGTTGTTGGTTATATATATATATATATATATATATATATATATATATATATATATATATATATATATATATATATATATATATATATATATATATATATATATATATATATATATATATATATATATATGCAAGATCAATTGTGAATTAAATTGAGGGAGAGAATCATCAAACTTTTTATCTACAATAAATTTAGTTATCAAATTTCAAATGTTCATGTTAACACGTATATCTAAGAGGAGTTCAAAAATAATTGAAAAAAAAATTATATGCTTGTATATATGCATATTTTTTTGAAAATATATGTATACATGAAAAATATAAATATGCATTAAAATGCATTTTTTTGAAAAAAAAAATTAATCTTATTTTTGAAATATAAGGCATATTTTCATATATCTGAAAATTTTTAATTTTTTTTTTCAATTATTTAGTTTTATTTTTTAAAATCTACGAAAATGTTCCTCAAATTTCGAAATTAATATTTGAAAAATGAATTTTTCAAAAAAAAAAGCATTTTTAATGCATATTCATATTTTTTTGTGTATAGGCATTAAAACAAATGTATTTTCAAAAACAACAATGAACTTTTAAAATTTAACCAGAAACAGTAATGCACTTTCAAAATATAACCAAAAATAGCAATGCACTTTGAAAATAAAACCAAAAACAACAATGAACTTCTAAAATAGAACCAAAAAGATGAATGTGCTTTAAAAATATAACCAAAAATAGCAATGCACTTTGAAAATAGAACCAAAAACAACAATGGACTTTCAAAATATAACCAAAAACAACAATGCACTTTGAAAACAGAAACAAAAACAACAATGAACTTTTAAAATAGAACCAAAAACAACAATGCACTTTCAAAATATAACCAAAAACAACAATACACTTTGAAAATAGAACCAAAAACAGAAATAGATAACCAAAAATAGCAATGCACTTTCAAAATAAAACCAAAACCATTTCTTGCATTTCGAAATTAATTTTTAAAAAAAGAATTTTCAAAAAAAATTGTATTTTTAATGCATATATATATATATATATATATATATATATATATATATATATATATATATATATATATATATATATATATATATATATATATATGTGCATATTTTTAAAAAGCATGTGCTTATACATATGAATAAGTATATGCATATGATTATTACTTAAATTTCAAATGTAATACTTGAAAAAAAAATTTTTTTTCTCAAAAATGCATTTTTAATGCATATTCATTTTTTTGTATATACATATTTTTAAAAAACTTATATATATATATATATATATATATATATATATATATATATATATATATATATATATATATGCACATGCATATTTGAAAAAAGACATTTTTAATGTCTCTATATGCATAAGAGTAAGCATATGCATATGCATATACATATACATATGAATAAATATATGCATATGTATATGCATATGCATATGTATAAGAATAAATATATCCACAAGACAATTAAATACATATGATTATGATCATGCTTGTTTATATACATATGCATAAGAATGAGTATATGAAATATGTATATAAATAACTATATGCATATGCATATAAATAAGCATATGCATGTGCATACCCATAATTATATGCATATGAATAAGTATATTCCTATTAATATGTTCAATATGCATATGTATAAGAATAAGTATATGGCATATGCATATGAATAAGCATATGCATGTGAATAAGTATATGCATAGTCATATGCATATGAAAAAGAATAACTATATGACATATGCATATGCTTAGGCATACGAATAAGAATAAGTATATATGACATATGCATATGAATAATCATATGCATATGAATAAGAATAAGTATATGAATATTCATAAGTATATGCATATGCATATGAGTAAGTATATGCATATGAATATGAATAATTGTATATACATAAGACAATTATATACATATGATTATGCTTATGTATATGCATATGCATAAGAATATGTATATGACATGTGCATAATCATAAGTATAAGCATATGCATATGCATATTCATAAGTATATTCATATGTATAAGTATATTAATATGACATATGCATATGAATAAAAATAAGTATATGACATATGCATATTTATATGAATTAGCATATGCATATGAATAAGCATATGCATATGCATAAGAATAAGTATATCCATATGCATATTAATAACTAAATACATATTCATTAGCATATGAATAAGTATATGACATATGCATATGCATAAGAATAAGTATATGATATATTCATAAGTGTATGACATATGCGTATGTATATGCATATAAATAAGCATATACATATGCAACCATGATATTGGCAATAACATTAAGAGAAAGGTAAGAAAAGGGTTTGGTATATCAAAAGTAGTATCAACAACGGGGATAAAGAAGGTTAAAAGTTGAACAACACTTGGATTTCATATATTTTTTAATTTTTAAAATTTTTAATTTTTTTTCTTTATTTTTTTAATATGCGAAAATATTCCTTAAGTTCCAAAATTAATATATATTAAAAAGATTTTTTTTTCAAAGAAATGCATTTTTAATGCATATTTTTAGTGAGTGCCTTGAACGGAATGAAGACTGTGTTTAATATGGTTGTTGGGTAGGAATTTTTGTTTATTTCTAATTCAACTTTGAAATAACAGTTAATAGTGTGTGTATGTTCTATTAAAATCGAAGAACTTGAATTTTAGTTTGTCAACTTGGCTTCTAGTTTCTCAAGGGTGAATGACGAAGCAATATAAATCTTACAAACCATGTTTTAGGACATATATAATCGACAAAAATACAATTGATTATACTTTTTTTACTTGACTTTGTAGATAGTAAATGTACATTAAAATCATAGGCAAAGAGAAAGTTACAAATATGGTTTCTATAGTGTACCTTTTTTTTTTTAAAAAAAATAAAGATTCTAAGGGTAAAATGGCCATTTTAAAAGATAAAATGAGCTTGATCATTTTAAAAGTGGATCAACACTTGGATTTAATTGGATTAAATACCAATACCACAAAACCACTCATAAATAAATAGTCATCGATTCATCGAGATTCAAGGCACATATTGTATTTGAAAAAGTGAACTCAATATCTAAATTATGGATTTTAACATCTAAATTGCTATAGGGCTCAACTAGTAGCATATAAACAGTAAACTATACATGAATATTATGAGCGTGTATCTTGTTAACTTAATAATGTTATATAAGTTTTTATCGTATCTAACATCAGTTTGTAAGGTCCGTTTCTTTCATTTCAAGGACACTAATTTCTTTCTTTAAGCATGTGTTTCCTGTTAAACGGCATTGACCTTGTTAAATTTTCAACTATTTTTTGTTTAAATAAAAACTCTGGTTATAAAAAGAACAACCAACAGTAAGGTTTCTCTCTTCAATAAGACTCTTTACTCTTTAATCTTTCTAAAAAAAATGCCTATTACATTCCATGTATCTGTGTCTGTGAGAGGAAAAACCATATGAAACAAAAAAACGGAAGTTTATCAACATTCATATCATTTATATATAACTGATGTATCCTGAAACATAATACTATATCAAAGCTAGGTTTATATCTAAATTCAAATTTGGTATTGATAAAAAAGATTAAAGATCATCAATTGAATATTAAACAACTTGTGTGCTTCATCTTTGTTCAAGCATTTCATTAAACAACTTGTGGGCTTCATCTTTGTTCCCGACATTGGCTAATATTAAACACTTATGAACAATCATATAAAAACCTTTTAGCCTAACCTATTCTTGTTATAACCCATACATGATATAATTCATAAATCTAACCTAATCAAATGTAAATTTCAAGAACCTGATATAGTCAATGTAAATTTCAATAGTAGCTCACAAATGCATACAAGAAACTTCAAAATTCTAACTTAATCGAATGAGAATATAGTAGAATGAACATGAAAATTCAAAAATTTGTATTTAATAAACATAAAAAATGCATAAATTGAAGATTGAAGCGTTATAATCTAAGTTGAGATTGAGTTGAAAATTAAACCAGAGATGCAATCGTCAGATGGAGGAGAAGTCGTCGCCTAATGTTATCGTCGAAGGTGGAGTGGTCGGTGTGAAACATAAGACGTTACAGAGAGAAAGAATGAGAGATGCAACGATGTAGTGTGTGATGATCAGAACATAATAGGGGATGAGAGTGTGAGGCTGAAGATTTTGTGAAACAAACAAAAAAACAATGCATCACTCAAATGCATAACGATTTTTTTTAGATTGGTTTGTTGGTTCGCTCCTTAAAAAGGTGTTTGCTATTGAATATGAAGTGTTTTTTTTTTCTAGAAACAAGTTTTATACTTTGTATTGTACTTAAAAAAATCGACGACACTTCAAGTCCTAACAATTGAGGACATGATACCCGATAAAGTTTTAATCTAAAGTTTGAAAGAAATTACATGAGAAAGTTTTGCGTCTTTTTTTTTTTTTTTTTTTTTTTTTTTTTTTTGAAAATGAGTGGGTTTGGTTTGTGTTTTAATTTGAACGTGGTAAACCGTAAATGTCTACATCTCCTTAAATCACTTTAGGAAGTATCCATAAAAAGCTATTATATTTTGACATTTTTCTTTGGAACGACAAAATTTTATTAAAAAAAGTAGCAAGAAGCTAGAAAAAGAACATTACAACAAATTACAAGTAAGAGTAGGATTATAAAGCCACGAGGTCCAGCCTATCTTCGCTTTGCTACACCTATTGGAAACCCAAAAAAAAAATTTTTGGCCACATCATCAAAAATGTTTGATTTCCTACGCAACACCGTTCCAGAGATAATGGAATTTCGGAAATTCCACATATACCATAAAGCAATCATAATCACCGCATCAAAAGCTTTTTGTTGACCAATACTCTAATAAAAAAATTCAACCAAAAAGAGATAGAATCTATGGAAAGGTGTTGAGGAAGCTGAACACCCCACCAAATGGCAACTCGAGTCCAAAGCTCAATTAAATCATTACAACCTGCAAATAGATGGTCAATGGACTCAACTGTAGTGGAAAAGACTGGACACAAGATCGAATCCATAAAAATATCCTGATGTGAAAGATTAGCTCGAGTAGGTAAACCATTTAATCTTAATCTCCAAATAAAATTATTCAAATTAATTGGAACCCAATTATTCCAATAAGTATCGACACCACCTGTAGGCAACATTCCATTATCAATAAAAAATCGAGTTGCGGAGATAGTAAACTGACCAGGCGTATCTAATAGCCACCCTAAACTATCCGGTCTGGAATCAAGCTGTAAACCATGCATCAAAGCCAAAAAGCCTCCCACTACGACTACTCAATGCCACCCAAGGCACTCTCCTAAGAGAACTTTTATCCCACCCCATCAACATCCTGTCATGAACCAAGGTGGATTTATGAATATCCAAAGCAAAAATCATATGAAAAGAGTATGCCAAGAGAGCGGTCCCTTTTTCAAATATCCTTCCAAAAAGAAGTCCTACTACCATCTCAAATTCGGATCGGACATAAAGAAAGAAAATCTAAACCACGATCTCTAAGGTGAGACATCATACAAACAACACCATTCCAAGGATCCCATACAACCTTTTTTAGGGACTAAAGAACCACAACCTCCATCAGAACCATAAATAGCCCTAACAAGACGAACCCAAATCAGATATGGGTATATTTTGACATTTTTTTTGAACTATTATAATTTATTTTAATCAATGAAAGTCATTTATTTTTTTAAATAAATTTCCACCATGACCATTATGACTATTTATTTCTTGTTTAGAAAGTTTAAAAGCTAACATGGTTTTTTCATTAACTTACATGACATCAAAATGTATTTTTTAAAATAGCATCCAATTGAAATAAATTTTCATTTATCTATATGGTATGTTTATAACATGTGAGAAGCTATTTCTAGAAGTAAGACATGGTTTTTTCATTAACTTAGATGACATCAAATGTATCTTTTAAAATAGCATCCAACGTTTTGAAATAATTTTTCATTTATCTATATGATATGTTTATAACATGTGAGAAGCTATTTCTGGAAGTAAGACAAGATTTCATAAAGTATATATATATATATATATATATATATATATATATATATATATATATATATATATATATATATATATATATATATATATATATATATATGATGCCATGTAGGTATATAAGAAACATATTAGTATTGAAACATGATCAACCACAAATAAAAGATTACAGTGGTTGCAATAAATTTGTTTCACAAATAAATAGTTTTCTATTTGAACGAAATAAATATAATTGTTAAACAACAAAAAAATCAAAATATAATAATTTTAATATGTATTACTCCATCATTTTATTCGTAAACTATATGTTATTACGTTAATAACAAATTTTTTGTAATTATATTTAATACGTCAATCACAACCTTTTTTAAAGGACCGATACAAATTACTGGAGTGTGTCACACATTAAATGCAAATGATGAGTGTCATCCTATTAAAAGGGTATATCTAATATACTTCTTAATTCCACATATGTTCATAACGGGACTTGAACCCTCAACCTCAAAGAGGAAGAACAATATATGATACTTCTAGACTAGAAGCCCTTTGGCAATGAGTACCATCTATTTTCTAAATTTTGGTCACGAGTTTGAAAACACTCATAAAATTAAGATGATATAACTTAGAGTAAACTATACAAATGGTTATGGTAGTTTGGAATAATTTGTGTGTTTAGTCTCAAACTTCTCTTCTTCACTCAAATGGGCACTTGAAATGTCAGACTATATGCATCTAGCTATGCATTTCCGTGTTTCTACATGCCTTCTTCAAAAATCCATCTATGGATTAAAACAAGCATCTCGTTTGTGGTACCAACATTTTACGAATTACCATCGACTTCAAGCATAGCAGATGCGGCTACTCTTTATTCATTTACCACCATGGTAATGAAGTCATGTACATATTACTTTATGTGGACGACATCATTCTTATCACCTCCTCACGTCAACAAGGAGATACAAGCAGATCTTGCTACTGAGAATGCTCTGAAGCATAAGCTTTCCATCAAAACTAAAAAAGTGAAAGTTGTTTCAGCCCACCTCTCTCATGCCAACAAGGAGATACAAGAGATCAAGTCTGAAAAAGTTGTGGTCAAAAGTGTTGTCACTGATGTTAATCAGTTTTTGCATACTCTCATCGAGACTCACGATTCTATGCTCACAGTCTCTATTCGACAACATTTGGCTGACAAACTTCGCCCAGTATTCTCTATGCTTGATCGGATAAAAGGTGTTTGGGCATCGGGTACTCTTTCGAAACAAAGGGAGAAGTGAAGAAGTCATCTGGTGAAGAAATCAGGACATTAGCTCGTGACTCTAATGAGCATGAACAAAAGCCGAAATCAAAAGATACAAAGGGTAATGAAGTATCGGGATCGAAAAGTAAATAAAAATTGATTGATAATGATGATGATGATGAAGAGGATGAAGGAGCAAAACTTAAACTCAAGTCTCGTGACACAGAGATTGATGAGAATCTGCGAATTTCCAAGGAAGCCGAAGCTCGAGAAAGGGAAGCCCGTGAAGCACAAGTCACCCTGGAAACTCAAAAGATGTTATTTCCTTCGTGGTCTATGGAGCGTATTCTGAATGAAGCCATTGATAATCCAAATGTTTACTGGCTTGAGCCTGTGGTATCTTTTGATTTGGAGATCTCTCTAGATTCGCAGCTTGATCTACCAATCACTCCAAAGGCTTTTCAGTTTTGTAGCTTTGATAAGATTGCAAATGATTCTTTTCCGGACCATGATGTTTATGAGGTGCTTTCTCATTCTATCTCAAACACATGAAGCCTCAGTACCAAACTTGGAGTTCAAATAAGATTACTGCTGTCAAAGTTGTTGGACCAATTGAATCTGAAAGTTTCCTCAATGCTCGTTTTAAAACTGCTCAAGGTGCTGCGAGTTCGGTGTTTGAATTTACACTCGCAGACCTGCTGTTCCTTAACCCTTATGAATGAATATCTATGTTACATCTCTTGCTAAAGGATGAACAGAAATATGAACCTATTATGGTGCATCTTAAAAGGATGTTGGTCTCATACAATCACGAAGTCAGCAAAATGGATGTAGAGATAGCGGCAGTACTTCGAAAGAAACCCGTTGCCAAACCCAAAGAAGCTTTGTATGATGTTTACAAGGTGAAGATCAGAAGGATTTATAAAGACGATTGGAGTATGGTTTTTCAACAGAGTGCTAGAGATGGCTCAAATGCTCAGAGGTATTTCTTCTCTCTTTCAGACAAGCATCTTTACTCCACTTCTTTCTTGAACTACATTTTGGAGTTAATCAGGCAATCTAAAGAGAACGATACTGCAAGTAAGAAATGCTTTGCGGATATGATCAGATGGTATATTGCAGTTCACAACACCCTGCTCAGTCTCATGTCAACGCTCTTCAAGGTCCAAAAGCGGCAACATAACTGAAGAATCTGCCTTCCTTATTTGACACAAAGGGGGAGATTGTTGGGTTATTTATTAGATTGTGTCAAATTTTTTATGTATGTAGTTATCCTTTTTACGGTTTAGGCCTGTCCATCCGTCTTTATGATGCTAGGGTTAGGCTTTAAATATTGCATGCATGTATTGTATTAGGGCTAATCGTTTTGGTGATTCCCTACAGTGTCTTTACAGAGAAGTTCTTCATCAAGCTCTTCCAAGGAATTGATTATTAATCATTCGACACACCTTTGATCATTGCTTTTGTTGTTTTGATTCATATTCCATTTTAGAATCTATCGATCTATTCTTTATTGTTCTAACAACCCCCCCCCCCCCCAATTTACAGTCCTTTTCTAGTTTATCTAGTAGCAGTAAGTTTTATTGAAATCATAATCATTCCTCTAGTGTTTGGCAACCCATACTTACCATTCTTATACCACTATACGAATATCTCCACTTGCCTAGTTGTGTAGCGTTGTAGTTGTCATTATGTGCAATTTTAAATATTAAAATTAATAGTAGTAAAATACATACCACTTGTCCAAGTAGGAGACTATTGCAATAGTGTCTAATGTCATAACTAAATTGGAAAGACTATCCGTTAATAGCAGGTTCCTTTTTGGGTTTCCCTTAATGAACCAAATTATATTTGAATGGTGTAAGAGAGAGATACAAATAGTTTGGAATTAATTAGTTTAACTAGATTTAATCTACAATTTATTTTTGCAAATTAAAAGTGTAGGAACTTAATGTTAATTATTTAATACTTGAATGGTTTGAACATTGTGGAACCCTTAAGATAGGATGGAAGAAATTTTCTAGTGTTTATCCCTATAGATTGCGTCCAAGGCATGTGTGAAAGGAAAAACATTTGAATTTGCATCAAATATGATTATTTAAATATTCAAATATGCTTTATCTGCAAGCAACTGAAGCTATAAATACCCCTCCCTAATATTCATTATTTTTGTCCCACTCTAAGCCATTCTTAAAGTTTCTCATTCTCTCTTTAACACCTTGTTCAACATCTACTATTCCAAGGGTTAATTTCTAACATCAAATATTTTGGTATTGTTGGGTGTGAACCGTTAGAGGTAACCTACTTTGGTTACTCTTCCTTGGCTTGTTGAATTCGATCTATATCAAATGTCTACAAGAAAATTGGTTTTGCTAAAGGTTAGTAAACTTTTATCCCTCTTGTAGTTGTTAAAATAAATTAAGTTAATATCCTTGTAGGTTTTATAATTTGTATGTTTTCACTACCATGTAATTAATCTAAGCAGTATACAGAAAACCTATCAGAAGGGACTCGTATCTTCCGACAAGTTTGACATGAATGGTTACAAGTCGATAATAGAGAATGGACAAGTGGAGTTTACTCGAAATGGATTCTTTGTTTCTTAAAGCATTAACATTTATTGAATGTATCCTATGGACCTAAATGAAGATGAAGGAAATCGTGATGGATCTAAGCATGGTGCTTATGTGTTATATATCGAGTTTAGCAATGATGAGAGTGTTAATGGTAATGATAGTGGGGGTACCGCTAGTGATAATGGAAATAACAATAAGAATGATGTAACCAACTTTGAAGTGAATGAAATGATGTTTTCTCATTATAACTGTAAAGTCCCAAAAATGGTAATAAAATTTTCATTTTTAAATCATTAAATCCATACAATCATTTGTTCCCAAACCAATTACAGTAAAATGTATTTTTCTTAAACATCAGAGTAAACATTAATTGTAACGTCCCAAAAATAAGACCCAAACGTTTCATTTTAAAATTAATAAAACGGTAATCCAAAACATTGTCATACAACCAAGATGGATCAAAGTGTATCACTACATCATAAAATATCAGAGTAAATCACAAAATGCGGAATGAGGTGGTGTGTGCTACACAATCATCCTAGGCTCTTCCTTTTTGAACCATAAGTACCTAAAACGTAAACTGAAAATCGTACACACAAAGCTTAGTGAGTTCCCCAAAATACCACATATCGTACATAATAAACACATAATGGGCCCCCGCCCTCCATTGGGCCCTGGCCGGCATCGAGCCCTGCTCGGTTTATAGATCTGTCAATCACCAGGCCCTGACTGACATCAGGCCCCACTCGATACATATATAAACATATAAACATATAACCATACTAACACATGTGATAATCACAAAGATATTAGCATACAATACAGTCATCGGGCCTCGCCTAACATCGAGCCCCGCTCGGTATACATACCAATACATACACATGCACGAATCACACAGACATCTAGCATCATAACATAGAAAAGCATGGGCCGACATTGGTGCCTTTGAAACGCTGAACACGGTGACGAAACTCACCCCAGACTGCTGAATCTCATTGATAAATCTCTGGCTGTTGGTCCGAAAATCCCCGTGCTATCCTCATTAAAATAACATCCAATTAATAATTGGATCCCAACACATACTAAGAGTCTAAACCGGGGTAAAAGATCATTTTACCCTTTGCCTAACTTGGCCCCATGTCCAAAGCCCAAACCAACTACTTGAAAAGGCCCAATTCCAAAAATGGTCACTCAAAGCCCAATTATGGCCCAATCTTCCAAATTGGGCCTACATCCCTTCATGGGCCTTCAACCAAAAGAACCCAAAATAATGACATCATCCCAAAAAATAGAAATTTGATAGCCCAACAAGACCCTAATCTCCTAAGGTCCAACATGACCCAAAACCGAGAAGCCCAAAATCCAAAGCCCACCGGCTGAGTACACGGGGCGTACTTAGCTTGTACGCTTGGCATACACCCTCTAGGGTTAGTATGCACAACGTACCAACTGGGTACACCTAGTGTACTCCCCACTTCATTAAGCACTTAATCCATTTGTTGGAATAGTGTCCAAGGTCATTAACTGTTGGTAATATTTCTAATAATAGCAGGGTCCTTTTGGGTTGCCCTCAAGACCCAAATTGAGTAGAATAAAGAAAAGAGAAATTGGCTTATTAATTATAATGGTTAATAGTTAATTAGAAACTAACTGGAAATATATTTTGGGAATTAATTAATAGTTTAATTAATTAAAGGGTTGAATGTTCATTAATTGATAGTTGGTTAATCAGGAATGTTCCAGAACCCTTATGGAACTAGGGTTGGATGAAAATCACTCCATCCCACTTGGGAAAGAAGTGAAATTTCGTGGTTAGGCCTCCATCCCACATGGGAAGGAGTACTAAACCCTAGGAGGCATCCAATTCTATAAATAGGGCCTTAGGGATTTCATTCCTCCTTGCACCTTGGCTTGAAGTATTGACCAACCCTTCTTCTTCCCCCTCTTAGGGAGATTTCTAACCCCTTTGGGTTTGTGAAATTGACCCTTCTCCTAGTTATTTTTATTCCACTCTTTGGTGTCACAGGGTGTGATACCATTAGAGAGATTTTGGTTTGGGTCCTTTCATCCAAACAACTTCATGGAGGTTCAAGATCTCAAGCATAGAGATGAAGGGCTACATAAGAGGTATGTTTTCTTACTTATGTTTTAGTTTTCTAGGGTTGATGTAATTAGCAATAAGCCATAGATCCATAGGATGCATGTACACTTAGGTATATCGTTGTTTCGATTTTTCCGCTACCTAGTTTAGAGTGTATTTGATGCGTAGAAAACCCAACAGTGGTATCAGAGCCATTGGTTCATGGATACTTTCACCCTAGATCCATGTTTTCTGTAAAAACTTGTTTGAAACTGAATGGAAGAAGATTAGATGAAAAATTCATAATTGATAAAAACCCTAGTTGTTGCTCACGACGTGAACAAGGAGGTCACGACGTGAGCTCGGCAGAATTAGGGTTTTCGGATTTTTGCCATTTTTCAAATATGAAGGTTTATTAAATATGGATAAATACCTAAATTTAAGTTATTTTTTTAATCTGAAAAATGGATAAATATTATTTAAATGTGTTTATTTGAATTTGAATATTTATTTGATAATGGATAAATATTATTTAAATATGTTTATTTGAATTTGAATATTTATTTAGTAATTGATATATATTATTTAAATGTGTTTATTTGAATTTGAATATTTATTTATGTATAAATAGTGAATTTAAATATTTTAATATTATTTATAATAGAGATTTATAAATTTGAATATTACACCCTTATGATTTATTAATTGTTACATTGCGTCCTCGCAATTAATTAAAATTAATAATAGACAACTAAATTTAAAGAGTTTTAAATTTACCCCTTGTATTTATATATATTAGAATTGTGTCTACTATATGTATAAGAAAGTTACAACATGTGCCCTCTCGTGTTTAAACATTGACATTGTCAGTCTTACCTCGACTAGGTTCACTCATTCTAATGTAAGGGTTTAAGGAGGTCTTTATGATTCCTAATGAGGTCGGTTTTTAATCTGCTTCACGCTTACCACCCTCACCGCCCTATTGCTTTTTGAGAATGAAGTTATCGAAAGGGTTTGATAGTGATAATGGTCAATCTAAAAGTATTCTAAATACAAGTATAAAACAAAATATCTTTTTATTAATAGAATGTGAGTTTATATTATCCATGAAAATTGCACATTCTCTTTATATTTTGTTGGTGGAGCTCGTGTGGTTAACCGGCACATCAATCTAGAATATAGTTGAGAATGATATGGAACTCGCGAATCTCAAGCGTAACTTGAGCCGGGGACCATGCGATTTTGCAAGGTTAATTCTCAATCTATTTAATGTGAATCTTATGTTATCCATAAAAATTGCACATTCTCTTTATAACTTGTTGATGGAGCTCGCGTGGTTAATCGACACGTCAATTTGAGAGTATATGTAGAGAATGATGTGAAACTCGCGAATCTCAAGCGTAACTTGAGTCGGGGACAACGCGATTTTGTATGGTCTATTCACCATCTGTTCAGTGATCCGCAGAGACCCTGTCATTGAATTTGAGATGAACATAATTCGAGATTAACATGCTGTTGATAGTCAATGAATCTCAAAGATCTAGGAGTTTCTTAGTGATCAAAATGGGCAAAGGGCTTTGCCTACCTAAATAACTTTATGGTGTATTTATGGCATCCCTTTACACATCATGGAGCCAAATATAGATCCTAGCCTTCTAAAATAATTTAGGGTGATTATTTTCTAAGGACAAGTAAAACAAACTATAATGGAATTTTATTGAATGATGTCAAAAACCTTATCCACTAAAATCTACTGCTATAAAACCTTTGAAAGGATTAGCTATGAGGATGATCAATCTTGTCAATTTCCTAGTTTGGGAATAGTTTTCATAAATGAAAGGAAAGATCACGCCTTTGTTAAAGCTCTTCCTAGGTTACTTCAAACATTGCATTCTAAATTGTTAGAAAGAGCAATTATCAAATGTATGTTGTAAATTGAGATATTGAAGTAAAATGGAATTTCCTTGAGTTAGGAGTTGACTATGGTTAGTCGACTAGCTAATATGTACATATGATCAGTTCATTCTGATTTTGATATGAACAACTTGGAATGTCCATTAAGGAGTTGTGTAGCATGTTGAGGTTTCCTTTTGGAACTAGTATGGCCAATCATACAACCACATACTTTAAAACACTCCCATATTTTACTATCATGAATAGAAGTGTCATGAAGAAGAAAGCCAATTGCCCACGGTTTAAAAGGCGATTAGTGTGGGAATACCTAATTTAGGCCCTAATACCTAGGACAAAGTAAGGCTTATTCTAAGACATGTTCTGATAGCTACTTGTTTCCATAACAAGAAAAGGACTAAGAAATCAAACTTGCCCAAATGTATATTTGAGGTGAAAGGACTGGAACATGAAGAAGTTAAATTTGATCATGGATCACGAGCCCATGTGTTAGGGCTAAAATGTTGTAATAGTCGAAGAGTCAGTTTGATTGTTACGAAGGGTCTGGTGTCTTCGTATGTATGGGTCTTCGTATATTTAGTTATTTTACTAAGGGATTTTAAAGTCAAGACTTAACGTTGAGTCCTTAGTATTTTTGTTATGCTTTTGTTCTCCTATAAATAAGAGTGTGTGAGAACTTTTACACAGAGTTTTACAGTTTAGTCATTGTATTCTGTAAACTGAACGGCATAATATGAGCTGAAAAAAAGATTCTATTTACTCTCGTGTTCATCGTTTGAATTCTTTACTCAATTAATACTAGAATTACATTCAAACTCGATTCCAAATCTCATCAATTGGTATCAGAGCAGGAATCCTTTCTTTGATCTGTTTTTCATACGTTCAAAAAGGTTTTTGAATCTATTGTTTGATTCAAAAAGTTTCCGTTCTTTTTGTGTGTGGAAAATACTTCTTGATCTAGGTCTAGGATTTGATTATGCGGAAAATTTGGTGAATAGTTTGTTTGTAGTGTGATTCTAATATGAAATATACAATTTGATTTCAAATTCTCCAAGTTTTCATAATACTCTTGAGTTTTTGTTCCGTACAACAATGGTGTCATTCAATCTTAACCCCATGACATCATTTTCTCATTTGCTTGGATCATCCACAAAGATTCCGATGCTAATTCCAGAATATTACGATCAGTAGGCAGATCGTATGCAAGACTACTTGAACGGATTGGATGAAGAACTATGGAATTGCATTTCAGGAGAAATCAATCCACCAGCAACAGTTCAACCAATCGGTGTTTCTTCAAGCAGTTCGGAGGTTGATAATCAATCTAATTGTTTGAAACAACTGGAGAAGAGGTGCATGAGGGAATTAAGAGGTGCACAACAGCTAAAGAAATCTGGAACAATCTCCTGTTGTGTATAATTATGTCAGGACTTGCACAACAGCTAAAGAAATCTGGAACAATCTCAAAGACAAATTTCAAGGCAGTGAAAAGACGAAGATCACTTCTGTGAAACAATGTTTAGTGAAACTCAAAGATTTCAAACAGAAGGAGTCTGAATCCATTGAAGTTTACTATGATCGGTTCAACGAGTTAATCTACCATTGTAATCGTTATGGTATCACAAGGTCATCAATGGAGTTCAACTTGATATTTGTAATGGGACTTCGAAAGGAATGGAGAAGTGTAAGTATGATGGTGAAAAATCAGCAGAGTTTTGACACTTCAACTTTAAATGACTTATACAATCAATTGAAATCTCATGAAAATGAGGTTAATGAAATAGCTGAGGAAGCTATGGCAAGTATTGGTGGTCCATTGGCACTTATTTCGAAGGTTTCAGAAAAAGAAAGTGAAAAATCGAAGTCTGATGAAGAAGGTTTTCTGATGATGAGGCTGTTGCATTTTACTCAAACAATCGAGTAAAGAAATTTTTTAAGAAACCGTTTAATACAAAGAACAAGTCATCAGATTCGAAGGGAAATTATGAGAACAAAAGTAGAATGGATGAAAAGGTGAAGGAAGAAAAGAAGATTTCGAAGAGCGAAGAGGAGAAAATGGAAAAGAAGTTAAAGGGTGACACTGGAATTAATTGCCACTATTGCAATGGTGCTAATCATTTGGCAGTAGATTGTTTGTTAAGAAAGGAGGAAGAAAAGACAAAGAAAACAAATGATGAAGCTTATTATACTGAGAAGCTGGAAGAAGTGAAGTCAAAAGTAAAGAATCTGTCTCTGGTGGCTCATGGAGAAAATGAATAAGATGGTACATATCAAGTATGGTCTTCAGGCTCTGATGATGAAGAGATGAAGAATCCATCATATGGAGCCATGTTTGCAAAGGTTGAAGAGGATTCAGATGAAGAGCATACTTACGAAGTGCGTGGGCGGTGCTTCGTATCGAAGTCTACTGACAGGTCTCCTATGACAATGAAGGTACGTAACATTCTTGAATCTTTTAATATTCCAATTTCTGCATATAATTCTGAATTAGTATCTTTTGATGAAACTGTTACTTACTTTGATTCAATTGTCGTGTCTGCTAGCAATGAAGCGAAAAAGTTAAATGATCAATTACTAGAGACAAGAAAGAAGTTAGATTCAAAAGTCACTAGGATTGATTATCTAGAATTGCAAGTTTCAAATATTATGGCAGATAGGGAGAGTTTAGCTAAAGAAATAAATTTGTTATTAGCACAGCGTAATATTTTTTGTAATTCTGCAAAAAGACTCTATGAAAAATTAACTGAATTGCATCATTCTTGTGAGATTAGTAAGGAACAACATAGAAAGTTGCTACATATTTTTAGCTTATGACAGAGCTAAGGTAGATAGTATTTCATATGATTGTGAAAAAGAAATAGCTGATTTTAACAAAGTTCCAGATGATAGGTATAGATATGCAATTACAAAAGTCGAAGATTATCTTGATGCTGATGATTTAGTAAAAATTGTGAATAAGACCTTAACTAAATCAGAACAAATTCGAATTTTGAAAAAGACTGAGAATTCTACATCTAATTCACAATCTAATTTTGCTGATATTGAAGATAATTCTGATAATATTAGTGATTTAGAGGATGTAGATTGTTCTCAATGGTCTGTAATAAATGTTGCAACTTCTTTTAAAGGGAAAGAAAAATGTGAAGAATTATTGGTAAAAATTGACACTGATCAACTCTTAACTTCGAAAGTTTGTGATATGGATTTTGTGGAAATACATGATAGTCAAACAGATGATAGTGATAATGAGGAAGAAAACAAAAATTCGAAGACAAATGAAAGTTTGAAAGAAGTTGAGATTCCTCGAGTGGTTGTTGATCAGGTTTATATGGATTCACAAGAGTTTGAGAAAATTCTTAGTGAAAAAGGTGCTCATTATCTTGAATCAAATATTATGGTTTATCCAATCTTCAAATGCACTGATGATATTGTGTTCCCAAACCAAGTCTTCGTAATAACAGGCAATGTTGAAAATATAAAGCCTGAATTCAAAAAGATGGTAGAGGAAGACAATAAGAAAACTTCTGATGAAGGTTTCTTTTCAAATCAAAGCACAGTTGAAAACAATCTAACAAAGAATTCATATACATTTCAACGTCAAAAACCAAAACGAATATGGATTGAAAAATCGAAAGTTGAAAAGAAGATAGTTAACACAACAGAAAATGAGTTACCAAAGAAAGAAGGTGTTAAACCAGTGATTAAAGAGGTTAACAAAGCAATAAAATTGAATTCAAAGGAGTTTAAAGATCAAGTTGAAAAATTATCAAAAGAAAATAACATTTCAAAAAGACAAGCAAGAACAACAATTTTCTGGCAAACCATTGAGTCATTAAATAAGAAATCAATAAATTTTTCAAAAGAAGAAAAAGTTTTTAGAGGAAAATCAAAGAGTCAAGTTTTTGAAAAGAAAAATGCTTCGTTTTCAAATAATCAAACAAAAACAACACTTCCAAGAAAAAGTTTTCAGAAAAAGGTTGAAAAACAAATTTCAAAATCACAAATAAATACGTCTTATCATGAGTCATATCTATCAAAACCAAAAGTGGATTATGTTCCAATTTCAGCAAAGTGTTATAATCCTCCGAAGAAACAAGCTGACAGAGCTTCAAAGGAGAAGGGTATAACAACTAAAAGACATATTGATCATTGGTTGGAAGGAAAAGGAAAAATATATCAATCAAGTAAGTTTTCGAAAGAACAGATACACGAGGCATACAAAAAGTATGTAAACCCTTCAATGAATGGCAGTTTATCATCCAAGGAATCAAATATTTCAGTTAAAGTTTGGAAACCGGTCATCAAAGCGAAAAATGTCATATCACAAACTCAAAATGCGAAGGGTACAGTCAGTGAAAATTTGAAAACAATAAAAAATCATATATCTAACCCTTTGAATGAAGATGTTAAATTTGTTGACAGTCTCAAAACTAGAGTTTGTGATTGGGTTAATGGTTGTACTTTACAATTGAAAAAGACACCTAATATAAATGGACCCAACAAGTCTTGGGTACCTAAATTTTTTCAATAATTGCAGGTACTTTGTGACGAGCAATATGATAACAAATGGTATATTGATAGCGGTTGCTCACGTCACATGATTGGGAAGAAGGAAAGCTTGCGTGATTTTCGAAGCTTAGAGAATGGTGGAGTGGTTAAGTTTGGAAATAACCATAAATGCAAAGTCAAGGGTTATGGAAAGATAACGAATGGAAAATTCACTGTAAATCGAGTTGCATGTGTAGAAGGCTTACAACATAACTTGATAAGTGTTTCACAACTTGTTGTGGGCACTGGCAATCAAGTTCTTTTTAACGAAGAAGGAAGTGTCATTTCAAATATTGAGACAAACGAAGTTTTACTCAAGTCAAAAAGGAAAGGTGATATGTTTACATTGGATATCATTCCAATTGTCGGCAAACCTGCTGTGTGTCTACTTTCGAAGGCTGCTGCTGATACAAGCTGGTTATGGCACAGGAGGCTATCACATCTCAATTTTCGAAACATCAACAAACTTGTCGTACAAGATCTGGTAAGAGGTTTAACCATTCTTAAATATGATAATGACAGTTTGTATGCAGCTTGCGAAGTAGGAAAACAACACAAACAAGGTCATCCAATCACAATAGATTCGAAGATTGTTGAACCCTTAGAACTTTTGCATATTGATTTATGTGGTCCTTCAACAGTTGCTACTCTTAACAAGAAAAGGTATATTCTAGTTATTGTGGATGATTTTTCAAGATTTACGTGAGTTTATTTTCTCAGGTTAAAATCCGAAGTATCACAAATGATGATTGATTTTATCAAGAAAATGGAAATTTCGTTGAAGAAACCAGTTCGAAAAATTAAAAGTGATCATGGAACTGAATTCAAAAATCGTGTTTTAGATTCATTTCTGGTGGAGAAAGGTATTTCGCATAATTTTTCATCTCCATACACACCGCAACAAAATGGTGTAGTTGAACGAAGAAATCGATCATTATGCGAAGCCGCAAGAACAATGCTGGCATATTCGAATTTACCTCAATATCTTTGGGCTGAAGCTGTTTCAACTGCTTGCTTTACTCAAAATCGATCATTCATTCATAGACGGTTTAATGTTACTCCTTATGAAATCATCAATAATAAAAAACCTAATGTCAAATTTTTCCATGTTTTTGGGTGCAGATGTTTCATAATGAATCTTAAGGATAATCTTTCGAAGTTTCAAACAAAAGCTGATGAATGAATTTTCTTGGGATATTCACACAACTCTGTAGCTTATAGAGTGTTGAATAAGCGAACTCGCAAAGTGGAAGAAACATTCAATTTGACATTTGATGATTATTATATTAAAAGACTGATCATCAATTTGCAAATTATCCTATTTTGCAAAATTCTTCAAATGAGAATGAACCAATAGAAATGAATGATGCTAATTATGAATCGATTTTTGGTATTTCAGATCACGCAATTGATGCAGAGAGATATGCACCAGATAATCAACAATCAGAAGATTCGAAACTTCATGATGAATCAATTTCGCTTTCGAATCTAAATTCAAATGAAATATCTGATGGTCCAGTGGAGGGGGAGCACTTGGATTCAAATACTTTTGTTGAGGGGGAACATTCTTACGAAGCAGATAATATGTCTACCAATATTGATGTTGAGGGGGAGCCAATACTTGAGAAGGATCCAATACTAGAAGGGGAGCATTTTGATGATGCTGAGGATGCATGTTCAATAAATGGATCAGAAACTGATGCTATATTCGAAGATGCACCTTTGGACTTTGATCCTGATTATCCACCATTGGATAAATGGACAAGAAATCATCCAAAAGAACAAATTCTTGGAGATCCACAAGCGGGGGTATTGACAAGGGCTCAACTTCATGCAAGAAATGAGGTACTGAATACTCACCAAGAGCTATGCATGTTTAATGTTTTTATTTCTAAAATCGAACCAAAGACTGTTAAGGTTGCAATGGAACACTCTGATTGGGTTGTTGCTATGCAAGCTGAATTGTCTGAATTTGAAAGAAACAAGGTTTGAAGATTAATTCCTAAACCTGTTGATGTTTCAATTGTTGGACTTAAATGAATTTTTAAAAACAAAACCGACAAAGATGGAAACATTATTCGAAATAAGGCCAGACTTGTTGTTAAAGGATATTCTCAACAAGAAGGAATTGATTATGAAGAAACATTTGCCCCTGTCGCAAGACTCGAGGCTGTTCGTATTTTTTGGCTTATGCAGCTCATAAAGATTTCGAAGTTTATCAAATGGATGTAAAATGTGCATTCCTAAACGGAGAACTTGAAGAAACAGTTTATGTTGAACAACCACCAGGTTTTATAAATAACGAACATCCTGATCATGTTTATATTTTAGATAAAGTTGTGTATGGGTTAAAACAAGCACCAAGAGCATGGTATGCAACTTTAACATCATTTTTGAAACAATCTAAATTTAAACAAGGATCAGTTGATCCCACTTTATTTCGAAAGAAAGTTGGGAGTCACCTTATGCTTGTTCAAATTTATGTTGATGATATAATTTTTGGCTCTACTGACCCTGCTTTATCTAAAGAATTCGAAGACTTGATGAAAAGCAAATTCGAAATGAGTATGATGGGAAAAATTAATAATTTTTTGGGTTTGAATATTCGTCAAAGCAGAGAAGGCATCTTCATTAATCAGGAGAAATATACAAAGAATTTGCTAGAAAAAATTTGGAATGACGAATAGCACAAAGTTACGAGTACCAATGGCAACGGGCATAAAGTTAACTACTTCGTTAGACAAATCTGCTGTTGATATCACTTTGTATAGAAGCATGATAGGGTCATTATTGTACCTAACTGCCAGTCGACCTGATATTATGTTTTCTGTTTGTAATTGTGCAACGTATCAATCGAATCCACGTGAACCACATCTAACAGCGGTGAAGAATATTTTTCGATATTTGAAAGGCACCACTTCGATAGGTTTGTGGTATCCTTCTAAAACAGGGTTCTTTATACAAGCTTATTCAGATGCGGATCTGGGAGGATGCAGTCTCGATAGAAAAAGCACAACTGGTGGGTGTCAATTACTAGATGGAAAATTGGTCAGTTGGCAATCGAAGAAGCAAACATGTGTTTCGATTTCTACAGCTGAGGCTGAATATGTTGCTACAACTGCGTGTACATCACAAATTATTTGGATTCAAAGTCAATTACGTGATTATGCTATAAATATGAAAAAGATTCCTTTATATTGTGATTCACAAAGTGCAATAAGAATTTGTCATAATCCTGTGCAGCATTCGAAGACTAAGCATATTGATCTCAGATATCATTTCTTAAAAGATCATGTGGAAGAAGGAAATATTGAAGTTCATTTTGTGAAAACAACGGAACAGTTGGCAGATATTTTCACAAAGGCATTGGATGAAAAATCATTTCTTCGTATTCTAGCAGGCTTGGGAATGCTTGATGGAAATTCAATTTCATATGACAAAAGCGAAGAGTGATGGGTCGTAATGATTTGGTGAACTGAAGGACAATTTGCTTACATAGTGTTCAGCATTCAGAGGATACTGTTCATGGTCAACGCTTCGAATGGTTCGCATTCGTATGTTTTGTTCCTTGATGAAGTTTGTATTCAGACTACTGTTCAAAGTCAACTGTTCGAATGCTTCGCGTTCGTTCGTTTTGTTCTTTGAAGATATTCTTATTCAGAGGTCATTGTTCTAAGTCAAATCTTCGCAGAGGCTTCGCATTCACACACATTTCAACTAAGGTTAGGTTTATGATTCATCTTGTAATTTTTTTTGTTTTTGAAAAAAAAATTGTTTTCTTTGTTCTTTAAACATTGTGTGTTGAGAATTTAGTACAAGGATTAATGCGAAGAAGTCATGCTTATGTGTTTCTACGGGAAGGTATTAAATTTTTTTAAAACTAGTTAGGATGTCCCTAGAAGCATACTGCTGCATGTTGACTCAAGCCTCATATGACTCAATGTGTGAGAAAGGAAAGCCTTGATGAGATTATCTCATGAAAATTTCTTCCCAACAAGGCTTGTATTCGTATTAGTCAAAAGAGCTACCTTACTCTTCTCATATGAGTTAAGAGTTTTCTGTTTTGTCCATTATAACAGAGGTACACTTTGCTTCTTAACCAATCTTTTTAAACCAAATAATTCTTTCAATCAAATTTTTTGAAAAGATTTGTCCTTGAGGTCTTTGATAAAACCAATCAAAACCTAGACAAATCACAAGTCTGTGTTTATGATCTAACATCATGAGTCCGTGATGAAAGTGAAACCCAAACATCATAAACCTTAAGGAATTGATGGGGAACTTTGTTCCAGAACTTACGAAACATTTGTTTCAGTACCTTTTATACTCCAAATTGTATTCATTCTTCTTGAGTGGTCTTGATCAAACATTCGAAACCTACGATGTCTGTTCCCAACAAGATCCAGCATAATTATTTTTTCATGAATATGATTTCCATGTGAGTATATTTCGAAAATACTTGTTACGTTAAAATATCATTCTAAACCAATTTGTCACTGACTACACTGGTCACACAAATAATTTTGGTTACAATTAATCACCTTATGTTAAGGCTGAGATGTAAGGAAATTTTCGAAGCCACACATTAGTCTTATAAAAGAAACCCTTCGAAACTTCTCTACAAGTTGTCGATTGTAATTCACGGGAAACCAAGCAAGCTGTTGATTATCTCTTTGGATAATTTTTGAAGAAATTTTTGCCCGGGATTTAACTGCTTTTGTGTCAAATCAAAATTTTGACATCACTATTTTCCAAAAAAAATTTACATTTGTTTCTTATCTAAATTTTTTTGGAACACAGCACACACGAAATCCTTGAGGTTTGAGTATCACCAACTCAGACTGATGATTTCGAAACTCTGGCATATGACTTCGCTTTTTAACCCAAAAGTGAAAGAGCCTTACCTTTATTTCTTCCGAAGGGTTCCGACGGTTACAATTTTCTTGAAAAAAAAACAGTCTTGTCTTTTGGTGACGTATGGAATACGATACGAGTTTTAAGCGTGCTGACAATTATGATTGTTACTTTTTAATGAGTGAGGTCCGTATTTCAAGGTGCCATGTCAGCAAGCATTTAATGCATCCCGCTTGAAATTCAAAATTCTAGGGTTACATATAAAAAGGGAATTCAGGGGGTCCATAAACCTTTATGCGATCAAATTCTCTCTGAAGTTCATCTTCTTCAACATTCATCTTCTTCACACTCAACTATGGCGACTCCCATGCAAGATTCAATTCCATCATCTCCAACATCTGAAGAAGTTATTTCTATTCCAATATTGAAGATACAGGGTTCAAATTATCAAGTGGAGTCTAATTTATCCAAGTATCCGGATGAACTCAAGATGTTGGTGGTTGCTTTACAGAATTCTGTTCTATCAAAAGCCATGTTTGATTCTTTTGCGGTTCCGATGTCCTGGTTGTCTAAGGCCGAATCAACAGCATCGTACAACAAAGAGACTGGAAGTGTGGAATTTACAATGGTGAATGAAACACGCATTAGGGTGTCCAAAAGGTTATTCTGCAAGATTTTGTGGATTCCGAACACTGGTCCGTATGTGGAAGTCACCTCTCCACAAGTTGTGTTCATGTTCAATGAAATGGGTCACCAACCTCCATTGACGCGCATTAGTGATTTTAAGAAATCCAGTTTACCTACGGTATGGAATTTCTTATTTGGAATTTTTCTTCGTTGTCTTACCGGAAGAACAGTGGGTCTCGACAAAGGGAGAATGGAAGTCTACGCAATGGTGGCTGGGCTTTATTATGATTTGCAAGTTGATTACTCTGAACAGTTATGGACAGAGTTCTTGACAAGCATTTCGAAGACCAATGTCAGGCATGGGATTTCGTGTGCCAGATATTGGAGTCTTATTCTTCAATATGTATATACAAAGGAGAGGATTAAAGTTCCTGAATCTGAAGAAAAAGCCGTTTTTCATATGTATGGCAGTACGAAGGAGGTTGTTGATGATTCTGATATCTTTACATCTATTGCTCGTATTCCGGATGCGATGCTCAAAAAGGTGAATCCATCAAATAACGTGTTGGTGTCATATCTTCAATAAATTGACACAACTGTTGTTAGTGGTATGTTATACGAAGCAGAGAAGAAGAAATCAAAGAAATCAAAGAAGACAGATGTTGGGTCTTCGGAAAGAATAGTGAAGGATGAGAAAAAGAAGAAATCACCTACGGTCAAACCAGCTACAGTCGAAGAAGTTTCTCAATAGATAATTTCACCTATTTCGAAGACTGTTGCTGATACAACAACTATCGAAGCGTCTCAGGAGAAAGAGACTATTCCATCTAAGACGGGAGTTTTTCGCCGAATCAAATTCAAGCGTCCATCTTCATCTTAGATTGTTAAGAAAACTCAAATCACACATCAGGGTGTTGTGGTCCGGGAAATTCCAGCCCCTATTTCTCCATCGTCGAAAAAGCGAAGGGCTGAGGATCTTGCAAAGTTTATTAAGAAGAATCAAAGAACTGAGGAAGAAGAGCAAGTTCTTGAAACACCTGAAGTTCTAATTCAAGAAGAAAAGACCAGTCCGCCTGTTATTCTTTCGAAGCCAGCTGATTCGAAAATTATTGAACACGATCAGGGTGTCTCTTTACCCCAGGTTACATCAACTACTGATTCCCCAACTTTTCAATCTATTATGAACCAACCGTTCACTACAATTTTTTCTACTCGATCTACTGATCCACCGAACCCATCTTCACCGGTTGGTGAAACTATGGCTACTGATGCTGGAACTGATAATGAAGGCTTTGGAGGAACATTCGAAGCTCTTCACTTTGATAATTCTGAAGAAGATTTTCCAGACCACATGCTGATGACGATGAAGCAATTCAAGATTTTGAATTCAAAATTAAATTCAATCTTGCAATCATAAGCAGATGTGGGTAGTGTTGGGGTTACAAGTTTGGAGGTTGATTCGTTAATGAAATTGATGGAAGGACGAATAATTTCGAAGGTTTCTGGGTTAATTAGGGATTCAGAAATCAGAGTCCTTGAAAAAGTTGATCATCATGATATTTCTACTGAGAATCGAATTAATTCTCAAAGGGCTGATTTTGTACGAGAGTTGAAAGACTTGAAGATAGTTACGAGGGAGCGCAATGTGCTCTTCGTACAAGAAGTCAAAAAGGTACGAGAGGATGTTAATCTTCAAATCAGAGAACTTCGGGAAGATATGAAAAAGGAAGTTCAAATCGTACAACAGGATTATGCTTCAGCTAATCAGAAAATTGATATTATCTGTGATGCAGTCACCAGATATTGTGACATCCCCATTTTCACGGCCAGAAAAGACCGATTTTGTTTATGCTTTATAAAAATCAGAGTACTTCATTTTATAAAAATGTTGCGGAATTTGTTCCCAGAAAAACATGGTAAATACGTTATTAAAACATTTTCGATGAAACGTATTTATTTCATTTTAAAACGTTTGGGATGTCATCGTTAATACAGAAACATAAGCATAAACAGAACTTACAATTATTTACGAACTCCGTTTTTGACGTTATTTATATCCACGCGTAGGTGGAGACATACTCTACAACTTTCGTTTAGACTCCGTTGGTTAATTTTGACTTTATTTTTAAAGTTATATTTTTAACAGGCCAGGACAGGATTGGTCCGTTAAAATCTCATAACTTCTTTATTCGATGTCCATTTTCGTCTGTATTTTTATCGTTACGCTACTAATAACGAGATCTTCGATTCTTGTTTAGGTTGTGTCGGCTAAAAATCAATCGATCTAAAATTCGAATTTCGGGCTGTACACCGCTAATCCGAAACTTCGAAAAATCATAACTTCTTCATACGAAGTCAGATTTGGGCGTTCTTTTTATCGATGTTCTTAGTTTAACATATTCTACGACTTTTGTTTAGAGCGCTAAGGCTAAATCTCTATATATCATAAATTTACTATTTACGCTTCCCGGCGCCGTGCCGGTTCCGACGCGAAACTTCGACGGGCCATAACTTCTTCGTTATAACTCGGATTTCAGCGTTCTTTATATGTACGGAAACCTTGTGACATATTCTACAAATTGGTTAAGATTATTTATTCTAAATAATCTTTTTGTCAAAAAGTCGTTTTCGACCCCTATTGCCTCTAAATTGACTAGCCCGGATCTGCGGGCGTTACAATTATCTCCCCCTTAGGATGATTACGTCCCGGAATCATCAATGAAACAGGGCTCGTATAATGACTCCATACGTCATCTTTTCATCCTAGTTAATAATTATAACTTCTATATTCCTTCAAGTCTATCTCTTAGACTCATTGACTGTAAGCAGTACTCGATCGTGCACCTGCTCTCTACCTCGGGCTAGACTTCAAATTATGACCTATCATCATGTGATGCACATTTAGACTTAGGTCTCTTAGAGTTAAATTCTAAAATAGACTATGCCTTCCTTCATGTTCTAATGTGATATAATCACACTTTAACATGTAGCGTTTCTGGCTACCAACTTCTTTAACAACGAACGCGATACTTCTATTGATTGCTTTGATTTCAATCGTTTGGTTTAAGTCGGACGCTACATCAAACTTGGTTCTCTGAACCACGCAACATACTCATCGTAGTCAGACTCAATTCGGTATGACCACTAGGGTCGGAAATCAACAATCTTTTTAGTCATTATCGAAACGATGGTAATGACATACTTGAAAAAAAAACAGAATCAGTTACTAGCTTCTTGGTAACCTTGTGACTTTCCCTGATCCAAGTGTGAGTCCTGTGCTTCCGGTAGTATAGGCCTCTACTACCATTCACACCTACTCATACTCGTCCCAAGTATTGTCCCGCAGTCTCTCCAAGTCACCATACACGAAAAAAACAACTTAACACATCAGATAACAAAACAAAGGTTTCATATTATTTCTTGAAACGATTACATAGGTGTTCAAGTTCACCCTAGACTATGCCTCTAACAGGCTACATCATATGATTCTATGGCTACATTATAACTCGATCCTTGGATGTCAAGCCGTCATTCCTGAATCCTCGCATTGTCAACTGCTTCGTCTAGGATCATATGGAATGCTCTTGCCTTCGGTTTTGGCGGAATGTTTGGTTTTTCCGCCTCTTTCTTTTTCGGGCAATCCTTAGCAACATGCCCTTCTTCACGGCATTCATAACACACCCTTTTGCACTCGTTGGCGTAATGTCCGGTCTTCCCACACTTGTAGCAAGTCACTTCTTCGCTACATTTCCCAAAGTGATTCTTTTTGCACTTCTCACACCATTTCACTTTGTTTCCTCCGCCGCTAGACTCCTTTGAACCAGACTTGATCTTCTTATTGGGCCTCGTAGATTCCTCAAACTTCCTCTTTTCGCCAACCTCAATCTTGTTGGCAGCTCTTCCCTTAATCATATCTTCCACAGACTTGGCAGCCCAGATAGCTGCTTCCAAAGTAGGTGCCTGACGCACTGGCACCGCATACTCCCATGGAAGTCCTTTTGCATACTTGTCGACTTTCGTCAGCTCATCTGGAACAAGACGTAAGGCGAACTCCATCTTCTCTGTGAAATTGTTGGTGTATTCATCGATTGACATGCTTCCCTTCTTCAGGGTTAGAAACTGGTTCTCTAGCTCAAGCAGGTTTTGAGCTGAGCAGTACTTTCGTTTGAATTGTACCAGAAATTCTGCCCATGTCAGTTGCAGGGGCTCATTGGGGCTCAGAGTCTTCCCCAAGGTATTCCACCAACGTACAGCGCCTCCTCGAAACTGACGCACTGCAAATGTGGTCTGTTGTTTTCCTCTGCAACCGCACGTCATGAAAGCTAACTCCATCTCCGAGATCCAATCCATGACCCCAATCGGATCCTCCTTTCCAGTGAAAGTTGATGGCTTGCAAGTCAGAAAATCCTTGTACTTGCATCCATTCCTCTCGACTTCGTCATCTTGGTTTTTTTGTCGAACTATTGGTGGGTTGACTTGACCAACAGTTCCACTGTAGTCTCCTTCCTCAGTCTGCCCTTCGTTCAACTCGGGCTGTTCGATCTGAATAGTGGCTTCCTCTCGATTTTGTTGGAGCAAACGTCTAGTTTCCTCCATTTGATGATCCAACATCGCTTGGATCATCGCTTGCACTCCGGCCATTGTTATTGGCTCAGCAGCGGCTACCACAACCGGTATTTGCTCAGTCACTGGGGGCTGATCTCGGTTCCCATTTGCATTCACGTTTCCGCTACGTGTTCTTACCATCTTGATCTATACACCTAATGAGGTGAATCTAGACCTTTACTTGGGATTGACGTTTAAATCATCCTTATCACTCCGAAACGTTTATATGCTAGTTCTAATATCGTAGTCGTACGTTTAGAATCCTACACACATAAGGTTTCCAGATCCGGTCGGCAACAGACCATAGATCCGAACAACTAACAGCATATCAGGCACAAGTATTTAGCACATAAAAGCATTTTAGGCATCATTCCTAAAATAAGCTAGTGCTCACACCTCACAATCATCGCTTAGCATTCTAAGTTTAAGTCTAGAAATAAATCCATATTCCTAGTTCGCTTAAACTAATGCTCTGATACCAACTGTGACATCCCCATTTTCACGGCCAGAAAAGACCGATTTTGTTTATGCTTTATAAAAATCAGAGTACTTCATTTTATAAAAATGTTGCGGAATTTGTTCCCAGAAAAACATGGTAAATACGTTATTACAACATTTTCGATGAAACGTATTTATTTCATTTTAAAACGTTTGGGATGTCATCGTTAATACAGAAACATAAGCATAAACAGAACTTACAATTATTTACACTAGTGATCTACATCTCTTTAAATCTCTCAGTGTATTGTGACTTCATATCAACACCTGTGATAAAAATAAACTGAGTGGGTCAGGTTGGGAAACCTGGTGAGCACATAGGGTTTTCAACCCACAATAATATAATTATTATTTTTAAACATCAAACAATCAACCCAATTACCCATTCCCGTTATCCTCACATTACGTCCCTAAAACATCTAACACAAGGGACCTAGTCAAAGGACTATCATTGGGATGGAGTATATCTGGTGAGCACACAGTTCACACAGTTCGAATAAACACACAGTTCGAATAAACACACAGTTCGGTTAAACACAAAGTTCGAATAAACACCTACAGGTTGCGAGCCTGTTAGTGTTCCACTGGACTGTCTAGAATAGTCCGTGGTCGTCATCTATACTCCGCTAGATGACTAGATCATCAAGAACATCTATAACGAGGCATCTCATTATTTCATTTTATCACACAGCAACTAATACATCTACCCATGTTTTACCCAACACATTTTGTAGATATAAAATACATATACAGTTTAAATCATTGAAAACATGTATAAAACGTTCATCCAGCATAGATAGCAAGTATACAGATAATATACACACACAACACGTAATTTATATAAAATACTTCATATCTATGTGTAAGCTGAAAGTAACTATGCACTCACCTGAGAAGGTGGTGACTCGGTACTCGGACAGCGCTTCGTTTACTTTAAAATAATTTCCTTTGACGAAACCTAGTATTATCACCACTAGATTTTAGTCTAATATTACCGTGACTAATTATTAGTCTTATTATTATTATTATTATTATTATTATTATATAAGCGTTTAAACAATACTTTCCAACTACTATGTACAGACAGGGGCCAGACATAAAACACCGGAGGGCAGGACCATTTTGGCGTATAGCACTTCTGAAATCCAACAACCCTATGCGGCCCTTTAAACCAGATTCCCCGTACCGCGAGTAGTTAAAAGATATTATAACGACACTTATATAAGTCATAATAATAGCCCAAATATTTATTATAAATTTATAATAACAATACTAATTTTAAATATAAACTATATTTAAAATAGGGTAAACATAACTTACTTTCAAGGGGATTTTAGCTAGGAGTCGGGCTCTGCAGGGGCAGAACTTCGTCGCTGAATCTTTCTAAGAAAGATTCGTGCAACGCTTCAGCGCTCACCTTACTATACTAAAACTACAGAAAGAGAAGTCGAATCACGAGGGACCGAAATGCTCGGGGGATAAGGAGAGAAAGACTCTTGAATCAAGAGAATGGTGCAAGAAATATGAGAGCCCAAGGCTCTTATTTATACTAATTGAATTTTCAAAAACTACCCTCCATAATTACTTAATGACCTTTTAGTTATATAAACAACTAAACACCCCTCTATAATACTATTTTAAATGGATTTAATGATCTTTGTACTAAACTAATGTCGAAAGAACTCAACATTAGTTTTATAATAACCGCATCGTCGATACCTTTCTAATGATATATACATATGTATATATATGTGTACGTATACATGATTTATACTTTATTTTAATACGTAAATATACTACTATAATTTGTAACTCGCTCATACGAACTCCGTTTTTGACGTTATTTATGTCCACGCGTAGGTGGAGACATACTCTACAACTTTCGTTTAGACTCCGTTGGTTAATTTTGACTTTATTTTTAAAGTTATATTTTTAACAGGCCAGGACAGGATTGGTCCGTTAAAATCTCATAACTTCTTTATTCGATGTCCATTTTCGTCTGTATTTTTATCGTTACGCTACTAATAACGAGATCTTCGATTCTTGTTTAGGTTGTGTCGGCTAAAAATCAATCGATCTAAAATTCGAATTTCGGGCTGTACACCGCTAATCCGAAACTTCGAAAAATCATAACTTCTTCATACGAAGTCAGATTTGGGCGTTCTTTTTATCGATGTTCTTAGTTTAACATATTCTACGACTTTTGTTTAGAGCGCTAAGGCTAAATCTCTATATATCATAAATTTACTATTTACGCTTCCCGGCGCCGTGCCGGTTCCGACGCGAAACTTCGACGGGTCATAACTTCTTCGTTATAACTCGGATTTCAGCGTTCTTTATATGTACGGAAACCTTGTGACATATTCTACAAATTGGTTAAGATTATTTATTCTAAATAATCTTTTTGTCAAAAAGTCGTTTTCGACCCCTATTGCCTCTAAATTGACTAGCCCGGATCTGCGGGCGTTACAGATATGTCATACTTTACGAACAGATGAATCCAACACTGAAAACTCTTTATGCTAAAGAGGAACAAAACTTTGGAGAGTTGGTAGGTTTGTTAAAGGAATTAAAGGACTTATCTTCGAAGTCTGTCTCTCCGATAATTTCACAAGAATTTCTTTCTCAGAAGTTTTCTCACTTTGAAGCCATTTTACACAAGAATCTTGTTCCACTACTTCGCATTTCCAGCCTTTTACCAACTGTATCAGATGCCCCACCTGTTTTCACAGGAGTGCAAGGGGGAGAAAAGATAGAACAAACAAAGGCTAGGGAACAAGTGAAAACTTGCGAAGGGATGAAGACAACCATAGAAGATGCGAAGGTAGTTGGTAAGGTATATCCTTCGAAGGTGGTGGCAAAGGCAACTGTTGTTTCTGTTGGTCCAGTTACTTCAACTGTGATCACAACAGTTCCAATTTCAAAACCAATCTCAAAGGGAATCGTTATTGGAAAGCAAACAGGTGTATCTTCTTTAGAAAATGTTGATTTGTCAAATGTAAAGGATAAGGGCAAAGGGATTGTTATTGAAAAGTCTAAAGAAGAAAAGAAAGCGGAGGTGGCAGCTGAAGTAGAAAGAATGAGACAGCTACAAAGCATAATGAGACAAAGGGAACTGGATGGTTCGAATGTTGATAAGGGTGATCCGTCAAAAGTATATAATTACGAAACCATTGAATCCAGGGTGATGTTTGATCATATGTATTCTTTTGAGAAGATTCCTAAGAAAAGCTACGTTGTAACATCCCCCTCTGGCACGTATCACAATATTGTCCGCTTTGGGCCACTCGGCACGAGGACTTCCCAGGGGGTCACCCATCCTGGTACTACTCCCGCCCGAGCACGCTTAACTGCAGAGTTCTTATGGGATCTGCTGCCCTCACGGCTTTAAAACGCGTTGTGATAGGGAAGGTATCCACACCCCTTTATAAGGAAATGTTTCGTTCTCCTTCCAAGCCGATGTGGGATCAGATCTAACCCACTTTCACCCCCCATTATAGGGTTCGACGCCCCCGTCGAACACATCGACCCGTGCCCTAGCTCTGATACCATTTGTAACATCCCCCTCTGGCACGTATCACAATATTGTCCGCTTTGGGCCACTCGGCACGAGGACTTCCCAGGGGGTCACCCATCCTGGTACTACTCCCGCCCGAGCACGCTTAACTGCAGAGTTCTTATGGGATCTGCTGCCCTCACGGCTTTAAAACGCGTTGTGATAGGGAAGGTATCCACGCCCCTTTATAAGGAAATGTTTCGTTCTCCTTCCAAGCCGATGTGGGATCAGATCTAACCCACTTTCACCCCCCATTATAGGGTTCGACGCCCCCGTCGAACACATCGACCCGTGCCCTAGCTCTGATACCATTTGTAACATCCCCCTCTCTGGCACGTATCACAATATTGTCCGCTTTGGGCCACTCGGCACGAGGACTTCCCAGGGGGTCACCCATCCTGGTACTACTCCCGCCCGAGCACGCTTAACTGCAGAGTTCTTATGGGATCTGCTGCCCTCACGGCTTTAAAACGCGTTGTGACAAGGAAGGTATCCACACCCCTTTATAAGGAAATGTTTCGTTCTCCTTCCAAGCCGATGTGGGATCAGATCAAACCCACTTTCAAAAGTGGGTTAGATCTGATCCCACATCGGCTTGGAAGGAGAACGAAACATTTCCTTATAAAGGGGTGTGGATACCTTCCCTATCACAACGCGTTTTAAAGCCGTGAGGGCAGCAGATCCCATAAGAACTCTGCAGTTAAGCGTGCTCGGGCGGGAGTAGTACCAGGATGGGTGACCCCCTGGGAAGTCCTCGTGCCGAGTGGCCCAAAGCGGACAATATTGTGATACGTGCCAGAGGGGGATGTTACAAATGGTATCAGAGCTAGGGCACGGGTCGATGTGTTCGACGGGGACGTTGAACCCTATAATGGGGGGTGAAAGTGGGTTTGATCTGATCCCACATCGGCTTGGAAGGAGAACGAAACATTTCCTTATAAAGGGGTGTGGATACCTTCCTTGTCACAACGCGTTTTAAAGCCGTGAGGGCAGCAGATCCCATAAGAACTCTGCAGTTAAGCGTGCTCGGGCGGGAGTAGTACCAGGATGGGTGACCCCCTGGGAAGTCCTCGTGCCGAGTGGCCCAAAGCGGACAATATTGTGATACGTGCCAGAGAGGGGGATGTTACAAAAAAGTGGGTTAGATCTGATCCCACATCGCCTTGGAAGGAGAACGAAACATTTCCTTATAAAGGGGTGTGGATACCTTCCCTATCACAACGCGTTTTAAAGCCGTGAGGGCAGCAGATCCCATAAGAACTCTGCAGTTAAGCGTGCTCGGGCGGGAGTAGTACCAGGATGGGTGACCCCCTGGGAAGTCCTCGTGCCGAGTGGCCCAAAGCGGACAATATTGTGATACGTGCCAGAGAGGGGGATGTTACAAATGGTATCAGAGCTAGGGCACGGGTCGATGTGTTCGACGGGGGCGTCGAACCCTATAATGGGGGGTGAAAGTGGGTTAGATCTGATCCCACATCGGCTTGGAAGGAGAACGAAACATTTCCTTATAAAGGGGTGTGGATACCTTCCCTATCACAACGCGTTTTAAAGCCGTGAGGGCAGCAGATCCCATAAGAACTCTGCAGTTAAGCGTGCTCGGGCGGGAGTAGTACCAGGATGGGTGACCCCCTGGGAAGTCCTCGTGCCGAGTGGCCCAAAGCGGACAATATTGTGATACGTGCCAGAGGGGGATGTTAGAGGTTTCCACACCCCTTTATAAGGAAATGTTTCGTTCTCCTTCCCAGCCGATGTGGGATCAGATCTAACCCACTTTCACCCCCCATTATAGGGTTCGACGTCCCCGTCGAACACATCGACCCGTGCCCTAGCTCTGATACCATTTGTAACATCCCCCTCTGGCACGTATCACAATATTGTCCGCTTTGGGCCACTCGGCACGAGGACTTCCCAGGGGGTCACCCATCCTGGTACTACTCCCGCCCGAGCACGCTTAACTGCAGAGTTCTTATGGGATCTGCTGCCCTCACGGCTTTAAAACGCGTTGTGTTAGGGAAGGTATCCACACCCCTTATAAGGAATGCTTAGTTCTCCTTTCCAGCCGATGTAGGATCAGGTGCAACCCACCTTCCTTGTCACAACGCGTTTTAAAGCCGTGAGGGCAGCAGATCCCATAAGAACTCTGCAGTTAAGCGTGTCTGATCCCACATCGGCTTGGAAGGAGAACTAAGCATTCCTTATAAGGGGTGTGGATACCTTCCCTATCACAACGCGTTTTAAAGCCGTGAGGGCAGCAGATCCCATAAGAACTCTGCAGTTAAGCGTGCTCGGGCGGGAGTAGTACCAGGATGGGTGACCCCCTGGGAAGTCCTCGTGCCGAGTGGCCCAAAGCGGACAATATTGTGATACGTGCCAGAGGGGGATGTTACAAATGGTATCAGAGCTAGGGCACGGGTCGATGTGTTCGACGGGGGCGTCGAACCCTATAATGGGGGGTGAAAGTGGGTTAGATCTGATCCCACATCGGCTTGGAAGGAGAACGAAACATTTCCTTATAAAGGGGTGTGGATACCTTCCCTATCACAACGCGTTTTAAAGCCGTGAGGGCAGCAGATCCCATAAGAACTCTGCAGTTAAGCGTGCTCGGGCGGGAGTAGTACCAGGATGGGTGACCCCCTGGGAAGTCCTCGTGCCGAGTGGCCCAAAGCGGACAATATTGTGATACGTGCCAGAGGGGGATGTTACATACGTGGTGACAAACACTGATTTTTGTCAACTTGATTTTCCAATCAATGAGATGATGTTTGTTATGCCACAGTTTAAAGCCGAAACAAAGTCACTAGAAACATAAGAAGGAAAGAAGATGAAAATTAGGTTTCATGCGGTGTTGGGAAAGGCTCGGGAAGAGGTTTGGTTTTTGGAGAAGATACGAAAAGTGATATCAATCAAAAGTGATGTCATTTTCGAAGGGAAGTTTGAAAACATCAAATACATTGTTGCAAGAGCAAGTGGAAAAATTCAAGAATTTACGGTGGCAGATTTTCCTTTGATGAATACTTATGATCTCATCAATGTCGCCTTGATGATTAAAGACAAATCATTTTCAATTCTTCAAGATACTGAGCCTGATGTATTTAGCCTTGGGTTCAAGCACTTAAAAATATACTTGGAAAATTACTTCGAGTGCTTGGCTCAAACTGATGTGGAACTTGCTATAGTCAAAGGAATCGATATTACTGCACCTATGGCACCAACAAAGAAGCAAAATGTGCTGAACAAGTATGAAGATGGTGAAATTTGCTTAAAACCATTGGGGATAGTTTTTGCTGGGAAAGATAAAGCTGGAAGAGCTAAAAGATTTTTGTTCCAAACTTGTGAAGTGGAAAGATACAACAACTCACAATATACGAAATTAATTGTTCGTATGAACCACTGCAAGAAAATTTTAGAAGGAGATAAGAAAGAGATAAAGAAGGTTATCTCTTGGTATACGGAGATCCGAAGAGTGCTGATGTATGCAGTTCAAGCACTGACTTCTTGAAGACTTCGACCTTGATTCCAAAGGGGGAGATTGTTAGGGCTAAAATGTTGTAATAGTCGAAGAGTCAGTTTGATTGTTACGAAGGGTCTGGTGTCTTAGTATGTATGGGTCTTCGTATATTTAGTTATTTTACTAAGGGATTGTAAAGTCAAGACTTAACGTTGAGTCCTTAGTATTTTTGTTATGCTTTTGTTCTCCTATAAATAGGAGTGTGTGAGAACTTTTACACAGAGTTTTACAGTTTAGTCATTGTATTCTGTAAACTGAAAGGCATAATATGAGCTGAAAAAAAGATTCTATTTACTCTCGTGTTCATCGTTTGAATTCTTTACTCAATTAATACTAGAATTACATTCAAACTCGATTCCAAATCTCATCACCGTGCTACTTTCCATTGGATCAAAAGATAACTAGTTCTCCCATGTTTGGTGTTCAATCAAATATATGGATTTATAATGCCATCAAAACATTACTTCTAAACCTTTAGTGTTTTGCTAAGGATTAGTGCTGACATTTGCAAGAATGTGCAGTCACTAAAATGAAGTAAGAAGACTAAAACATTAGAAGATAATTTGATCATGAATGCCAAGCCCTTGCTACATTCATAGGATCAAAAGACAACTTTTTTCAAAATGTTTAGTCTGTGGTATTATAATTGAAATAGTTTATACTATGATTCATGAGATAGTTCTGACTTATTTAAACATGGATCATTCTAACATGTTAAAAGAAAGTCATGAAATCTATGAGGCTATTATAGTAGCAATAGTTCAAAATCGATTCGAACATTTGAATAAGGTATATTATTGTGAATATTTGTTGATGTTAGTTCAACTAATGGATCGTTCAGATTGACCATAATAAGTACTTATTCAAATACATCCAAATGTTTGGGTGAAATGTATTTGTGGAATCATAGTATTAGATACATAAATGAGAAACGCATTACCAAGTATTTAGTTGGATCAGATTTTGGATATCATTTGACCTTGAGTCTTATGATAAATGCAAATCCTGTTTATCAAGATAGATGATGAAGCGTCACTGGGTGATGTGAGTATCTGTTGGAATTAGTTCACACTAATTGATCGTTCAGATTAACCACGATACATAGTGAGACCAACTTCGTATGAATGTGAGTCTGGAACCTATTAGGTGTTCAGAGCTCCCATATAGCGAAGTTAAGAATCAATTGGGCAATAGGATGAGACACTCATGGTGAGAATCTTAGTCCAAACTTTATCGATCATCTAAGTGATCGTTGTCACACCCCTAAACCTGAACGGCGGAAACGTTCAGGGCGGAGGACGTCATGTATCGTATCATAACAAATGAATAGTAAAGAACGTACACACAACCATCTTATACATAATTGAAAAGTTTACACGATTGTAGTATTACATGTTTGCAAAAGTCAATTACAATATGATGTCCAAAAGATTAAACTAACGCCTGAGTGTAAGTCTTCAAAAGCAGTTGCTAACCTGGTTTAGCGATTCCCTAAGAATACAAGTTATTTCAAAGAAAAAGTGTCAACATTTAAGTTGGTGAGTTCATAAAATGTTATTTGTGTAAATGAATGTCATTTGAAAAGTCCGCGTTTGTTTTCAGAAAATCCGATATTTTCTTAAGAATGATGTACTAAATCGTTATTGTACTAAATGAATGTATTTGAACCAGGAAAATCCTATATTTTCCTAAAAGTGAGGTGTAGTCTTATATGAACCAAGACCATGAATGTAAGTAAATATGCCATACTTATAATGAATGTGTATAGTTTTATCATTGAATAAAACTATAAGAAGCTTGAAATGATACGCAAAATCAACTGTAATATTACTTTTCCCGTAAAGATGAATACCATAATAGTTGTCTATCCTGTGAGTTTTCATAACCATACTGAGATAAATTTGCCTGTAACGACGTTCTTCAGGCGTCAGAATGTTATGATAATTGTCACCTCTTGGACTGTAGCTAACAATCAAGGTGCGGGATCATCAGTCCCGTATAGATCTCTACACGCTTATTATGTTCTCTGGGAGGAGATTCTGGTTATAAAACAGGGCTTGTTGTATACCTTGATAGGTATGATGAAGACGAATGACTCATATATTCTCAACTAACTCACGTATTTTGAGACGAACAATGTCATGATGAAATGGTTACCTGTGTTTATGATATGTTATATGAACATATTAATGAAACATAGTTTGTTATATATATATATATATATATATATATATATATATATATATATAAACATCTTTTATTCCACAAGGGCAAAATGGTAACGTGAGATGTTTTGCATGCTAATGTTTTCGTATGATAGTTATAAATCCCATATGATTGATTATATAATGAAAAGTATAGCAAAAGATTGATGTTTTTCACACGATTTTGACTATGTGTTTACTTTTATTCCCCCCTAAAAGTATTTAAAAGAAGTTAAAAACATATTTAAAGTGTGTTTGTAGGGGTATGAACTCACTTGGTAGTAGTGAAGATTCGGTGAAAACGATGCTTTATTTCGGGCAGCACTTCGACCGGAAAGGAGTCGGTTTCTCAGAAATCTTGGGAGACTCGGGGCGTCAGACTTGTGTCGTGTGTTAGGGGTGTTACCGGGGCTTTGGGGTAGTCTCGGGATGCTTAACACATAGTAGAAGTAGGAGAGAGGATAGGAATGAGCAGCCTGAACCCGAGACCTTCAGTTTCTATTTAGAGGGTCATTTTTGGGGTCTCACGTCGTAAACCAAGCTTATTCATGTCGTGAAATTGGTCATCATCAGGTGCGTAGTCGCGACGGCAGTCTGTCAGGCTCCAGAAGTCGTCAGCACTGAGTTCACGTCGTGAACCTGTTTTTCACGTCGTGAACTCTAACATAGTGTTGGGGTTCGCACCCCGAACTTCAGAAATTCATAACTTTCGCATACGAACTCCATTTTTGACGTTCTTTATATGAACGCGAAGGTGAGATTATGCTCTACAAATATCGTTTAGACTTCGTCGGCTAATTTTGATTTAAATTTTATTTTATTTATTTTTAGTAAGTCAGGACAGGAAAACTCCGTAAAAAATTCATAACTTCTTCATCCGACGTCCGTTTTCGTCTGTCTTTTGACCGTTATATCACTATTGTCGAGATCTTTGGTTCTCATTTAGGTTGCCTTGGCTAAAAGTCGCTCGTTCTCTATTTCGAATTTTTAGCTGTCTACTGCTATATCCGAAACTTCGAAAAATCATAAATTCCCCATACGAAGTCAGATTTGGACGTTTTTTTTATGTTTGTTTACAGTTTAATGATATCTACGACTTTCATTTAGATACCTAAGGTTAAAAATTATTTTATTAAAACTTCGCGTTTTAGGCTTTAACAGTATTTTCCCGGTTTTGTTGCGGATCTTCGATTGGTCATAACTTCTTCGTTATAACTCGGATTTTAGTGTTCCTTATATTTTTGGAAACCTTGTTACGATATCTACCACTTAGTACATCCCAATTATGGTTACTGAACAAATTTATTTTTGACCTAATTTTTGTTGGCGTTACAATCGTTAAAGAGTTTCATGATCTATCTCCGCCCAAAACACTACCACTAGGAAGTGTTAGTTGGATAGAGAAACAAATCATTCATTGATTTTGTACTAGATGAGTCGCACTGTGTTTGCTAACAATTCGTGGATTGAACCATGAATAGTGTTACAAGAAGTCCGTTGGTCTTGTGCCAACTAAGTAGGTTCCTGAAACACTCTATGATATGTGAAGTGGGATTCTATCCTCATTGAAATATATGTAAGTCTACGATTATGAGGCTTACGCTTGTCGTGAAGCGCTCGACAATCTAGGACTTTGATTAAAGATGTGTTATTTCGTTAGAGAGCCCATCAAGCATTTTGGATAATTGTTTAACAACCTTCTGAGAACAAAGTGTATGTTGCTCAAAGGGAAGTCTTCCAAGAGAGGGAGTTGATTTCCGAAAGGGCTAGTGGGAGCCACATTGATCTTGATAAGATTCAAGAGTCAACCAACGAAGAGCCTAAAGTTGGACATAACATTCAATTTGGAATTGAAAGAGCTATTAAGGAAACTGACATATTTCCATTTTTCCTTATAGATCTGATAGAAGACGTCATGGACCTAGTTATATAACAGTTTATATTGCTAAGGTATTTGTAACGCCCGTAGATCCGGGCTAGTCAATTTATAGATAATAGGGGTCGAAAATGAATTTTTGGAAAAATATTATTTAGAATAATAATCTTAACCAATTTGTAGTATATGTTACAAGGTTTCCGTACATATAAAGATCGCTGAAATCCGAGTTATAACGAAGAAGTTATGACCTGTCGAAGTTTCGCGACGGAACCGGCACAACACCGGGAAGAGTAAATAGTGAGTTTACGATAGAGCGAATTTTAGCCTTAAAGATCTAAACAAAAGTCATAGAAAATGTTAAACCGAGAGTATCCATAAAAAGAACGTCCAAATCTGACTTCGTATGAGGAAGTTGTGATTTTTCTAAGATTTAGCATAGTAGTGCACAACCCGAAAATTCGAATTTTAGATCGATCGATTTTCAGCCAAAATAATCTAAATGAGAAATGAAGATATCGTTAATAGGAGTTAAACGATAAAAAGACAGTAAAAAAACGGAGCTCGTATGCGAAAGTTATGGACGAAGCTTAGTCTTTACTTTTCGAGCGCAGCAAATTCGATACAGTTTTTTAAATCCGAGATAGATTAAGAATTAGCCAACGAGGTCTAAATAAAAATTGTAGTACTCGTAAGTACCAACGCATGGATATAAATAACGTCGGAAACGAAGCTCGTCTGCGAAAGATATGGACGAAGCTTAGTCGCTACTCTTCGAGCGCGATAAATACGATACAGTTTTTGTAAATCTGAGATAGAAGGAGAATTAGCCGACGAGGTCTAAATGAAAGTTGTAGTCCTCGTAAATACCAACGCGTGGATATAAAGAACGTAGAAAACGGAGCTCGTAAGCGGAAGATACGGACGAAACTTAGCGGCTACTTTACTATAAAATCCCTATAAATAAAGGGTGAACCCTTCATTATTTCTTCACACCATAAACATTTCTTTCTCTCTCTAACTTCTCTCTAACCTCCCTAAACCCCTCCCAAGTCTAGGAAACCTCCCTAGCACGAGAAGAAAGCCCCGGAGCGCCCGACGGCTCCGAGAAGAAAAGCTTTCGGCTCGGAAACGCTGCTCCAGCGAAGCCTGGTTTTAATAAAAATCCGCTGTAAGTGAGCTACGCCTATACTATATTTAATATAGCTTTTATTTAATTATAGTAACATTATTAGGGCCTTAAAATAATTATTTGGACTATTATTATGAGTTATATAGAGTGTTATTTAATGCTTATATAATAGTAATAATAGTTAGACTATTAATTAGTCGCGGTTAACGTTAAAAACTAAACAATAGTGGTATTGATACTAGGTTTTGTTGAGGAAATTGTTTTGAGATAACGAAGTGTTGTCTGAGTTCAGAATCACCACCTAATCAAGTGAGTGCATGGTCCCTTTCATCTTAGACATAGATATGAAGTATTTTATATAAACTACGTGCTATGTGTGAATATTATCTGTATAATTGCTATATATGCTGGATGAATGATTTTATACATGTTTTAAATGATTTAAACTGTATATATATGTATTTTATATCTACGATAATGTTGGGGTAAAACATGGGTAGATGTAATAGATGGAGTATGAGTTGGATGATGAGTTGAGAGGTGAAATAGACCGTGAGGTGACGGTGAGAGGTGGACGATGTGAGAAGCCTTTTTCCCAAATGATGGCCCCGTCATTCAGCAGAGTATGGATGAAAACCACAGACTATTCTAGACAGTCCAGTGGAACACTAGCAGGCTCGCAACCTGTAGGTGATGTGAACGATGTGTTCACCGGTGTACTCTAAAAACCCATTGACATGTATTGCGAGTGGATACTGTCGTTAAACGAAATAGCCCTGGCAGCTATGGATTTAGTGCCTGTTGAGAAAATCCTGGTAGCTATGGATTTAGTGCCCGTTGAGTAACCCTGGCAACGATGGATTTCATGCCGATTCCTTAGGATGATCCTTAGGAATGAATTAACGAGGAGTAGCTGATTCTTAGGGTAGACCCTTAAGAGTAAAGAAGATAATGGGGATGGGTAATTGGGTTAACTGTTTGACGATTAAACATAATAATTATATTATTGTGGGTTGATAACCCTATGTACTCACCAGGTGTCCCAACATGACCCACTCAGTTCATTTATATCACAGGTGTTGATATGAAGTCACATTACACTGAGAGATTAAGAAGATATAGATCACTACTGATAATGAATGTAAGTTATGTTTATGCTTATGTTTCTGTACTGACGATGACATCCCAAATGTTTTAAAATGAATAAAAATACATTTCTTCAGAAATGCTTCGATAACATATTTATCATGTTTTACTGGGAACAAATTCCGCAACATTTTTATTAAAAGAAGTACTCTGATTTTATAAAGCGTAAACAAAATCGTTCTTTTCTGGCCGTGAAAAAAGGGGATGTCACAATTGGTATCAGAGCATTAGTTTAAACGAATTAGGAATATGGATTTATTCTAGACTTAAACTTAGAATGCTAAACAATGATTGTGAGGAGTGTGTCTAATAGATTTAGGTAATCCACCTGAATAGACACAAGCACTAGCTTATTTTAGGAATGATACCTAAATTGCTTTTACGTGCTAAATGATTTGTTATGCTTTATGCTATCGTTTGATCGGATCTATGGTCTGTTATCTTCCGGATCTGGAACCTTGTGTGTTCAGGATTCCAAGCGTATGATTACGATATTAGAACTAGCATGTAACGTTTCGGAGTAATAAGGAGATTTATACGTCCATTGTAAATACGGTCTTTCCTATCTTAAATTCTCGTCTCGGTACACCGAATATCTGCTTGGGTGTACAAAATAAGAGGAAGATGACAACCTGAGCCTAAGAATGTAATGGGTCATGCATCGGTCGTTGCGCCTGCACCCGAACCTATCACAATGGCAGAAGATCAGGAAGTGATGTGAACCATGATAGATTGAGAAAATAGAGGAAATGAGATGGCTTACGATGGTGAATGATACCTATCAGAAGATATCATTAGAGAGGTATCTTGCCTTTAGAATACGTCTGATAAAATAGCAGTACGTCTATGGAAGTAGGGTACATCTGAATGTACACATTTGATTGGCAGGATGATATAACGATTGGTGTAATTCCTAAAGTTTTCCTATCATCTGGAATGTCCATCACCAACCGAGGTGAAGCAGAATTGATGATTGAAGATATGCATGGAAGAAGTCCTAGTAGAGTCTAGGGAAATTTTTACGATTATTTGGACGCACTCGTATGTGTTAAATTGTTTTGTGATTTTAGGACTTGGGGACTGCGAGACAATACTTGGGACGAATATGAGTAGGTGTGAAAGGTAGTAGATGCATATACTACCGGAAGCACATGAATCACACTTGGATCAGGGAAAGTCACAAGGTTACCAAGAAGCTAGTAATTGATACCGTTTTATTCAGATATGTCGTTACCATTGTTTCGGTAAAGACTAAGAAGATGATTGTTATTCTGACCCTAGTGGCCATATTGAATTGAGTCCGACTACAATAAGTATGTTACGTGGTTCAGAGAACCAAGTTCGATGTAACATCTGACTTAAGCCACAAGATTGAAGTAAAAGATAATCGAAGTGATCGGTAGAGGTATCGCGACGGTTGCTTGTAGCTAGAAATGCTACCTTTTAAAATGTGATCATCTCACATTAGAACATGAAGGGAGGTATAGGCTGTTCTGAAAATTTGACTCTAAAAGACCTGAGTCTAAACGTTGCAACATACGATGTTAGGTCATTACAATACGACACATCAGTCCATGGTAGTAATCCTAAGATTGTTAAGAGGAAGAAGCAGTCTCCAGTAAGGATGGAGATTGTGACTTGAAGGTCATAATTGGGAGTCTAACGTGAGATAGGGAGCGGGTCCAAGATCAGGCACCGCCTGTAGTCAGGAAATCTTAGAGTTAGATACTCGTTTGAAGAAACATCAAAGTTACGGTTATTACTTAGGATGAAGAGATAACATATGGGGTCATCATGTGAGCCCTGTTTCTTTGATGATTCCGGGACGTAATCATCCTAAGGGGGAGATAATTGTAACGCCCGTATATCCGGGCTAGTCAATTTAGAGATAATAGGGGTCGAAAATGACTTTTCGGCAAAATATTATTTAGAATAAATAATCTTAACCAAGTTGTAGTATATGTTACAAGGTTTCCATACATATAAAGAGCGCTGAAATCCGAGTTATAACGAAGAAGTTATGACCCGTCGAAGTTTCGCGACGGAACCGGCACGGCACCGGGAAGAGTAAATAGTGAGCTTACGATAGAGCGACTTTTAGCCTTAACGGTCTAAACAAAATTCATAGAAAATGTTAAACCGAGAGTGTCCATAAAAAGAACGCCCAAATCTGACTTCGTATGAGGAAGTTGTGATTTTTCTAAAATTTAGCATAGTAGTGCACAGCCCGAAAATTCGAATTTTAGATCGGTCGATTTTCAGCCAAAATAATCTATACGAGAAATGAAGATATCGTTAATAGGAGTTAAACGATAAAAAGACAGTAAAAAAACGGAGCCCGTATGCGAAAGTTATGGACGAAGCTTAGTCTCTACTTTTCGAGCGCGGCAAATTCGATACAGTTTTGTAAATCCGAGATAGATTGAGAATTAGCCAACGAGGTCAAAATAAAAATTGTAGTACTCGTAAATACCAACGCATGGATATAAATAACGTCGGAAACGAAGCTCGTCTGCGAAAGATATGGACGAAGCTTAGTCGCTACTATTCGAGCGCGATAAATACGATACAGTTTTTTTAAATCTGAGATAGAAGGAGAATTAGCCGACGAGGTCTAAATGAAAGTTGTAGTCCTCGTAAATACCAACGCGTGGATATAAAGAACGTAGAAAACGGAGCTCGTAAGCGGAAGATACAGACGAAACTTAGCGGCTACTTTACTATAAAATCCCTATAAATAAAGGGTGAACCCTTCATTATTTCTTCACACCATAAGCATTTATTTATCTCTCTAACTTCTCTCTAACCTCCCTAAACCCCTCCCAAGTCTAGGGAACCTCCCTAGCACGAGAAGAAAGCCCGGAGCGCCCGACGGCTCCGAGAAGAAAAGCTTTCGGCTCGGATACGCTGCTCCAGCGAAGCCTGGTTTTTAATAAAAATCCGCTGTAAGTGAGCTACGCCTATACTATATTTAATATAGCTTTTATTTAATTATAGTAACATTATTAGGACCTTAAAATAATTATTTGGACTATTATTATGAGTTATATAGAGTGTTATTTAACGCTTATATAATAGTAATAATAGCTAGACTATTAATTAGTCGCGGTTAACGTTAAAAACTAAATCCTAGTGGTATTGATACTAGGTTTTGTCGAGGAAATTGTTTTGAGATAACGAAGTGCTGTCTGAGTTCGGAATCACCACCTAATCAAGTGAGTGCATGGTCCCTTTCATCTTACACATAGATATGAAGTATTTTATATAAACAACGTGCTATGTGTATAATTGCTATATATGCTGGATGAACGATTTTATACATGTTTTAAATGATTTAAACTGTATATGTATTTTATATCTACGATAATGTTGGGGTAAAACATGGGTAGATGTAATAGATGGAGTATGAGTTGGATGATGAGTTAAGACGTGAAATAGACCGTGAGGTGAGGGTGAGAGGTGGACGATGTGAGAAGCCTTTTTCCCAAATGATGGCCCTGTCATTCAGCAGAGTATGGATGAAAACCACAGACTATTCTAGACAGTCCAGTGGAACACTAGCAGGCTCGCAACCTGTAGGTGGTGTGAACGATGTATTCACCGGTGTACTCTAAAAACCCATTGACATGTATTGCGAGTGGATACTGTCGATAAACGAAATAGCCCTGGCAGTTATGGATTTAGTGCCTGTTGAGAAAATCCTGGCAGCTATGGATTTAGTGCCCGTTGAGTAAACCCTGGCAATGATGGATTTCGTGTCGATTCCTTAGGATGATCCTTAGGAATGAATTAACGAGGAGTAGCTGATTCTTAGGGTAGACCCTTAAGAGTAAAGAAGATAACGGGGATGGGTAATTGGGTTAACTGTTTGATGATTAAACATAATAATTATATTATTCTGGGTTGAAAACCCTATATACTCACTAGGTGTCCCAACCTGACCCACTCTGTTCATTTATATTAAAGGTGTTGATATGAAGTCATATTACACTGAGAGATTAAGAATATATAGATCACTAGTGATAATGAATGTAAGTTCAGTTTATGCTTATGTTTCTGTATTGACAACGACATCCCAAATGTTTTAAAATGAATAAAAATACATTTCTTCAGAAATGCTTCGATTACATATTTATCATGTTTTACTGGGAACAAATTCCGCAACATTTTTATTAAAAGAAGTACTCTGATTTTATAAAGCATAAACAAAATCGTTCTTTTCTGGACGTGAAAAAAGGGGATGTCACAATTGGTATCAGAGCATTAGTTTAAACGAATTAGGAATATGGATTTATTCTAGACTTAAACTTAGAATGCTAAGCAATGATTGTGAGGAGTGTGTCTAATAGATTTAGGTAATCCACCTGAATAGACACAAGCACTAGCTTATTTTAGGAATGATACCTAAATTGCTTTTACGTGCTAAATGATTTGTTATACTTTATGCTATCGTTTGATCGGATCTATGGTCTGTTGTCTTCCGGATCTGGAACCTTGTGTGTTCAGGATTCCAAGCGTATGATTACGATATTAGAACTAGCATGTAACGTTTCGGAGTAATAAGGAGATTTATACGTCCATCGTAAATAACGTCTTTCCTATCTTAAATTCTCGTCTCGGTACATCGAACGTCTGCTTGGGTGTACAAAATAAGAGGAAGATGACAACCTGAGCCTAAGAATGTGATGGGTCATGCATCGGTTGTTGCGCCTGCACCCGAACCTATCACAATGGCAGAAGATCAGGAAGTGATGTGAACCATGATAGACTGAGAAAATAGAGGAAATGAGATGGCTTACGATGGCGAATGATACCTATCAGAAGATATCATTAGAGAGGTATCTTGCCTTTAGAATACGTTTGATAAAATAGCAGTACGTCTATAGAAGTAGGGTACATCTGAATGTACACATTTGATTGGCGGGATGATATAACGATTGGTGTAATTCCTAAAGTTTTCCTATCATCTGGAATGTCCATCACCAACCGAGGTGAAGCAGAATTGATGATTGAAGATATGCATGGAAGAAGTCCTAGTAGAGTCTAGGGAAATTTTTACGATTATTTGGACACACTCGTATGTGTTAAATTGTTTTGTGATTTTAGGACTTGGGGACTGCGAGACAATACTTGGGACGAGTATGAGTAGGTGTGAAAGGTAGTAGATGCATATACTACCGGAAGCACATGACTCACACTTGGATCAGGGAAAGTCACAAGGTTACCAAGAAGCTAGTAATTGATACCGTTTTATTCAAATATGTAGTTACCATTGTTTCGGTAAAGAATAAGAAGATGATTGTTATTCTGACCCTAGCGGCCATATTGAATTGAGTCCGACTACAATAAGTATGTTACGTGGTTCAGAGAACCAAGTTCGATGTAACATCTGACTTAAGCCTCAAGATTGAAGTAAAAGATAATCGAAGTGATCGGTAGAGGTATCGCGACGGTTGCTTGTAGCTAGAAATGCTACCTTTTAAAATGTGATCATCTCACATTAGAACATGAAGGGCGGTATAGTCTGTTCTGAAAATTTGACTCTAAAAGACCTGAGTCTAAACGTTGCAACATACGATGTTAGGTCATTACAATACGACACATCGGTCCATGGTAGTAATCCTAAGATCGTTAAGAGGAAGAAGCAGTCTCCAGTAAGGATGGAGATTGTGACTTGAAGGTCATAATTGGGAGTCTAACGTGAGATAGGGAGCGGGTCCAAGATCAGGCACCGCCTGTAGTCAGGAAATCTTAGAGTTAGATACTCGTTTGAAGACACATCAAAGTTACGGTTATTACTTAGGATGAAGAGATAACATATGGGGTCATCATGTGAGCCCTGTTTCTTTGATGATTCCGGGACGTAATCATCCTAAGGGGGAGATAATTGTAACGCCCGTATATCCGGGCTAGTCAATTTAGAGATAATAGGGGTCGAAAATGACTTTTCGGCAAAATATTATTTAGAATAAATAATCTTAACCAAGTTGTAGTATATGTTACAAGGTTTCCATACATATAAAGAGCGCTGAAATCCGAGTTATAACGAAGAAGTTATGACCCGTCGAAGTTTCGCGACGGAACCGGCACGGCACCGGGAAGAGTAAATAGTGAGCTTACGATAGAGCGACTTTTAGCCTTAACGGTCTAAACAAAATTCATAGAAAATGTTAAACCGAGAGTGTCCATAAAAAGAACGCCCAAATCTGACTTCGTATGAGGAAGTTGTGATTTTTCTAAAATTTAGCATAGTAGTGCACAGCCCGAAAATTCGAATTTTAGATCGGTCAATTTTAAGCCAAAATAATCCATACGAGAAATGAAGATATCGTTAATAGGAGTTAAACGATAAAAAGACAGTAAAAAAACGTAGCCCGTATGCGAAAGTTATGGACGAAGCTTAGTCTCTACTTTTCGAGCGCGGCAAATTCGATTTTGTTTTGTAATTCCGAGATAGATTCAGAATTAGCCAACGAGGTCTAAATAAAAATTGTAGTATTCGTAAATACAAACGCATGGATATAAATAACATCGAAACCAAATCTCGTCTGCGAAAGATATGGACGAAGCTTAGTCGCAACTCTTCGAGCGCGATAAATACGATAATGTTTTTGTAAATTTGAGATAGAAGGAGAATTAGCCGACGAGGTCTAAATGAAAGTTGTAGTCCTCGTAAATACCAACGCGTGGATATAAAGAACGTAGAAAACGGAGCTCGTAAGCGGAAGATACAGACGAAACTTAGCGGCTACTTTACTATAAAATCCCTATAAATAAAGGGTGAACCCTTCATTATTTCTTCACACCATAAGCATTTATTTCTCTCTCTAACTTCTCTCTAACCTCCCTAAACCCCTCCCAAGTCTAGGGAACCTCCCTAGCACGAGAAGAAAGCCCGGAGCGCCCGACGGCTCCGAGAAGAAAAGCTTTCGGCTCGGATACGCTGCTCCAGCGAAGCCTGGTTTTTAATAAAACCCGCTGTAAGTAAGCTACGCCTATACTATATTTAATATAGCTTTTATTTAATTATAGTAACATTATTAGGACCTTAAAATAATTATTTGGACTATTATTATGAGTTATATAGAGTGTTATTTAAGGCTTATATAATAGTAATAATAGCTAGACTATTAATTAGTCGCGGTTAACGTTAAAAACTAAATCCTAGTGGTATTGATACTAGGTTTTTTCGAGGAAATTGTTTTGAGATAACGAAGTGCTGTCTGAGTTCGGAATCACCACCTAATCAAGTGAGTGCATGGTCCCTTTCATCTTACACATAGATATGAAGTATTTTATATAAACAACGTGCTATGTGTGAATATTATCTGTATAATTGCTATATATGCTGGATGAACGATTTTATACATGTTTTAAATGATTTAAACTGTATATGTATTTTATATCTACGATAATGTTGGGGTAAAACATGGGTAGATGTAATAGATGGAGTATGAGTTGGATGATGAGTTGAGACGTGAAATAGACCGTGAGGTGAGGGTGAGAGGTGGACGATGTGAGAAGCCTTTTCCCCAAATGATGGCCCTGTCATTCAGCAGAGTATGGATGAAAACCACAGACTATTCTAGACAGTCCAGTGGAACACTAGCAGGCTCGCAACCTGTAGGTGGTGTGAACGATGTATTCACCGGTGTACTCTAAAAACCCATTGACATGTATTGCGAGTGGATATTGTCGATAAACGAAATAGCCCTGGCAGTTATGGATTCAGTGCCTGTTGAGAAAATCTTGGCAGCTATGGATTTAGTGCCCGTTGAGTAAACCCTGGCAACGATGGATTTCGTGCCGATTCCTTAGGATGATCCTTAGGAATGAATTAACGAGGAGTTGCTGATTCTTAGGGTAGACCCTTAAGAGCAAAGAAGATAATGGGGATGGGTAATTGGGTTAACTGTTTGACGATTAAACATAATAATTATATTATTGTGGGTTGAAAACCCTATATACTCACTAGGTGTCCCAACCTGACCCACTCAGTTCATTTATATCACAGGTGTTGATATGAAGTCACATTACACTGAGAGATTTAGAATATATAGATCACTAGTGATAATGAATGTAAGTTCAGTTTATGCTTATGTTTCTGTATTGACAATGACATCCCAAATGTTTTAAAATGAATAAAAATACATTTCTTCAGAAATGCTTCGATAACATATTTATCATGTTTTACTGGGAACAAATTCCGCAACATTTTTATTAAAAGAAGTACTCTGATTTTATAATGCATAAACAAAATCGTTCTTTTCTGGCCGTGAAAAAAGGGGATGTCACAATTGGAATCAGAGCATTAGTTTAAACGAATTAGGAATATGGATTTATTCTAGACTTAAACTTAGAATGCTAAGCGATGATTGTGAGGAGTGTGTCTAATAGATTTAGGTAATCCACCTGAATAGACACAAGCACTAGCTTATTTTAGGAATGATACCTAAATTGCTTTTACGTGCTAAATGATTTGTTATGCTTTATGCTATCGTTTGATCGGATCTATGGTCTGTTATCTTCCGGATCTGGAACCTAGTGTGTTCAGGATTCCAAGCGTATGATTACGATATTAGAACTAGCATGTAACGTTTCGGAGTAATAAGGAGATTTATACGTCCATCGTAAATACGGTCTTTCCTATCTTAAATTCTCGTCTCGGTACACCGAACATCTGCTTGGGTGTACAAAATAAGAGGAAGATGACAACCTGAGCCTAAGAATGTGATGGGTCATGCATCGGTCGTTGCGCCTGCACCCGAACCTATCACAATGGCAGAAGATCAGGAAGTGATGTGAACCATGATAGACTGAGAAAATAGAGGAAATGAGATGGCTTACGATGGTGAATGATACCTATCAGAAGATATCATTAGAGAGGTATCTTGCCTTTAAAATACGTCTGATAAAATAACAGTACGTCTATAGAAGTAGGGTACATCTGAATGTACACATTTGATTGGTGGGATGATATAACGATTGGTGTAATTCCTAAAGTTTTCCTATCATCTGGAATGTCCATCACCAACCGAGGTGAAGCAGAATTGATGATTGAAGATATGCATGGAAGAAGTCCTAGTAGAGTCTAGGTAAATTTTTACGATTATTTGGACACACTCGTATGTGTTAAATTGTTTTGTGATTTTAGGACTTGGGGACTGCGAGACAATACTTGGGACGAGTATGAGTAGGTGTGAAAGGTAGTAGATGCATATACTACCGGAAGCACATGACTCACACTTGGATTAGGGAAAGTCACAAGGTTACCAAGAAGCTAGTAATTGATACCGTTTTATTCAAATATGTCGTTACCATTTTTTCGGTAAAGACTAAGAAGATGATTGTTATTCCAAGCCTAGTGGGCATATTGAATTGAGTCCGACTACAATAAGTATGTTACGTGGTTCAGAGAACCAAGTTCGATGTAACATCTGACTTAAGCCACATGATTGAAGTAAAAGATAATCGAAGTGATCGGTAGAGGTATCACGACGGTTGCTTGTAGCTAGAAATGCTACCTTTTAAAATGTGATCATCTCACATTAGAACATGAAGGGAGGTATAGTCTGTTCTGGAAATTTGACTCTAAATGACCTGAGTCTAAACGTTGCAACATACGATGTTAGGTCATTACAATACGACACATCGGTCCATGGTAGTAATCCTAAGATTGTTAAGAGGAAGAAGCAGTCTCCAGTAAGGATCAATATTGTGACTTGAAGGTCATAATTGGGAGTCTAATGTGAGATAGGGAGCGGGTCCAAGATCAGGCACCGCCTGTAGTCAGGAAATCTTAGAGTTAGATACTCATTTGAAGAAACATCAAAGTTACGGTTATTACTTAGGATGAAGATATAATGTATGGAGTCATCATGTGAGCCCTGTTTCTTTGATGATTCCGGGACGTAATCATCCTAAGGGGGAGATAATTGTAACGCCCGTAGATCCGGGCTAGTCAATTTAGAGATAATAGGGGTCGAAAATGACTTTTCGGCAAAATATTATTTAGAATAAATAATCTTAACCAAGTTGTAGTATATGTTACAAGGTTTCCATACATATAAAGAGCGCCGAAATCCGAGTTATAACGAAGAAGTTATGACCCGTCGAAGTTTCGCGACGGAACCGGCACGGCACCGGGAAGAGTAAATAGTGAGTTTACGATAGAGCGACTTTTAGCCTGAACAGTCTAAACAAACGTCATAGAAAATGTTAAACCGAGAGTGACCATAAAAAGAACGCCCAAATCTAACTTCGTATGAGGAAGTTGTGATTTTTCTAAGATTTAGCAAAGTAGTGCACAGCCCGAAAATTCAAATTTTAGATCGGTCGATTTTCAGCCAAAATAATATATACAAGAAATGAAGATATCGTTAATAGGAGTTAAACGATAAAAAGACAGTAAAAAAACGGAGCGCGTATGCGAAAGTTATGGACGAAGCTTAGTCTCTACTTTTCAAGCGCGGCAAATTCGATACAGTTTTGTAAATCCGAGATAGGTTGAGAATTAGCCAACGAGGTCTAAATAAAATTATAGTACTTGTAAATACCAACGCATGGATATAAATAACGTCGGAAACGAAGCTCGTCTGCGAAAGATATGGATGAAGCTTAGTCGCTACTCTTCGAGCGCGATAAATACGATACAGTTTTTGTAAATCTGAGATAGAAGGAGAATTAGCCGATGAGGTCTAAATGAAAGTTGTAGTCCTCGTAAATACCAACGCGTGGATACGAAGAACGTAGAAAACGGAGCTCGTAAGCGGAAGATACAGACGAAACTTAGCGGCTACTTTACTATAAAATCCCTATAAATAAAGGGTGAACCCTTCATTATTTCTTCACACCATAAGCATTTCTTTCTCTCTCTAACTTCTCTCTAACCTCCTTAAACCCCTCCCAAGTCTAGGAAACCTCCCTAGCACGAGAAGAAAGCCCCGGAGCGCCCGACGGCTCCGAGAAGAAAAGCTTTCGGCTCGGAAACACTGCTCCAGCGAAGCCTGGTTTTTAATAAAAACCCGCTGTAAGTAAGCTACGCCTATACTATATTTAATATAGCTTTTATTTAATTATAGTAACATTATTAGGACCTTAAAATAATTATTTGGACTATTATTATGAGTTATATAGAGTGTTATTTAACGCTTATATAATAGTAATAATAGCTAGACTATTAATTAGTCGCGGTTAACGTTAAAAACTAAATCCTAGTGGTATTGATACTAGGTTTTGTCGAGGAAATTGTTTTGAGATAACGAAGTGCTGTCTGAGTTCGGAATCACCACCTAATCAAGTGAGTGCATGGTCCCTTTCATCTTACACATAGATATGAAGTATTTTATATAAACAACGTGCTATGTGTGAATATTATCTGTATAATTGCTATATATGATGGATGAACGATTTTATACATGTTTTAAATGATTTAAACTGTATATGTATTTTATATCTACGATAATGTTGGGGTAAAACATGGGTAGATGTAATAGATGGAGTATGAGTTGGATGATGAGTTGAGAGGTGAAATAGACCGTGAGGTGAGGGTGAGAGGTGGACGATGTGAGAAGCCTTTTTCCTAAATGATGGCCCCGTCATTCAGCAGAGTATGGATGAAAACCATAGACTATTCTAGACAATCCAGTGGAACACTAGCAGGCTCGCAACCTGTAGGTGTTGTGAACGATGTGTTCACCGGTGTACTCTAAAACCCCATTGACATGTATTACGAGTGGATATTGTCGATAAACGAAATAGCCCTTGCAGCTATGGATTTAGTGCCTGTTGAGAAAATCCTGGCAGCTATGGATTTAGTGCCCGTTGAGTAAACCCTGGCAACGATGGATTTCGTGCCGATTCCTTAGGATGATCCTTAGGAATGAATTAACGAGGAGTAACTAATTCTTAGGGTAGACCCTTAAGAGTAAAGAAGATAATGGGGATGGGTAATTAGGTTAACCGTTTGACGATTAAACATAATAATTATATTATTGTGGGTTGAAAACCCTATGTACTCACCAGGTGTTCCAACCTGACCCACTCAGTTCATTTATATCACAGGTGTTGATATGAAGTCACATTACACTGAGAGATTAAGGAGATATAGATCACTAGTGATAATGAATGTAAGTTCTGTTTATGCTTATGTGTCTGTATTGACGATGACATCCCAATTGTTTTAAAATGAATAAAATACATTTCTTCAGAAATGCTTCGATAACGTATTTATCTAGTTTTACTGGGAACAAATTCCGCAACATTTTTAGTAAAAGAAGTACTCTGATTTTATAAAGCATAAACAAAATCGTTCTTTTCTTGCCATGAAAAATGGGGATGTCACAGTATTTGAGTCACTGGTAGATAGCAATCAGAGTGTGCTAGCTATTGGAAGCTATGGTAGGCCCTAAAGGCAACAACATAGAAATAGGAATTGGAAAGCGAGATTCAATCCATGTATGTTGTTATTTGGCAGACCTAACACTTGACCTTAACCCTTAGGTGCAAGTGGATCTTCAAGTAGAGACAATCATGGATAGGAACAAACACATAATTACACCAAGATAGTGAAGGGTTTTTTGAGCATTCTAACACTTCCTAAGTGTACATGCAACCCTAATAAACCTTGGATCTATGTTTGTCTAAGATACATGCAAATAATTATTTTTCCAAGGTTCATATCTTAACTAGCATGGCATGGGGAACATGAATCAAATAAAGCTAGTAGAAATGCTTACCTTGAAGTTGTAGTTGATTGCTTGGAGTTTTAGAGCCTAGCACCAATAATGTGGATGCCTCAAATGAAAGTCACAAATCACCACAAACTTGGAACTTTGAGAGAATAAATACTACTATCTTGAAATCGGCCTCACCTCAACAAGTGTCAACTAGTATGATTTCAAGAACCAAAGCCTCCTTTATATAGTGTGGTGGATTAGGGTTACATCCATGTAAACCCTAATACCCATGTCTCTTCATTTCCATGAGATCCATGGGTCAAAGCTCCATGGAGTATCCATGGACTTTTCCATCCAAGCCTAGCCCATTCTAAATAAGCATTAGCCCACACAATATAAATATAGAAGCCCATATTTAATTAGTAATATCTTTGATCACTAAATTAATCCTAGATTAATTATAGATCACTACTAATTAAATAATATGATCTTATATTAATATATTAGAACTTATAATATATTAATAAATCATAACTTGTACTATTCTCAAATATTATCCATAAATTGTTCGGGTGAAGTGCAACCCAAATGGACCATGCCGGGTCGGGTCAAGTACATACCAAATATAGTTATGGGCTTAGACACTATATCCAACAGTCTCCCACTTGGATAAGTCTAGTAACTATATTTGCAAGTATAACTTCAGGAACCGATCAGCAATCGTAGCTCTTTAAACTCTGTTGAACTAGAACGCGCCATTTAGATAAGTGATCATATAATCCTCTGTTCTAGATATCAGCCGGACAAATACATGGAACATTGTCTTACTTATTGTCCAGCAGTTTGTTTCCCGATTTCTGATTTGTTTGACAAAGAACTTAATTGAACACATCAACTTAGTTCTGACCGGGCCCGGTACATAGGTCAAAACAAAATCATCGAGTGGCCCAGATATCAGCTTCTAATCCAAGAAGGAACAGATAAACTTCGACTCATATGTTTGTTCTACCACTCATTGAATTACACACAAAAGCACGTTTTATAACATCGAGTTACCAATGCGTTTTCGTACAATCAATGCATAACCAACTCGTAAGTAACAAATCATATCTCTAGGTTTGAAGACTTATATGATATTACCGTCTCACGATCACTCGAGATAAAATTCCATGAAGTGATTCCAGTGAGCGTGGGTTGAGTCCAATGCTCAGAACTTATGAGCACTCATGATTGTTGTAGCCTTGTCCAACACCTTAGACCTCTGCAACCAATCATGACAGTCTTGATTCATACCTACTTCCGACATATGACCGACTGTGGAGGTTTGAATAATATGATATACCAAACATAATTATTCTGGAAGTCAAAACATGCAAAAGAAATATAGTAAAAGATCGACAAGAGATAGCAACACTTTACTCATAAATAAAACACCTTTTATTCATCATCAAATGTCAATTACACTTTACAAATTTCTGGGTTATCTAACTACTAAAACTTATATCATCCTTCAGCCCTATGCTCCGAGCATGCTGGAGATGCTTAACCCTACTCAGTCCCTTCGTGAGGGGATCTGCCGGGTTCTCATCCGATGATACCCTCTTCGCCATGAGGAGTCCTTCTTCAATTCGATGTCTGATAAAATGGTATTTTCTGTCGATGTGTCTGGATCTCCCGTGATCCCTTGGTTCCTTGGCTAAGGCAACCGCACTATTGCTGTCACAGAAAATCTCCATTGGCTCTTTTATAGCTGGTACAACTCCAAGGTCTCCGATGAAGTTCTTTAGCCATATAGCCTCCTTTGCTGCCTCGCTTGCTGCTATATACTCTGATTCACAAGTTGAATCTGCCACTGTCTCTTGCTTGGAACTCTTCCAAGAAATTGCTCCTCCGTTTAGGGTAAAGACCCAGCCTGACTGAGAGCGGAAATTATCCCTATCAGTCTGGAAACTAGCATCACTATACCCTACAACTCTCAAGTCATCACTCCCACCGAGGGTAAGGACCCAGTCCTTAGTCCTTCGCAGGTACTTGAGGATATTCTTTACCGCAGTCCAGTGTTCCTTGCCAGGGTTCCCCTGATACCTGCTAACCATGCTTAAAGCAAAGGCTACATCAGGTCGAGTACACGTCATAGCATACATGATCGATCCTACAGCTGAAGCATAAGGTAGTCGACTCATTTCTGCTATCTCAGCCTCAGTGCTAGGGCTTTGTGTCTTACTCAATCTGGCATTACTCTGAATAGGTAACTCACCTTTCTTGGAGTTATGCATGTTGAATCTTTTCAACACTTTGTCCACATAGGTGCTTTGACTAAGTCCAATTAGTCTTTTACTCCTGTTTCTCAAAATCCTTATCCCTAGGATATAGGCAGCTTCACCAAGGTCCTTCATAGCAAAACACTTCCCAAGCCAGGACTTTACTTCCTGCAAGGTTGGGATGTCATTTCCTATGAGTAGTATGTCATCCACATACAGTACCAAAAAACTGACTATGCTCCCACTAGCCTTGATATAGACGCAAGATTCATCTTCACTCCTTGAAAAGCCAAATTCCTTGACTTTCTCATCAAAGCAAAGATTCCATCTGCGAGGTGCCTGTTTCAATCCATAAATGGATTTCTCGAGCTTACACACTCTATTGGGGTACTCTGTACTGACAAAACCCTCTGGCTGAACCATGTAAACATCCTCAGCCAACTTTCCATTAAGGAAGGCAGTTTTGACATCCATTTGCCATATTTCATAATCATGAAATGCAGCAATGGCTAACAGAACCCTAATAGACTTTATCTTGGCCACTGGTGAAAAGGTTTCATCATAATCAACTCCCAGAGTTTGAGAATAACCTTTTGCAACCAGTCGTGCCTTATAAGTGTGTACATTACCGTCCATGTCGGTCTTCTTCTTGAAGATCCATTTGCACCCCACTGTCTTACGACCTGGTACATTTTCAACCAAGTTCCAAACTTGATTGTCATACATGGATTGTATCTCGCTATCCATTGCCTCTTTCCACTTGGCAGCCTCAGGGCCTGCCATGGCTTCCGTGTAGCTGTTAGGTTCATCCAGACCTACTAGTGTCTCATCACTAATAAGTGTCTCACCTTCCGCAGTAATATGGAAGCCATAATAATGCTCAGGTGCATTCCTAACTCTTGTGGAACGCCTAAGAGGTACAGGCACATCAACTGGCTCAACAGGAGTTTCCTCCTCAAGTTGAGGGCTAGTGTTTGAAGTTCCTTCACCGCTTGACTCTTGAATTTCTTCAAGATCAATTTGCCTCCCACTGTCCCCTTGGCTTATAAATTCTCTTTCTCGAAAAACTCCTCTTCTTGCTACAAAGACCACATTATCACTAGGTCTGTAGAAGAGGTAACCAAAGGATTGTTGTGGGTAGCCGATGAAAATACACCTCTCGCTTCGAGGTTCGAGCTTATCATGAGTCTCGCGTCTCACGAAAGCCTCACAACCCCAAATCTTGATGTGGTCTAGCTTAGGTACTTTCCCAGTCCACATCTCGTGAGGAGTTTTGGCAACTTTCTTTGTAGGGACAAGATTAAGAATATGGGCGGCAGTCTCTAAGGCATACCCCCAGAATGAGATTGGTAGCGTAGCTCGACTCATCATGGAACGAACCATATCCAACAAGGTTCGATTACGCCTCTCAGCCACACCATTCAACTGTGGTGTCCTGGGAGGTGTCAATTGTGAGACAATCCCACATTCCCTAAGATAGTCGAGGAACTCTGAACTAAGATACTCACCTCCTCGATCGGATCGAAGCATCTTAATGTTCCTGCCCAATTGATTCTCGACTTCCTGTTTAAATTCCTTAAACCTCTCGAAAGTCTCTGACTTATGCTTGATTAAGTAGACATATCCATATCTACTGTAATCATCAGTAAAAGTCAAATAATAACGATTAGCATCCCTTGTGGCATGTTTGAATGGTCCACACACATCCGTGTGTATAAGGTCCAACAAACCTTCACCCCTCTCACACGAGCCTGTGAAGGGTGATTTTGTCATTTTGCCAAGTAAGCATGATTCGCAACTATCATCTGACTTTAGGTCAAACGACTCCAAGACTCCATCCTTTTGGAGTTGGCCTATGCGTTTCTTGCTTATATGTCCAAGACGACAATGCCATAATGATGCTTTATCCAAGTTATTATTATTAGTAGAATCAATACACAAAACATTATTTCCTAAGTTATCTATAACAGATACAGCTTCATACACACCATCACAAGGTAATGCTTTAAAATAAAAAACATTATTATAGAAAACATCTATAGAACCAACTTCATTATTAAATGAAAAGGTAAACCCTTGTTTGTACAAAGCATGAAAGGAAATAATATTTCTTGCCATTCCTGGCGAATAACAACATTTATTCAAATCTAAATTAAACCCACTACTTAGCGATAAAGTATAAACTCCAATCTTGGTAACAGGTAAAGCTTTCCTATTCCCCATGATCAAGTTTATTCTTCCTTGCTCCACATTCTCACTTCTTCTTAGTCCCTGCAAGTCACAACAAATATGAATACCACAACCGGTATCAAGGACCCAAGATTTAGAATGGGGTGAGTTATTAGAAATGATAGTGTAAGTACCTGCATGGTTGGGTTTGACTTTCCCATCCTTCACATCCTGCTGGTACTTTGGGCAGTTCCGCTTCCAATGAGATTTTTCATGGCAATAGAAGCATTCAGCCTCTTTTGGGTCAGAAGAAGGAGTGACGAAACCTTTCTTGGTTCCACTTGAAGAAGAGCCATCAAGGGTCCGAGCCTTGGTACCCTTCGAGGACCTCTTTCTCTTCCTCCATCGATTTTTCCCAATTGCTAAAACCGGAGTTGAGTTTGGAGTAGGAGTGATAGCAACCGACTTCCCCTTAAGACCTGATTCTGCGGTCTTGAGAAGTCCCTGAAGTTTGCTGAGTGTGACCTCTTCCTTATTCATGTGATATGTCATGCGGAATTGATCATAGCACGATGGTAAGGAGTGCAAAATGATATCTATTGCAAGATCCTCAGGGAAGTTCACATTAAGCTTCAGCAAACGATCCACATACCTTTGCATTTTCTGCATGTGGCTCGTGACGGATTCCCCGTCCTTCATCATGGTTGTTATCATGGAGCAGATGATTTCATACCTCTCTTGTCTTGCACTTTGATGGTATCTTTCCATCAAATCTTGGTGCATTTCATAAGGGTAGAAATCCTCATAAGACTTTTGGAGTTCCGCTGTCATCGTGGCCATCATGATGCAAGCCACTTTCGTAGCATCCCTTTCATGTGCCCGAAAGTCAGCGATCTCCTGAGGAGTTGCAGTGGTCTCATCAATCTCCTTAAGCTCCTTGTCAAGGACATATTCTTTGTCCTCGTAGCGGGTAATCATCCTGATGTTTCTGATCCACTCATTGAAGTTGGATCCATCAAAGGTGACTTTCCCACACAAGTTCATAAGGGTAAAGGAGCCATTAGGATTAGAGCCAGAAGCATTGTTTGAAGACATCTGAAAAGAAGAGAACAAGATTAGTTTAGATATAAGAGAGTCCTTAATAAAACACCCAAATGTAATATTAAGGCTAGGATCCAATCACAATATAATATAACTTAGAAGAGGTATGCCGTAATCTAAGCTATACCATATTTGAAAGGTAGGTGAATGACGATTCACCAATTTCCACCACGAAAACCGAAATGTTTAAATATTAGGTTTTTGATTGGTTCTTAGAAATTCCTAGATTCTTTGAGATTCAATGAACTTTTCAAAGGCATGTTTCAATCTCAAGTGTGCCCTCCAAGTTTTGTGACTGGGATGCCGAGGATCACAAAACGAGGTGTGAAGTAACCATGCAAATCACTTGGTACCCTTAAGGTTTATCACTCAATCGATGTGCCGGTAAACCACACACGCTCCACCGATACTATAATAAACCTTTAAGTCACCCTTTACCTACCTTGTTAAGTCCAAGTTAGTGTGCCGGTTAACCACACACGCTCCACCAACGACTTAATCAAAGTGTAAAGTGTAATTTCATGGATTAGCACCTTATTCACATTTTTCCTAAAGTAACTAAGATTGGGAATTTAATAAAACATTTAGTTACTTTATAATATTCATCATACTTTGAATGAGAATTTATAAGTCCTTGTCTTACCCGTTCGGCTAACGACCCTCCACCAGTCAAGCAAGCGGTGGGTGAGAGTGGACACCCATTAAGTCACCATTTTATAGGCAACAACCTTATACCCACCTTATAGACCGGCTTCGTGAATGAGGCGTACTAGCGGTAAGACGACTTTGTTCTTATACATATATATATATAATTATTAAATCATAATAATATAAGTATAAGGGTTGAATTTTAACTTTTTAAAATTCTAAGGGTTGGAACTAAAGTTTTAACTTAACTTTACTTGTTCCAAAACTTGAGGGCAAGTTTTGTAAACTTTCAAAACTTTTCATATCTTGTAACTTATGAGTTTAATAGAGTAATAAAATGAAGACTCTTCATTTTTCTAACTCTTATGTTCTTTTAATGGTTTTTAATCCAAGAGACTTTTGGTTTTCCATAACTTGAGGACAAGTTATGGACTCCATTAAAACACATTATGATCAAGAATTAAATTACCACATAGGTTACAAATAATTCCTATGATCATCTAACCATCATAAGAACAAGAATATGAATATGAACACTTTCAAGAATCAAAATCACATAAAACTTTGTAATTTTGATAACTAGTTGTTGTAAATGAATTAGCAAAAACATTACTCCATCTAAAACAAGTTTTCAAGTACCAAAACAGTTTAGAGTAATGTTTCCAATTCATTTCCAGCAACTAAAGCCGAAATTCCGTTTTTTTTTTTTTTTTTAATTATTTTCGACTTTTCCAACTTTTTTTTTTTTTTTTTTTTTTTTTTGCATCAAGTATCAAACAAATAAACCTAGGCTCTGATACCACTGAAGGGTTTTTTGAGCATTCTAACACTTCCTAAGTGTACATGCAACCCTAATAAACCTTGGATCTATGTTTGTCTAAGATACATGCAAATAATTATTTTTCCAAGGTTCATATCTTAACTAGCATGGCATGGGGAACATGAATCAAATAAAGCTAGTAGAAATGCTTACCTTGAAGTTGTAGTTGATTGCTTGGAGTTTTAGAGCCTAGCACCAATAATGTGGATGCCTCAAATGAAAGTCACAAATCACCACAAACTTGGAACTTTGAGAGAATAAATACTACTATCTTGAAATCGGCCTCACCTCAACAAGTGTCAACTAGTATGATTTCAAGAACCAAAGCCTCCTTTATATAGTGTGGTGGATTAGGGTTACATCCATGTAAACCCTAATACCCATGTCTCTTCATTTCCATGAGATCCATGGGTCAAAGCTCCATGGAGTATCCATGGACTTTTCCATCCAAGCCTAGCCCATTCTAAATAAGCATTAGCCCACACAATATAAATATAGAAGCCCATATTTAATTAGTAATATCTTTGATCACTAAATTAATCCTAGATTAATTATAGATCACTACTAATTAAATAATATGATCTTATATTAATATATTAGAACTTATAATATATTAATAAATCATAACTTGTACTATTCTCAAATATTATCCATAAATTGTTCGGGTGAAGTGCAACCCAAATGGACCATGCCGGGTCGGGTCAAGTACATACCAAATATAGTTATGGGCTTAGACACTATATCCAACAGATAGGTTTTGAAGGATGTGTAAGCGTAATAAGTTCATTTATGGACCAAAATAAGCATCTCGCAAGTGGGATCATTATTTCAATGAGAAAGTTCAAGGAGTTTGAATTTCGAGAAATAAAGATAAGCCATATATATGTCAAAGCTAGTGGGAGTAATGGGAATCTTTGTTTCAATGAGAAAAGTTCAAGGAGTTTGAATTTCGAGAAACATAGATAAGCCATATATATATATGTAAGTGCTTGTGGGTGCATTGTAGTCACCCTTGTATTGTACATAGACAATGTACGATTTATAGGAAACTGTATTCTAACTTGGTAGGTGTAAAAGCTTGGCTTGGTATGAGAACTGTTTTGCTATGATATACATGGGAGACACAAGACACGTGCATAATAAGGATCTATGGAGATAGATCAAAGTGATTCATTGGATTAAGCCAAAGTACATGGAATGTTGAGGAAACTCGAAAAGGAGTTTAGGCTTATTACAATATGGCATGACATTGAGCAATGCTAATGTCCTAGTTCTAATATTGAGCTAATGCAAATGAGTCGTGTCCCATATGCTTCTGCTATGGGATCGTTCATATATGCCATGACATGTACCATATCTAATGACTCGTATGCCTTGAGCATGACAAGTTAGATTAGATCAATTTGGAAAGAATCAATGAATCAAGATCAAGAACATTCTTATGTGTCCTTGGAGGACAGAAGAGATGATCTTGACAGTATGGGAGAGATCATTGTAAGAGTTACATCGATGCTAAATTCTATACCGATAGAGACGATTCCGTTTGTAGTCGGATTTCGTGCTTCTCTGAATGGTGAAATTTTAGCTTGGAAGAGTACCAAGTATTACACCATAGTGGATTTTGCAAACTTAGAGTATGTTGCGATTGGTTAAATTGCAAAGAATACAATGTGGCTGAAAGAGATTCATTAGTGACATCTTTGTTGAAATTCAATCATTGATGGTCCTTATGAAGTCTCTTTGTGACTTTAAGGGTGAACTTACCTCGAGTATGGATCCCAAGTCACACAAGCTCACATGACATATACTCAGTATGTACCATCACGTTTGATAGTGATTCAAATGTGAAGATGCCATAGTCAATATGTCATATCGAAAGCTAATCTTGTTGATCCATTCCATAAGCCGATGTCATTGACCAAGTCTGACAGTCGAACAAAGTCAAGAGGCATTAGATTTGAAAATGAATTGGCTTAAACACTCTTAGTTTGGTTTGTTTTAAAATCCGAAAACTTTAAGCAGTATAAGTTTTAATTTGATTTGGAGATTATTAAGTGGTGATCTTAATATATGATGGATTTCGGTCATTTCAATTAGCCTATCACTACGTTCCCACTTTTGCATGTTTGGAACCCACTTCCCGAGTATTAATTTACTCAAACGTCCACAGTCAGTCATACTCTTGGAAGTAAGTAGTGATTCAAGACTGTCGTGAGTATTAGTGGATTTTCCATATTGATTGGACATAGCATAGATATTGCGCTAATACTCATGAGTTCTTAATAGAGATTTAAGTATTGGACCAACCTATGCTTAGAGATTACTTCATGGATTCAGTCACGAGTAATTCTAAGACAATAATATCTTCTATTCTTCAAACCTAGATACATGTGGGGTTTCTCTCTATGATTCTGTTAGGCATTGGACTACTCCAACGCTAACCGTAACTAGTATGTCACACCACCGAACCGTTTGAAACAAACGGCGAAAACATCCGTGGGCGGGTGATGTCATGCGTGGTATCACAACAATCGTAACATAGCAATCAAAGTAAACACAACCACTACATTATAATATGAATATTTACATCTGTTTGAAAACATAATTTGTATACATCAAAAGTAGCAAAAGATAAAGACGAGACTTCAAAAATGCTCCGTCTTCTCCAAAAGTTGGCAAGGTACTTGTCTATCGTTGTCCTGAGAATACAAGCAATTTTGAAAACGTATCAGCATAAAGCTGGTGAGTTCATAAGCATATTTTTGTATTGAAAACTAGTCACTGGATTTGTATAAATGATTTCTTTTCATTATAAGTAAAATACCATTTGTATTTAAACACTAGTTACCACCAGTAAATAAAGTACGTTCTGTTTGAAAACCCTGGCTACTACCAGTAAGTAAGGTATGTTTCGTTTGAAAACCCTGGCCGCCGCCAGTAAGTAAGGTAAGTTTCGTTTGAAAACCCTGGCCACCGCCAGTAAGTAAAGTAGTTTTATTACTTAAAATAAAACCAAAGGTTGTGTCTCTGGAATACCCTCCAGTGTAGTAAGTAGATAGTTTTATTAATTAAAATAAAACTATTGAAGAAGGAAATCTTGTAAACAAATGTTAGTTTATACTTATTGTGAGTTGTATAACCATGCTAAATGACTGATGACCTCCTTGATGTTTCTTCAGACGTCGTACGATCACAAAATTTGTCACCCCAGGCATACCTGCCTAACTGTAGCTAACAATTCAGGTGTGGGATTGTCGGTCCCGAATAGATCTATTCACAAAATTCATGCTCTCCCTCCAGGAGACTTTGGTTATACTATAGGTGAGGATTACCAGTACCTCGAGGGGTACCATGAAGATAGGTCTCACAATCCCATATTAACTAGTTTACATGTAGTTCGGTTGTTCTCGAGTTCGAAATCGTTGGTATACGGTGTAGAGCATAAATAATTATACACAAAATAATTATTTAGCAAAATACTCTTGTTTTCTGTATGTAGCAATGGATAAACTAAATCTGTCATAGTTTATGCTTTTGACTTGGTATGTAGTTTGAAATCTATAAAACGGTTAGTGAATTCCCTAAACTATACTTATTATAGCTTGATTGGTATGTTATGTTCATGTATTGTTCTGAAAAACTATGCAATTATGTTTAGAAATTGTCCCTTATGCTTCGCATAATACAAATGGGATAAAGTGTCTAAATGTTTGATGTAAAACCGTTGTAATTGCACCAGTATTTAAGTTGTGAAAACCTTTATGTTTGGCTTGTATTCCCCCTAAAAACGTTTAAAAACTATAAAAGCGTAGGGGTATGAACTCAGAGTTTAACGTAGGATTTGAGTGTAAGATCGGTGTGGATGCTGAGTGTCAACTGATGTTTCGTACGCAAGTGGATCCTATTAACATATAGTAACACATATATGTATTAGATTAGGGTATTTCATGACTAAACATGACAGGAAACCACCCTAAGGACCTGGAAATGCTTGAACTAAGTGTTGGAACCATATGTGATCGAGTAAGGGAGGTGTACGGCCACCCTTTGGGTGTGTACGGCCATGGGTGTACGGCCGTACACTCATGATGGGGAGTGCTTTTGAGGTGTTTCCAAGGTCCTACAAGCATCCAAGGAGTGGTTCTAGGCCCCATGCTTAGTGGTTTTGTGAGTTTAAGGCCAAAAATGGACCTCAAAATGGGTGTATGGCCATCCAAAGGGGTGTCTGGCCGTACAAAGGGGTGTGCCGCCGTACACTCTCCAAGTTCATGCCCAAATGTTGATTTTTGAGGTGCTTTAAGGCTAATACCAAGTCCAACTAGCAGATCGGGGTCAAAATCTCACTTTGGAGAGACTTTAAAGTGTGTACGGCCACCTTATGAAGGTGTGCGGTCATACACATTCAAAGGATGAAGAACATGATGAATTAAGGCTTGGTTCAATAGGTCTTACAAGTATAACAAGCTAGATGATGGAATACTCACGTTTTTGAAGCCTTTGGAGGGTCGTTAGACGAAGATTCTAGAGAGAGAAAGTAGTAGTGGGCTACCAAATGAATAAAAGAGTGTAAGAGAGGGGTCTCTTTATACTTATAAGGGTAGGTGACCCACCACCCTGGGTGTACGGTTGAGGGGTGGGTGTGCAGCCGCACACCCATGTGTACGGCCGTACACTCCTCCCAAGAGGGTGTATGTCACACCCCCAAACCAGAACGGCGGAAACGTTCGGGGGCGGAGGACGTCATATTCAGTATCGTAACAGTTCATAGAAAGGAAAGTACACACCACCATATATAAAGGTTTAAAAAAATGTTTACATCATTGTATTCATTACATGTTCAAAAGATAAATGCATAAACATCTTTCAAAAGAAGTAAATAAAGCCAACGCGTTATTCATCAAAAGTTGATTTCCAAACCTGCTTAACGATTCCCTGAGAATACAAGTTATTTCAAAGAAAAAGTGTCAACAATTTAAGTTGGTGAGTTCATAAGTGATTTAGAAACATTGAATGCCATTTCAAAACGAGTGTATATTTTTCCAAGAAAATCCCATATTTCCTTAATAAAGTGTGAGATGCATGAAAATGTTGGTATTGAAAAACGTTGATAGTTGAACCAAGAAAATCCCTTATTTTCCCAATAGTTGTTTGTTTAATGTCCATGACTAACGATTTGAAGCAATCCACATGCTTTAGAAGAGTTTTAAACATAGATTTAAATAATAAACCTATTAGAAGATTTCGGTTTGTTAGATAATGAATAATTGTAGTAACTACTCATTCATTATTCAAAAGTACTATAATAGTTGTATATCCGATGAGTTTTATAACCATACTGAACATAATATGCCTGTAGCGACGTTCTTCAGGCGTCGTAGCATTATGACAACTGTCACCCCAAAAGATGGACTATAGCTAACAGTCAGGGCGCGGGATCATGACTTCCCGTATAGATCTATACACATTTGACACGTTCTCCGAACGGGAGACTCTGGTTATAGACAGGACTTGTAGCGATACCTTTTATCTAAAAGGATGTGTTTGAAGATATACATGTCTCATGGATTCTCAACTAAGTCTGTATTAAAGTGATAGTTTTGTATGCAAAGTTTATCCCTTTTTCACAATGTTTGACCAACATAAATCATAAGTTTTTAGAATATATGAAATGGTTTTAACAACGAAAGATGCTTTGGTGTTACTAAATACTTTGTATAAAACTATTGCATGCAAAGTATAACAAGAGTTTCCACATGATAGAACTAAATCACAAGTGATTCATTTGAAAGAAACGAGTAAATGAGATTTTTCACGATAATAACGGTATGTTTACTTGTATTCCTCCCCTAAAAGAGTATAAAAGCATTTTAAAAATGTATTTAAAGAGTGTTTGTAGGGGTATGAACTCACATGATAGTTTGAAGATAGCGAGATGGAAAACCGGGCAGAGTTTCGTCTCGGGAAACGGACTTTTCTCGGGATTCTCGGGAATTCCGGGAGTAAAATCGACCCTCGGGACTTGAGTAAAAATGACCAGGACTTCGGGTTTGAACGGGCACGGAAATCGAGGCAAGATCGTGAGAGAAAGGAGAGAAATGAGCAAATTTTTCGGAAAGCCTCGCATTCTATTTGTAGAGGGGTCTGAGAGACCTCGTACGTAGGGCGTACGCTCGTACGCAGCGCGTACGCGTACGTCATGCATGACCGAAGCCTCGACTGCCTCGGCTTCGGATGGGACGGATCAGTCTGGCGGGTCGGATGGGACGGCGGGTCGGACGGGTCGGTCGGACGGGCGGGTCGGACGGGTCGGCAGCCTCGCATAGGGCGACGTGGACGAACCGAGGTCAAGGCCCTCGGGTACGCAGGGCGTACAGGGGTACGCAACGCGTATCTCGGATGAGGACGCTGACTCCCCTTCGGATAATACTTGAATTTTGAATTAAAAATATATATAATTTATTTAATAAACTTCAAAAATTCATATCTTCTTTATACGAACTCCATTTTCGATGGTCTTTATATCCACGCGTAGGTGAGACTACGCTCTACAACTTTCATTTAGACTCCGTTGGCAAATTCCGAAATTATTTTATTATTTATTTTATAACTCATCGTGTTTAAGGAATTTCTTTAAAAATTCATAACTTCTTTATCTGACGTCGGTTTTTGCCAGACTTTTTACCGCTGAAATACCATTGTCGAGACCTTCGATTCTCGTTTAGGTCATTCCGGCCAAAAGTCGTTCGATCTCCGATTCGAGTTTTTAGCTGTTATCTGCTAAACCGAACTTGGAAAAATCTTAATCTTAATATACGAAGTCGGATTTGAGCATTCTCTTTAAGTATGATCCCGTTTTAGTGACATTACACATAATAGGGATTTAAATAGATACTTATTGGGCATCTTATTATCAAAGTAAATTTTATTACCCCAAGATGGTTATAATACTTTACTTTTTAGGTCATTACAAGGAGTTGAAATATCGGGTTGTTACAGTGTATGGCCCGGTTGTTGTACTATGACTTGGTATTACTCGACCTGGAACCCAAACTTTGATTATACGAGGCTTACAATGCTTTATCAGACCCTTAAACGGTGTTAAATGGGGACAGAATCGAGTTTAGTATTGATATAATTGATCAATCATACAAGTTAGAAGTTTCGGGTTGTCACATGGTAGTTATAAAGGGTATGTCCATGTGTGACATGATGAAATAGACAGAAACTATTTATTCGTTCTGTCTGCCTTTACGGGAGAAGTGATATCTAAGGGCCCCTCGATGATTTGGTGATGACATCTAAAGAGCTTGGCCAAGCCCTGACTGGAATTGATGTGTTCAATTTAGTAGTCAGATGCAGTCGTCACAAATCTATATCGGGAAACATAATCTTGAATTCTTGAGATTGACCATTATCCATGTCTCGAATTCATACAGATATCATAGAACGAAGGGATAGTTGATCACTTATCTAAGGGTTGAATCTTGATTAGATCAAGAGTTCGGTAGTTGCATTGGATGGCTAACTCTCTGTTTATTGTTAGAGAAATATTGGTCCTCATATAGTTGTTGACTTGTCCAAGTGGGATACTATTGGAATGGTGTCCAAGGTCATTAATTGTTGGTAATATTTCTAATAATAGCAGGGTCCTTTTGGGTTGCCCTCAAGACCCAAATTGAGTAGAATAAATAAAGGAGAAATTGGCTTATTAATTATTATGGTTAATAATTAATTAGAAACTAATTGGAAATATATTTCGGGAATTAATTAACAGTTTAATTAATTAAATGGTTGAATGTTCATTAATCGATAGTTAGTTAATCAGCAATTTTCCAGAACCCTTATAGAATTAGGGTTGGATGAAAATCACTCCATCCCACATGGGAAAGGAGTGAAATTTCGTGGTTAGGCCTCCATCCCACATGGGAAGGAGTACTAAACCCTAGGAGGAATCCAAGGCTATAAATAGGGCCTTAGGGATTTCATTCCTCCTTGCACCTTGGCTTGAAGTATTCGCCAACCTTTCTTCCTACCCCCCCTCCCTCTTAGGGACGATTTCTAACCCCTTTGGGTTTGTGAAATTGACCCTTCTCCTAGTTATTTTTATTCCACTCTTCACTCTTTGGTGTCATTGGGTGTGATACCGTTAGAGGGATTATGGTGTGGGTCCTTTCATCCAAGCAACTTCATGGAGGTTCAAGATCTCAAGCATGGAGATGAAGGGCTACATAAGAGGTATGTTTTCTTACTTATGTTTTAGTTTTCTAGGGTTGATGTAATTAGCATGAAGCCATAGATCCATAGGATGCATGTACACTTAGGTATATCGTTGTTTCGATTTTTCCGCTGCCTAGTTTAGAGTGTATTTGATGCGTAGAAAACCCAACACCATTGAGACTTCAAGCCAAACTCTTAAATTTGATTCCTTAGGTGGACTTTTCATGTAAAGTTGGAAACTTTACATACATGCATGTCTTAATGGGTCTTAAGAGCTCAAAAAGGACTTAACAAAGGTTTTAACACATGTGTGGTTCAAGATACACCATAAAGCTTGCATTTTTATGAACAAGGGGACCAAAATAAGCCTAGATCTAACATCAATACTTCTGGAGTGAATCAAGAAGCTCATCAATCACTTCAAGGACTCAAAAACGCATATAACAGAAACATAACTAGATCTAGCATCATGGATCATCAAGATATTAGCTTTTTACCTCAAAAAGCTTGCAAATGATGAGCTAACCTTGGATCTTCAAGCTCTAGAGACTTCTCTATATGGTCCTTTTCTTTTCTTCCTTCACAAATTACCAACAAACACTCTTTAAGGCTTAAAACTCACAAACACACAATAGGGTTTCGATTTTTGGACAAATGAGGGTGGAGGCTGGCTAAACATGACCAAATGAGGTTATCCTAAAGTTTAAATAGGATGAAAACCCTAAAAATTAGGGTTTCATTTAAGCACATGTACATCATGAGTACTCCACATACGCCCAACGTACGTGGATTGAATCCATCATTAACTTTGGGCTACTACGCTAAGCGTACCACCCTGTACGCCCCTCGTACCAACTTAAGGACCAAAATGAAAAGTTTTGATAAAAGGGTTAAATGAGAAGCTTACCAAATTCAAGTGTCACAATTCTCCCCCACTTGAATCAGACTTTGTCCTCGAAGTCCGCTGCTCTAAATAACTCCAAATAGTGCTCCCTCCTCTAATCTTTCGGCTCCCACATCCATTTAGAACCCTTGTGATGCTGCCACTAGACTTTCACCAACTCAACAACCTTTTTCCTCATTGTTTTCGTCTTCCGATCAAGAATTGCCACTGGTATCTCAATATAATTCAGGTGGTCATCCACATGAATGTCCTCCAATGGAACCACTACCAAATCATCCACTAAACACTTCCGTAGCTGAGAGACATGGAACATACAATGGATCTGACTGAGTCCATTTAGAAGATCCAAGCGATATGCAACCTGGCCCACCTGGGTCAAAACCTTGAAATGACCGATGTACCTGGCACCCAACTTGCCCCTCTTCCTGAATCGGATGACACCTTTCCAAGGTGACACCTTCAGGAGAGCCATATCCCCCACCCGGAACTCTAGATTTGATCGGCGTCTGTCAGCATAACTCTTCTACCGACTCTGAGCTGTCTGGAGCCTACACCAAACATGTATCAACTTAGTGGTCTTGAGAACCACCTCGGTACTCCCCATAACCCGCTGACCGACCTCACCCCAACAAATCAGGGTCCTACATTTCCTCTCATAGAGCATTTCAAAAGGAGATCGATCAGTGCTAGCGTGATAGCTGTTGTTAAAAGAAAATTCCGTTAATGGAAGATACATATCCTAGCTCCCACCAAAGTCCAAAACATACGCCTGAAGTATATCATCTATAGTTCAAATAGTCTGCTCGATATGACCATCGGTCTACGGGTGGAATGTTGTGCTGAAATGGAGACGAGTACCCAACTCATCATGGAACCTCTTCCAATACTTGGAAGTAAACCGGACATCTTTGTCTAAAACCAATGAAACTGGCACCCCATGTCGTGCCACAACCTCCCTGATATATATACCTCAGCCAATTTCTCCGCATATATACTCTCTTGAATCGAGATGAAATGCACACTCTTGGTTAACCAATCCACGATGACCTAAATCGAATCCACCCCGCACACAGTCCGAGGTAACTTCATGATGAAATCCATGGTGATCTTGTACCATTTCCGTACAGGGATCTCTAATGGCTTCATTTTGTCATGAGGTCGCTGATGCTCAACCTTGACTTTCCTGCAAGTCAAGAACCTCTCCACATACCAAGCCACATCCCGTTTCATGAAGGACCACCAATAATCAGGAGGAAGATACCTATACATATTCTTCTCCCCGGATTGAATGGAGAACCTAGACTTGTGCACCTCCTCATCAGAACCTAACGCACACCTCCCCAATATAGAACCCATACCCAATGGTGAAGAGTCAACAAGACATGATTATCATAATCTAAGGAATAAGCCTGATCCACAATACACTCATTCTTTCAGTGCACTTCCTCTATGGCCTCGATCTAAGCCTCATGAATCTGCTCCAAGGGCAGAGTAATCACAGTCATCCTCAAACATATATCCTTGATCGAAGTCGTGACCGCCTAGCGGCTGAGAGCATTAGCCACCATATTGGCCTTTGTCGGATAGTAAAGGATCTCACAATCATAATCCTTCACCACATCTAACCACCAGCATTGTCTCATGTTCAGATTTGAATGATCCATCAAATACATCAGGCTCTTGTGATCCGTGTAAATAGTACAATGAACCCCATACAGGTAATGTCACCAAATCTTGAGCGCGAAAACCATAGCCCCCAGCTCCAAATCATGTGTCAGATACTTCACCTCATGAGGCTTCAGCTGCCTCGAAGCGTAAGCGATCATGCGACCCCTCTGCATCAAAACTGCCCCAATCTCGTGATCGACGCATCACAATAAACCACAAAATCGGCACCTCACATAATCTCTGCCTCAGTGTCTCAAAATTTGTCTACTGCTCTAGCCCCCAGCGAAAGGTGACCGTCTTCTATGTCATTCGAGTCAAAGGAACAACTATCTTGGAGAAATCCTGGACGAATCTCCTATAATAACCTACTAAACCAGATCAATCCTCGGTCGAATGAATCCCTTGTCTAATAGCTCCTACAAGTGTGTAGACAACTCCAACATCTCGGAAGGATCCAACTGATACGGTGTCTTGGCTATCAGAGCCGCACCTGGAACTAGATCAATCCTGAACTCAACCTGCCTCTCTGGAGGCACCCCAGGAAAATCCTCTGGAAATACATCTAAATACTCCCATATAATAGGCACATCATCCACGGTCACCTTACCCTTATCCCGGGTATCTATAACATAGGCGAAAAATCTGGATCAACCATGTTGAATATAGTGTCTGGCCCTCGCTGTTGAACACAAGATCAACCCACGTTGAGATCCCTCTCCCTGAACCACTAACTCTGCCCCACCTGGGGTTTGAATCCGAATTAATTGCTTCTCACAATAGATCACCGCCCCATTAGGGCTCAACCAATCCATACCCACAATAACCTTGTTCCCATGCAAAGGAATGGGAACCAAATAAAATGAATACTGCTCGTTGAACATTTGAAGAATACAACCCCGATGAACCCTCACTACCTGGACATATCGATCATCTACAATCTCGACATCTAAAGGACAATCCAACACGCTCTTTCTAAGCGCAAGCGATACAAAGGATCGGGTAGCCCCCGAATCAAACTACACCAAAGTAGAAACACCGTTCACAAGGAGTAATCCTAAAATAAAACACATAAATATAAGCAAGCAATTCAATATAAATAAATAGATAAGGAGAAGATACATACCCATCACCCATCAGGTTTCGTGCGAGGCTCATTGGCCGTCAACTAAAATGCCATGCTCTTCACCACAGGTGCGTCCGCCTTACCCTGGCGGCCATCAGTGATCCAAAGAGTCACAAGAGCCTGTGCTGAGATCGGCCCAGCTATAGTCAAACTTGGACAACTGGCCTTCTTATGGCCCCTCGGATTGCAATGAAAGAAAATCAGATGAGATCCTAGGTTGGTGGTGGTAGCAGTACAATACCTGCTAAAATGACCCATACGACTGCACTTGAAGAAGCCTGAACGACCCACCTTGCACGGTCCCTCATGCATCTTGCCGCATTTCCCAAAATGGCTTTGGCCCTGTTGGCCTCTCGATCTCGAATCCTGAACATTGGGCCTGTTGCCTGATCCCCATGAAACCTAAGCTTGATCCAACTTCCTATTCCTCTCCATCTCGATATCAATCTCTCTCTCTCTCACTCACTATCATATCCTCCAGTGTCTTGCAATTGGATTGACTCAAAAAACTATAGGATATCGCTCCTCAACATCTTGTGATACCTCACATTCTTCATCTCCTCGTCCACCACATATTGCAGAACCAAAAGCGTCCTCTCACGAAACATTGCAGTGATATCAGCCGCCGTCTCAGTAGTCTGGCGAAGATCCTAAAACTCTCGCGCCAACTACTGCACCTCAATCACTAGTGCAAAATCAATCTGAACCTGGTCAAAATATCATCTCGTGACATGGACTCAATCGCCTCTCCTCCCAAGGCATGCCCTACCTTCTCCCACCAGTCCTGAGCTCTATCTTTCAGAAGACAGGAAGCAAGTCTGAACCTTTCCCCAACCAGGACAACTGTTGGTGTGGAATGTGTTAGCAACATCTACTAACCATCACCTACTCACTATCGGGCCCTTCTCCTCGTACCAGTCTAAATCCCTACAAGCCCAAAACTCCCAGAAGGTCAATGAATGCGCATCCCTACCAAGGATACCATCTCAGAATGGAAAGAGCTCGAACGTGATGTGTTTTGAGCATTCTAACACCCTTAAGTGCATATGCAACCCTAGAAAACCTTGGATTTATGTTTGTCTAAAATACATGCAAAATATGATTTCCAAGGTTCATAATCCTATCTAACATACATGGGGAACTTTTAATCTAAAAGATGGCTAGAATTACATACCTTGTAGTTGATTTGATTCCGTGAAAACCTTGAGAGCCTAGCACCCCAAGTGTGATGCCTCAAATGCTTCACACAACACCAAATGCTTTGGAATAACTTTAAAGTATGTATAACACTTGTAAAAATCGGCTTGACCTCTCTTGTTCTTAGTGTCTAGTCGATTTTGGAGAGTATCATGTTCCTTATATAGTGTGTCACATCTAGGGTTACACCAAGTAAACCCTAATGTGACATGACTCTTCATTTCCATGACCCATGGGTTTGTAACTCCCATGGATTATCCTATGGGTTTAACCCAACTTGATAATCCATGCAGCCTTTTAGCCCACTATACAAGTTATGGATGATTTACATAATCAACCCATATATTTAATTAGTCATCTTTTGATAACTTAATTAATTCCAAATTAATTCTTGATCAATACTAATCAAATAATACTATTAATATATTAGAACTTATAATATATTAATAAACCACAAGTGTTATTTCTCTCATTTAGTCTATCCAAATGCATGATGTCATGCAACCCAAATGGACCATGTCGAGTCAGGTCAAGTACATACCAAATATAGTTATGGACTTAGACACCTTATCCAACAGTCTCCCACTTGGATAAGTCTAATAACTATATCTGTAAGTATGACTTCAAGAACTGATCAACAATCGTAGCTCTTTCAAGGTCTCTCGGAACTGAGAAGATGATGATGCGCCATTTAAGATAAGTGATCATATAATCCTCTATTCTAGATATCAGTCGGACAAATACATGGAACAATGTTTTACTTATTGTCCAGCAGTTTGTTTCCCGATTTCCAATTTGTTTGACATAGAACTAAATTGAACACATTCAATTAGGTTCTGATCGGGCCCGATACATAGGTCAAAACAAAATCATCGAGGGACCCAGATATCGCTTCTAATACAAGAAGGAACAGATAAACTTCGACTCATATGCTTATTCTACTACTTGTTGAATCACACAGAAAAGTACGTTTTATCACATCGAGTTACCAATGCGGTTTTGTACGATCAATGCATAACCAACTCATAGGTAACAAGTCATATCTCTAGGTTTGAAGACTTATATGATATTACCGTCTCACGATCACTTGAGATAAATTCCATGAAGTGATACTAGTGAGCGTGGGTTGATTCCAATGCTTAGAACTTATGAGCACTCATGAGTGTTGTAGCCCTGTCCAACAACTTAGACCTCTGCAACCAACCCATGACAGTCTTGATTCATACCTACTTCCTACATATGACCGACTGTGGGGAATTCGAATAATATGATATACCAAACATAATTATTTTGGAGGTCAAACATGCAAAATAAATATAGTAAACGATTGACAAAAGATAGCAACACTTTACTCATAAATAAACACAACTTTTATTCATCATCAAATGTCAATTACACTTTACAAATTTTAAAATTATCTAACTACTAAAACTAATATCATGCATCAGCCCTATGCTCTGAGCATGCTGGAGATGCTTAACCCGACTCGGTCCCTTCGTGAGGGGATCTGCTCGGTTCTCATCTAATGATACCCTCTTTGCCACGAGGAGTTCATCTTCTATTCGATGTCTAATGAAATGGTATTTTCTGTCGATGTGTCTGGATCTCCCGTGATCCCTTGGTTCCTTGGCTAAGGCAACTGCACTTTCACTATCACAAAAAATTTCCATTGGCTCCTTTATAGCTGGTACAACTCCAAGGTCTCCAATGAAGTTCTTTAGCCATATCACCTCTGTTGGGCTGAAGTTTTGGTTAAGTATTGCGTCGTTGGGCTCGAATGTTTATTTATTTATTTTGTATTCCGGTTTGGGCCTGTCTAACCGAGAGCCCATTATGTTTACTATATAAGTATATGCTTGCATGCATATTAGGTCAAGGATTTTAGAAATTAATCTAGAGCGTAACGATAGTATCTACAGATTTCTTTAATCGTTCTTGTAACCTACCAATCCTCTACAGTTGATGTTCTTAATCGAGCTCTTCTGAGGATTTTGTTTAATCATTCGACACGTTTGATTCTATCTTGTCTCGTTCTTATTTTCGTGTTCTTACAGTTTTATATTTACTTACCTGTTTGAGATCTAATTGATCTTCATAGATTTAAAGGTTTTAAATCTCATCAATTGGTATCAGAGCGGGAGGCTGTGTAATCGATACACATCTTTTCTGTGAAAAGGTTACAATTAGGGTTTTTCCGCAATTAATAATATTTATTGAGCCGTCATCTCGTTATTGACGTATCTTGATATTTATTGTTTTGCCCTAATCTGAGTTATTACAAGTCTGATCTTTTAACAGGTTCTTTCGATCATAATGGACGAGTCGCAATCAAATCCTATCAATATCTCCAACAGCATCGGTTCGACGACAAAGATTCCAATCCTATATACCCATGACTACGAAGTCTGGGCGCATCACTTCGAAGACTACGTGATAGGATCTGAGGATAATGGATACCTCATATGGGAAGCTATCATTAATGGACCGTTTTCTCATTCAGCAACGTCCAGGATTATTAAAACTCAAAAGGAGTACAATGATCTGCTGAAGGATGTTAAAGATATTGCACAAGACGAAAAGGACAAATTCCAGTGCAATATCAAGGCGTTAAGGTTAATCAGATTTGCCCTTCAGTCCGACACCTTTAGGTTGGTCAGCTCATGCACGACGGCAAAAGAAGTTTGGGATAGACTTCGCGAACTGTACTCTACAGACGAGGATCTTGAACATTCTATCCAAACCTTGCTTTTATCAGAGTTTGGAGAATTCAGGCAAGGAGCCGAAGAAACAGTGACCCAGACGTTCGATCGCTTCAATCATCTTCTCAGCAAGATGATCAAGCATGACATCGAAAGGAAGCTTATTGAGCAGAAGGTTACATTCTTAAATGGTCTGAGGTCTGAATGGAGAGCAGTGGTGTCTACAGTCAAAGCCCATGAGCAGGTTAAATCATACTCATTGGCGAAACTGGTGGGTATTCTCAAGTCCCAGGAGAAGATTGTACTGCAGGAGAAAAACGTTGTTTCAAGCCTTGGTTCGTTGGCCCTCCTATCAAAAGGTAAAGCTGCGGTGGAGGATGAAGACCTTAACTTGGAGGAGTATGACGTCACGTCTGAGGATTATGCTATGATGGTGTCTAACCCCAAGAGGTTCATAAAGAAGAGATTCCCCAGCAATAAAAACCGAAACTGGCAGGGGAGTTACAGTTCAGAAAAAGTTAACAATGAACCGAAGGTTGAAGAGCCCAAGAAGGAACCAAAGGTGGATGGCGATTCCGGGGTAAGCTGTTACTACTGTGGTGGGAAAAACCACTATGCTAAAGATTGCGTCCTTAAGAAGATGGCTGAAAAGGATGATGGAATGGATGAGGAAGCTGTGTTGCAGAAAATGATGGATGAGTTGAGAAAGAAGAAGTCTACCGCTAACCCTTCTACTAATGCTTTTATTGTGCAGGGTTCGGTTGTTGATGACGAGTTCGGTAGCACGGAAGTTTGGTCTACCGACTCAGAAGACGATGAAGTGAGGAAGCCTACCCATGGAAAGGCTTATGTGGCAAAGGATGAAAGCAGTGGAGGAAGATGCTTCATGGTGTCAGATGTATCTCAGATGAGGGGATACAACACCGATAATGGAGGCAAGGAACCGAAGGTGCAGGAGGACATGTGCTTTACAGCCAAGCCACTCAGCCAGCAGTTCAATGAGCTTGATGAACTGATAAAGAAGGTACAATCGGTTTTTGTTTCATATAAAGTACCACCATCCTCTTATGAGAAAGAACTAAAAAATGTTAATACAAGAATTTCTCATCTAGATAGTAGCTTAACTCAAACTCGAGTCACCAATTCTAACCTAACTGATCAATTAAGCAGGGTGTCGTCGAAGAGTGAGGAGCGGCGCATGTGGATCGAGTTGAAGGAGTCTGAATTAGTTAAAATCAAAGACGAAAACATCTATTTACAAAGAGACAATTTAAAGTTGTTAAAACAGCGGAATGTTTTTTGTTTAATTGCAAAACGTCTTTATTCTAATATTACTCAACTTCACTTAGACTGTGAAATAGGCCAAAAGATCCATCGCATGATTTTGCCCTTCCTGGAGTTTAAGGAGGATGAAATTGATGCTGAAGTTTATAACTGTGAAAGTGTGATATCATATGATGATGTCAATCCGACTTACATGTATGGACTGGACAAAATTGAATCTTTCATTAAATCCAAGGACCACAAGGATATGCTTAAAAAACTTTTGGATGAAAATGATAGACTTAAATTGAGAACCGAAACCATACAAAAATTTGACTCTTTAAACGCCAACGTTAGCTCAGAAAACAAAATTGATGTTGAAAATGCATCTGAGCTTAACGAGGACGACAACATGAGTGAAATTTCTGTAGAGGACATGGTTGACTGCTCAGAATTTGTTAAAAACGAACCTGAAAACCACAAAAATCTAATTTCTGAAAATTCTGTGGAGTTCGCTCGATTGTCCCAACAAAAGTCCTCAATCTTAGTAGAGAAAGCAGTTGTGTATCAAAAGGTCCAGACCACTCCAAATCAAGTGTACAAGGTCACTAGAGTAACAGAACATCAGACTGCTGAACTCACGGCTATTGTGAACGAAGACAATGCTGATGGCTGTGATGAGTTCTTCTGGACGGCTCCAATCGATAATGCTGATGAAACAGTAGGCCTGTCAGAAAGAACTTCTTGGATGAGTAAAGGTAGATACATACCTGAACCCTTGAATAAGCTAGATAATTTCGATGAGCCAAGCACCAGTGGTACAAAAGACATTCCTAAGGAGAATGATAGTTCGGCAACAGAAGACGTTCCCTCTACTTCCTCTGTGCGAAATGAAACTCCTTCAGTTCAAAATGAACCAGCCAAGGAGAAACCGAAAATGAAAGCTAATATTCATCATCAACCAAAGCAGATGAGGAATAAGAAACGAGAAAGGAACCAAAGATACAGGAAGAATCTCTCTGAAAGGAGACAATTCTGGCAATCCCAGAATGCATACTTCTCACATCAAGACAAGAATATGAAGTATGAAAACAATCCTGCCGGAAAACCTGAAAGTCACACCAACCGAAAGCAAAGGTTCGGTTCTGAGAATGACTTCAACCGAAAGCAAAGGTTCGGTTCTGAGAACGATTCCAACCGAAAGCAAACGCTCGGTTCTGAAGTTAAAAGAGATCAATACTCTAAGGTCAGTCCCTCCAATGAACAAAAGAAAAAGGGTCACCTAGAGTCTCCAGCCAAGAAGTCCTCTCAATCTAAACCCACTCCTTCTAGTTCATCTAATTCTTCTAATTCTTCCAAATCATCTCTATCAAGCTCTAAAGCCAATTCTGTTCGCTCTCAAAAATCTCATTCGTCAGCTGAACAAAAAGACAAACAGAAGGTTAATGAATCCACACCAGAGTCTAAAACGAAAGCACTCAATCCTAACAAAATAAAAGTTTTTACCATTAAAAAGAAAGATGAAACAACACTTATAAAACGAACATATCTTGTTGATATCTCTCTTACTGTTCATGTTCCCATGAAAAGCTCACGTGGACCCAAGAAACTTTGGGTTCCTAAATCTGCTTAATTTTTGCAGGTTATAAGTGACGAGCAGTTCGACGAAGAATGGTACATCGATAGTGGCTGCTCACGTCACATGACAAGGAGGAAAGAGGAGCTCAGGGAATATAGATCTCTTGCAAATGGTGGCAATGTCAAGTTTGGAAATAACTCTTTCGGCACCATAAAGGGATACGGGATGATAACAAATGGTGACTTTACTATAAGGAAGGTGGCTTATGTGGAAGGACTTCAACACAACCTCATCAGTGTGTCTCAGCTTGTTGGAGGTACAGGTCTCAAAGTATCATTCGATGATGAAGGTTCTGAAATTATTGAGAAAAAGACAAAGAAAGTAATTCTCAAGTCGGAGCGAAAGGGTGAAATGTTTCCTTTAAACCTTAAACCCATCAAAGGAAACCCAGCTATATGCTTGTTATCAAAAGCTCAATCTGACGAAAGTTGGTTGTGGCACCGTAGACTCTCTCATCTCAACTTTAAAGATATCAACCGACTTGTCACTGGAGGTCATGTTAGGGGTCTTCCATTGCTCAAGTTCGATAGAGATCATTTGTGTGCTACATGCGAAATGGGGAAGCAGAGTCGTCAAAGTCACCCATCTATAATTAACACAAAAGTTGTTGAACCACTAGAATTACTTCATATCGATCTGTGTGGTCCTTCATCTATCGAAAGCATCGGTGGTAGCAAGTACATTCTTGTTATAGTTGATGACTTTTCACGATTTACATGGGTGTTCTTTCTAAAGCTCAAATCTGAAGCGACTTAGAAGCTGAAAGTGTTCATCAAGCAGATTGAAGTACAGCTCAAGAAGGTCGTTCGCAACATCAGAAGCGACAATGGTCTTGAATTCAAGAACAGGGAGTTTGAAGAATTTCTTGCAGAAAAGGGAATAAGTCACAACTTCTCAGCTCCCTACACACCACAACAGAACGGAATTGTCGAAAGACGAAACCGATCTTTGTGCGAAGCTGCCCGAACTATTCTAAGTTTCGCTTCCTTACCTCTTTATTTTTGGGCTGATGCTATTTCTGCTGCTTGTTTTACACAGAACAGGTCTTTTCTCAACAAACGATTCATGCTCACACCTTATGAGATACTAAACAACAGAAAGCCCAATGTGAAATTTTTCCACGTGTTCGGCTCACGGTGTTTTGTCTTTAACTCTAAAGAGCA